>NC_088334.1:50160000-50485000 GCF_036884655.1 Musa acuminata AAA Group | reverse complement strand
GTAAAAAAAAAAAAAAAGGATAAAAAGGGTTTAAAAACTCTTTCTACTGTTCAAATAGTCAAATGAACCATTTGAATTAAATCAATTTTCATCTTTAATTGATATCGATCGAATTCAACCATTCTGATCATACATATCTCGTATCGAATGATATAGTGTAATATAACACAGACTACCTAGCACAAAGATGGTCCACGATGTCTTATCTGAACGAGATATATACCACAATACAACATATCTGAATGTTGATGAAAGATAAACATAAAAAATTATCTAAGAAGATATGATTATATGCTAAGAAATAAATATATATACTTGTTAAAAGATGTGAGAGACCAAAAAGATCTTGCTATAAATTATAAATAAAAAATATTTAAATACTTTTAATTTTCTTTTTTCTTACAGAGAAGTCAATGATGATAAGATATCTGTGTAACTGAACGATTATAATTGGAACATTAAGTTGTTATTATTGTTATTATAATTGGAACATTAAGTTGTTATTATTGTTGCTGGTGGTGTATAAATATATTTAATTTAATTTACTTTATTTTTGGGGCATATCAGAAAATAAAAGAATCTAACTAATCAATTTGGTAACATAAATGCCCGCCTTGGGTGACGACCCACAAATAAAGGACAATTCTTACCTTACCCATTCGCCACCTTCCAGTGTTATCAGAGAAGAAAAGCGGGACCCATATAAAAGGCCCTTATACGTGTCTGTATCGAATCGTAGGGCTGGTAGAAAATGCAGGTACATTAATGGGCCCCATGCGACGGTTCGATGCCCATCATCGCCGTTTCCCCGGTCGCCTTCAATCCCTTCCCTATAAGGGAAGAACGAAGAGGCGAACCCTCACTCACAGCCGATTTCTCTCCATTCATCCTCGTCGGCGGTGTTCCGTGATCGCCCTGTAGCAAAGGGGAGAGGCGACTGATGGCGGACCCCCTCGACGCCCTCCGAGCCCTAATGGCTTCCCACTCCCCGCCTCTCGATGCCCTCGTCGTCCCCTCCGAGGACAACCACCAGGTCACCACCCGTTCCCCTCTTCCTCTTCCTCATCATCATAATCATTGTCATCATGTAGGGTTTTGATTCCTCATTGTTTAGATCGGAATTCGTTGATTGGTTCTTTCGTGTCAAGATTCCCTCCTCCTTGTATCTGGACTCGGATTTGTACGCTTGATGTGAAATTTTCCTCAGTTTGCTTTGCATTGGTTGTTTGGTTGATCGATGGAATTGGGCAGAGGGGTAATTGTCGTTTGTTTGATGGCTCGTGATCCTTTTGATTCGCAGAGTGAGTATGTCTCGACGAGGGACAAAAGGCGTGCCTTCGTTTCCGGATTTACTGGTAGTGCTGGTGAGTTTCTTTCTCTCTTCCTCTCGGATTGTTGATTCACTAAATTCAAAGTTTAGGGCCATGACTATTTTCTTTTTAGCATAGTAGCATTGTGTTTAATTACATTATGAACAATGAAACCTTACTTTAAACGGAAGTTGTGCTTGCAAAATGTAGATTAACTCAATAGAAACATATGTGTTATTTATAATTGAGTTGCTGAATCTTGTGGATTTTTCTTTGGCTGCCTCTTTGTGGTAAAAATGTCAATTTAACTCAATTGTTTCGCACCTTTAGAGGCATTAGTTACCCTGGCCCTTTATAAAGAATGTTTGATGACAAGACCATTTAGACAATGGGACATGTGCATCTTCCATTATTTCGACATGAATGTGTCATGAGAAACCAAACATTCTGCATCAAAGTTTTGTTTTCTGTTTCCATGTTGTTTTCACATAACATTTGGTCAGTATGGTATAACACTGAAGACAAAAAGGATTTGACACTTAGATGGGTACCTAAGTCAGATCTTTGTTCATTTCAGTTTGCAATATAAGGTTGAAGTTTCTTCATGTTAAAGAATATTGGCAATTCCTTGGAGATCCAAAATTATATTTGGTTGCTCCTGTACACTAGTGTGTAGAGAATAAAAAAAATTCAAATGAACACCTCAAATGAGGTACATACTTCATATTTGTAAAAATATTGCCAAGGATTATTGTACTTTTGCATTGTGCTTGTTGATATCTTTCTAGCAGAGTATGTATCTATGTCGTGCAGATTGGTACACCCCTATGATGGTTGACACAAACCATAAATGTTATTGCTATATTTAGTATGGGTTGTCAGTACTATAATAGTGTTTTTGTAATTTGACTTGTATTCTTTCTTAAGTTTTTGTTGCACTTTCCTTTGACCATGATGTTGGCACTAGCCACTCATAGCTTGATTGATTTTTGCAACATCCACCTCCTTAAGTTAAAAATTTGTCTTTGATCTAAATATAAGCATATCTTTATATCCCGTTATTTTTATTTCCATAATATATTGAGTAGTACGACACTTTTATTTTTTAATTGTTATTCATAATATCATCCATTTTTGGAGTTATGGTAATAATACATAGCATGGAACTAAAGTAAACACTGAACAAATGTGTTATTCACATATGTTTGAAGAATTATTGCCAAGGAACTATGTTTTAAAAAATAGTTGTAGCATGCAAATTCCAGGTTTCACATAGTGCATATGCACTTCATATTAATAATAAGTTTGTAACACCGGGATATGAAGCTAATAACTTCCAAAGAATGATAGCAAATTTTAATAAACTCTTAAAGATGTAACTAAATAATAGATAAATAAGTGCTACATTTAAATCAATAACTTATTTAAAATGTGTAAACTCTTTAAGAAACATCTAAAAGTATATGACTAAAATTATATAATAGTTGACTATGTTTTACATATGACAATAATACTTAATTTATCAACAGAATACATTGGAAAGGTTTTTAAGTTTTTTTGTTTTGATCTGCTATAGTTTAGTATTCACATAACAATCATGCAAATTTCATGGGGTTACAAGTCACAACTTATGTAGTTATCTTATTAGATAAAATACATGTCATAACAATGTTTCTCTTTATAGGTTCGTATCAGTATACCGATCGATTGACGATACGGTACATATTGCTTTGTACCGATATACCATGCGTTGATATGGCAGGGCATATTGACGACACAAAAAAATGGTCGAAATTAGCTCTAAAAAAATCCGAAAAAAAAGTTAGATTAGGGTTTTTAAGTTGAAAATAAATATAAATTTAGTGTATTTTAGTAAGAATAATCTAAATTAGGAAATAATAATGGTATATATGTTTTTCAAGCTTTGAGGAGTAATTTTGTGGTACGTTCTAGACCAAGGTTCGCCGTATCGTACCGTACCGGTGTTTCGACCCGGGCTCGGTACCGGTACGGTACGGTGTACCGAGCGGTACACCCAGCTACAGTGTAGCTACAGTGTAGCTACAGTGTGCTACAGTATCGCTACAGTATCGGTACGGTACAGTACGGTCCGTGTACCGCTGGTCTGTCGGACCGGTACGTACCGCCCGTACCAGGCGGTACAGTCCGGTATGGCAAACCTTGTTCTAGACTATCCTTTCGTTGATATTGAATTATCTACAAAGAAATGATTTAACTTATTATATTATTTGTTAAATAATTTAAAATTAAATATTCAAATGAATCAAGTAATCGATCGATGGATATATCTGGGTCTATCACCAAAAAGAACGACGGGACTTCACGGGCACTAGATTGGGGTCCTCGATCTTATGTATTTGTATATCTATTTGATATATTTGTTGGATCTAATTCTTAAATTGATCTCATGACATATTATATTGATACACCATGCCATTGGTGCATCAATGTGGTGATGGTCGTAGTTTGATCGTTGTGAACCACACGTGTTCGAGGTAGCTCTTGAGGCATGTACGATTGTGGCATGTATTGATGTGGAGGTTGAAGAATATCGGAATTTCTACTTTCACCACTGATCTGTTGCTCTGTAACATAAGATCGATCATCGTACTCTTGCTTGGAGAAGAATGACTAACTATCATCGTACTGTTGTTGGCCATAAGATTCTCCATAATATGATGACTGTGAATACAATGAGCTCCGCTCTGTATTTACATTGTGTAGGCTTTGTCGTATTTGTTAAAATTCATTTATTGCCTTTCCCTGCCCCTTCCGTGTATAAACTTGACCAATACTTTATCGAACTCCACGATATAAATTTTGGGTGACATGCGTAAAATTCTACTCCTTGGTCCATGCATAACCCTCAAATTGTGTAGATGGGCCCATCG
Source organism: Musa acuminata AAA Group (assembly GCF_036884655.1). Lineage (NCBI taxonomy): Eukaryota > Viridiplantae > Streptophyta > Magnoliopsida > Zingiberales > Musaceae > Musa > Musa acuminata. The sequence goes on along the minus strand of NC_088334.1, from coordinate 50,480,778 downwards.
ACTCCCCGATGTCGCCACCATCATTGGTCGAGGCACTACTATCCATGTTGCTACTATGTCTCCAGACCGAGCAGGTTGCTGAATGTAATTAAAAAGGTGTCTCGTCGCTCAACTCGTTTCTTTCCAATGGTGTAGTTGATGCTATTGCCTTCCCCTTTGTCTTTGCCTTTGCACATTGAGTGGACGACTTTGACGGTTGGGTTTCTCTAATTCCTCGAGTAGTCTGACTCAACATTGTCCGGCTCCTTCCACCACGTTCTTTCCGAGGGTGATCTTCCTCTTGCTGGAAATTTGCTTTCTCTTCTTTTGTTGCCTCGGTGATAAAACACGCGACACCCTTGCGTGTCCGTCCGCAAAAGTCAGCCTTTCTGAAACCTCCTATGGTCCCTTAGGACCTACAAAAGAGAAAACGGGTTAGAGGAAACGCCTCACTCGGGATCCATAAGCAATCATTTCAGAAAACACTTCATAGCCAATGCAAATTACAAATAGGCTTTACAAGCTCTGAACGGTTGCACAACAAAGGATCGAAAATGGTCCATTACAGATCGAGAATTGGGGTACTCGATTTCGTCCATTCTCATAAGAGTTGAGAAGGCAAAGGTCTTTTTGGTTCGTGGAGGATCACAAGAGAGGACGTGGAGGATCTCTTGCCTCATCAAGTAAATGATCTTTTTGGTTTGTCGTTGCTTCGATACACTCTAACATATATTGTGAATCTTTGTTGTAGAATTGGAGGTTGATGGGATCAATCTCTAGTTCCTTTGGATCATTGTCGAGCTCAGCACATTGTAATTTTAGCTGTATGTTGTAGTGGACATATACCAATTTATCTAATTATCTATATGATAGTCTATTGCGAACCTTCGTGTGAATCAATATGAATGTCGACCAATTATGTTTGCAACCACTTGATGTTATCATTTGTGAAAGTACATGGACAACAACATTTCTTAAATTTGGTACGTCCTCTCTAAATTGTAGCCATCACACAATTACAAAAAGGATATAAATATGACTTTATTTGCTTGACAAATAATTAATGTCAAATATAGTTTATAATCAAATAATGAATGTTAAAGTACATTATCGAATAATAAAGCAATTGTTTCTTGGAGTAATCGACTCTCTATAATAGCATCGGTTGCATCAGTTGTGTTTGGCAATAGTTGATATATAACATTTTTAAGTATCAACAATAAATCTGATCGCATTTCAAGATTATACCTTAATTGAATTATCGGATTTAGATAATATGTTGGAAGATAAATAATTTTGTTAGTAAGAATTTTTTAAATATTATAAAATTATGAATTAAATTACATTGAATATGAATTTACTTGTATTATGGATGTCTTAGTCTATATGAACTTTGGTCCTGTGATCGATGATTTATAAGTTTTGCTCCGACTTTAATATCATCTGTGAATGCTTTTTTGATCTCCACTCTTGTTGTAATCAACATATATCTAAGATAAGACATTTGAGTATGCTTGTCTATGTTGATCTTATAGAGGATAATGTAAAGTGGTTTTACTCCTATTATAATTTTGTTCACGGTATTCTAAAATGTAGCAGAAAGAAGTCATTTCCACCTTTTTTCCATTACTCGATCTCAAATTCTTGGAATTGGACCATTCCTGTGAGGTGACTATTGTCTTGAGACCTTGCCTCTTTTGTTGTATTGACTTTAAGGCAATAAATTTATAGCAAATCGAGTGACTCTGGGGTGTAGTATCTCACCATTTATATATTTTTGGATTAAAGAGTGAACCTAATGATAATTATATATAAACTATGTGATCGACTGTGCTTGAGCTACACATTTGTTGACTAATGATATCTTGTCAATATCCCTTAGCATTAGATCCATGCAATGAGCTGCACGTGGAGTTCAAAGTAATATTTTCTTTTTGTCCATCAATTGTACATTGGCTTTTTTGAAATTAGCTCCATTATCAGTGATTATCTTGGTAATGTACAGTAGTCTGATCTCTTTTACCACGATGTCCATCAGGTTTTCAATATAGTTTGTATCTTGAATCTTGTTAGAAGCATTAATTGATTTATGAAAAACCATCCATTTGTAATACATAGGAAAATTGATGATACTTATTCTTGTCGGCCTTGTCCAACTGTCACATATCAGTGTCATCGCATATTCCTCCCATTACCTCTTGAAGGATTTGATCCAATTCTTCAATTTTATCACCTTCTCATTTAAATATATGTCGTGGATCCTTTCCCACCGTCATGCTCCCATCAAAAATCAAGTTGTCGATGCATCCGGTGATGTACGAATACCATCTCTGATATCCAGGTTGATGTACTGATGCTCACTGCCACCGTCATGCCCACTGTCAGTGATGTACTAATACCACCGTCATGCCCATTGTCACTGTCATGCTCCCATCACTTCCTCGTACATGTACTGATGCTCCAGTGATGTACGAATACCAGCTCTGAGATCCGGGTTGATATCATTGTCGCGACTCTCATATTCATCATAAACTGGTTTATACATAGCTGTGTAGTATTATTCCTCAACTCTTACATTTTTTTAATTGTATCTTCCATTGTCCATTGTAAGTTGTCTTAAACTGATTTATAGATCTCCATCGGAATCGTTTTGCATTTTGCAACAATGGGATACCCTTTGGCTAAATGCATATTTAATAGGGTATTTCCTCCACCCTTGCCAATGTAGCCACAATAAATGCACTACTAATGTTGATGGTTCTCATCTATATCTTTCGGGCATGATCCTAAGTATCATCATATGTCTGTTTCTTTGGTGTCACGTTCTTACCAAAATTGACTCAAATAAGCAAGCTGCGATTAGCCCTGATTTGAAGTAACATAATACGATTATATATAATGAACCTACTTTGCCACTATAAATATGACAATCAACCTATTTGGCATTAAATATATAGAATTGACTCAAAAGTCAAATTATGATGAATTCATAATTAAATACACTAATCGTAACATTAAAAACACTAATTACTTCCTAATTAACACTCTTTCACTATAATAAACATGTCAAACATTCTAATAATTATCAAATATATAAAATTGACCCAATAAAAGGTTAAATAATGATAAATTTATCATTAAATAAACTAATTAAAGCATTAAAAACTTAATTAAACCTTAATTAGACCTATTTTACTTATATAAATCAAATTACGGTGAAATCATCATTAAATACACTAATCTCATCATTAACATAGTTGATTATTTCATGATTATTCCTCTTTCAGAACATGTTAAACACTCTAACATGTAAATCACCTTAATACGCATGAAATATAAATATTTGACTCGTGTTTGATTTTGAAAAAATCAACATTAAACACATTAATCATAATATTAAAGGTCTTAATTACTGTCTTATTAACACTATTTTGTCATCATAAAGACTTTAAACAACATATTAGATATTGAGAAAATAGAATATTCTTAATCATCTTATAAATTATCAAAAATAAGAAAAAATATATACATTTGATTAGAGATTTCTTTCTCTAACTTAGGTGTTAATCCTCCCTATTTAACCTCCTAAGCTTGATCTAATCCACAAATCACAGCTTTTTGGAGTTCAATAGAGTGCAAATGAGAGAATGAGAGAAATATATGAGTGAGAGAGTGAAAAGGGAGAGAATGAGGGGGGTAGAAAGGGTTAAAAACCCCTTAGATCTGGTTCGAAAGATCAAATGGATCGTTTGAAGTCAACAAATCCTAGCCATTGATCAGTATCGGTCGAAATTCGATCGTTACCGATCGGTGCAGGTCGGTAACAGTTGGATTTCGATCGTTTTGATTGGCTCAGATCTTGTATTGGGTGATACGGGGTCCCCTATTATGGACTGCGTGGTACAGGGTGGCACGGTGAACCATGGTCACAACTTGGATGATCATCTTCTTAGATAAAACTGTTCCTATCATTTTTTTAAGATTTACATTTGCTTAAGCCTTGATGACATTGGGATAGCTTTCATTTTGTTTATCTATAGTCTCCCAGATTATTATACTAACTAGATAATTTTATATCTTTAATAGGTTTGGCTCTTATAACAATGAATGAGGCATTGCTATGGACCGACGGACGATATTTCTTGCAGGCAACACAACAACTGAGTGAAAGATGGAAACTTATGCGAATTGGAGAAGATCCACCTGTTGAAAATTGGATGGCTGATGTAAGACATAATTGGAAATTTTAGTTGTTCCTCGAGATCTGTTTTCTATATTATTTGTGAATTTGCTTAAAGAGCAGTACCTGCTGCATCTTGTTTTTGTTGTTCAGTTGTTAGAGTTAATGCTCGTACCATAAAGATTTTGAAATATTAGTCAGACCAGTTTGTGATGATAAGTAGTTACAAGTTGGTCAAGGACCAAAACCAGACCATATAGTTCTACAATGATTAGAATTTCTTATTTTATTTTATTTTCAATAATATTGGGTGGTATAGGTCAATGTACCAATTGTGTACCAGCATCACATCCGTCCATCAAGGTGTTGATTTGGACTTTGATTTTGAACCTTCCTATCATACCCTGCCAGTTGGTGTGGTGTTTTGCCTCATTTGCAAGCAGTTAAAAGGAAGTTTAGAAAAGGATTGTAATATTTTTTATGCATATAAAAGCTGGAAAACTGAATAAATGTAATTTACTTATTGCTTATCAAATATGAGTATAGAAGCACCAGTTGTCTATATGGCAGAGCATGTGTGTTTCCTGCTGCATGCTGCTAATTTCTCTGCATGCTGGAAAACATATTTTCCTGACAGTTGATATGATTTTCGTGACAATTCTGAATGATATATTCCATTTGCTATTTGTTGATCTCATCCGCAATCAGAATCTACCACGCAATGCTGCTATAGGATCAGATCCTTGGTGTGTTTCTGTAGAAACTTATCAGAGGTGGGAGCAGGCTTTCTTAAAGAAGAAACAAAAGTTAATTCAGCTGTCCACTAATATGGTAGATATAGTATGGAAAGACCGGCCTCCTGCCGAAATTCTACCTGTTAACATACACCCACCAGAATTTGCTGGATGTACTGTAGCAGAAAAGTTAAAGGATCTGAGAGCAAAACTAATTCGTGAGAAAGCTTATGGTTTAATCATCAGTTCACTTGATGAGGTATGTACTTCTACTTCTGTTTTCTGTAAGCCTCTGACTACCTTTTATGTAGTGACCTTGGTTTTGCTGCAACTACTTAACTATTCTTGAGATAGCTCCTTTTCACTTTTTGGGGCATTCTGTAGGTTGCTTGGTTGTACAATATTCGTGGAAATGATGTGGCTTATTGTCCAGTAATTCATGCATATGCTGTTGTAACCTTGGACTCAGCTTTTTTTTATGTGGATAAGAGAAAAGTCTCTTCAGAGGTTAGTTCTAGTTGAATTTTTCTTTAAATGCTCTCATAGCGATGGTTCATCTATGTTTTTGGAAATTTTGTATCTCTTTCTCTCTTTGGAACAACCTTTTATGTCTGAATGCTTGATACATCAGTTTCTACATTGCTGTAAATTGTAGATTTGTGGTACTCACAAATAGAAACACCACAACTACCAACAAAATTCTAATTCCATATTATGCGGATGGGTTTATAAGTTCATGCCGATGTATATGTCATAATTATTGTTCCTTATTTCATTTGTTTAATAGCTTGGCATTGTTATGTTGCATAGTTTGTGTCCTATAAATTGGTTGTTTGTAAGGCAGTATTGTACCTTAGATTACCTGACAATTATTATTGCTCAGTCTAATTATCAGTTCTTGACTACTTATTCAAAAGTTAAATCTTTCCACTGTGTGGTCATCGTTTCATCTTGTTCTTCTGTTAATGTGGAAGTTCATGCTTACAATGAGACAAATTATTTCAAGTGCAATATGCTTGTGGAATATGGATACTTGATCCATGCCCAATAATGTGAATCAATCCCATAAATGGTCCAAAACTGACCCAAAATTCTTGGTATGGATCCTCTTTTTGGGGCTTACAGATTATCAGTTCTACGATACCTCTGCCCATAAAGAGATACATTTTATAGATTGTATATGATACATTATTTTGATGCTGTAGAATTTGAAGTTTAAAAATGACTTTGAAGCCTCAGGAATTAAGAAAGGTCAACTTCTAGTGTCACTACCTCTGTTAATATTTTAAATCGAGGACAGAAGATCTTGGTGAGTACCTGGAAAGCATATGTATTTGACACATCTGACATAATTCATGAGACTGCATGCTGGAGTCAAGCCCCATGGCGTATTGGCAGTCTCTTTAGTCCTCTTCTCCATTTTGACCTGTGTTAATTAGAAAACTGATATATGAACATATTTTTTTTCAATTTTGTACATGTTAAGTATACTGCATGCAGATTGTAGGTTCTTGATTGCTTTTCTTTCGTTGTTGTTGCTCATGACAGGTACTCCATTATATGCTAGAAAATGGAATTGATGTCCGGGACTATGACATTGTTGCCTCAGATGTAAGCTTGCTTGCATCTGGACAGCTTATGGGGTCTTCTAGGATCATGTTATCTGGAACTGAACGCCATGAAGCAAGCAAAAATTCTAATGGTGTGCTTGGAGATGATCGAAATGCAGAGGAAGAGACCAAGCATAAAATCATCTGGATTGACCCTTTCTCATGCAACCTTGCCCTTTTTTCAAAGCTGATCCCTGATCAAGTTTTCATGCAGCAATCACCTTTGGCTCTTGCAAAAGCTATTAAGGTATATTAGTCAAGATAGTGTTTTCATGAATGATTTTTTAAGCATTAAATGTTAGAAAGGGCACACTTTCTTAGTCTGTATAGTCATGTACAAGGTTTCAGACGAAACTTTATATATAAGTTGTCTTAGTTATTCATTGATTTTTTGGAAGAGCTTAATTATTTAAAACTTTAAAGCGGTTAATCACTTTTATTTTTAAAAGAAGTTGTGAGATTTGAAACTTAAGATGACCTTTTGGTTTATGCCAGATGAATATTGGGTTTGAAATTTTGAGTAATGAAAATTATGAAATTTGAATGACTTATTGGCTTACGTATGATGAGTATCTTTCCTTCTTACTTTATAAGTTTCATCATTGATGATCAAACTGCAGAATCCAGCAGAACTGGATGGTTTAAGAAAGGCACATATTCGAGATGGTGCAGCTGTTGTCCAATTTCTTGTTTGGCTGGATAAACAGGTTTAAAACCATGAACTTAAAACTTTCATACTTAATGTAAATTATAAATTATGGTATTGGATGCTGAATTTGTGCTGATTGTACTACCAGTAGGTTTTAAGGTGCATACTATATCAACAATGATCTGGGTGCAAACTGCACTCCATTCTGGTATATAAAAACTATTTGCATGTCTTACATTGGCATAGCACATGACTTGCAACTTGTACCATGCTAGTGGCTGGCATGTGCTTGGTACATGTATGCATTCTCCTATAATCATGTAAGTGAACTGGGTATGTATCACACATCATGTCTGTGTAAAAAGTTTATGCATATCTTAGGCCCATCCATAGTACTATGGCAAGTGGTTATGTGGGTATCTCATTGATTTTATTCATCATTTTATTTCATCACTTTGAACATGTATATTCACTGGTGTTAGAAAAGGTATGACTGAGTTCATTCTACTGATTATATTTGTTGAATTGATTTTTGTTGATAAATACAAATGGAATTGGCGTTGAGTTTATATTTAAAGTTAAGACTGCGTATATTGATCCTCCCAGACTTCTGCATTTGGCAGAAACCTCGTGCGATGGGTATACTCTTTTATTTTATTTTTGTGGATGAAAATATAGTAAAAGCATGCCTTTCCATAATAAAAGTTTAATACTTCTAGCATGGTAAACTGAACCTAGCTGATGTATGAACTGAAATGTGTGAGACTGTTCAAGGAGGTGGGAAAGTGAGGCATATTATCATCTTTTTGTTGACTCATGGTAGGAGAAAATTAGCAAATACTATGTGGTAGTTCTTCATCACAATATCAGTAATTTTTTATTTTAAAAGTCTTACAGGAAAGATTTATTCAGAATGTAAGTCTACTTTGTTGCAATTATGGGGGATCATAACTACGGAGAGAGAGAACTGATTCTGCATGAAGAAGGTTGAGGCTTTTGATTATGACTGCATTATCCATCTTAGTTTTTAACTTATTGTGCTCCTTGATTACCTAAATAATCTTAGTATGAAACTTCATTTAATGTTGATAAGGCAACATTCAATAAATCATCCTGAAGCAAATTAATCTTAGTATGAACCATCCAGGTTAGCCTTTTTTTTCCAGGCTTGAAAGCAAATTTCATCCTGAAGCTAAATGGAACAGGAGAGGCTACGGTGCTCTCTGCTTCCTAGTTTTCCAGTCAGCTTATATTGTTGAATATAGCTCTCATAACTGTGCTGCACCTTTTGTGAAGAAAATTTAAGTTCTCCATCTATGTTCTGATTGGGATGATTGTAAATAAATTGAGAAACATTGTCTCAAACACTTAGATGAAATTGTCTCATATTGTACCTAGGTGTGCTTTCACATGGGAAGATAATTGATTTGATTATGCATAGCTTCTGTTGTATGCAATTTGATGGAATTGCCTCATAGATTTTAAGCTGTTATCCTTTTTGTAGTCAACTGCTCTATAAGTTTTAAGTGTGTCACCTCGCTTATTGTTAAATCATTAATCTACTATGTTGGCTGATGGTTTCTGTTTAACTTGCAAGCAGGGCTACCAAATAATACAATTCCCATATATGGATCATGCTTCATTAGTGTAATTAACATTGTGTTAAAAATTAATAACCTTTTGGAAATAAGTGTTTCAGCTTGATTTATGAGGAAGCAACAAATAGAAATAATTGTTTAGTTATACTATCTTGGTTTGTCAACAAGTAGTATCAAATGTCTTTTATATAGCGTACATGCTAGATTTTTCGTAAATCTTTTATATAGTGTGTATTGTGTAGTTAACTTCTGGAATGAAGGTGTTCTTTTTAGTTGGATGCTGCCTCTATTAGCTCAACTTCATTTTGTAGATGCAAGAGATCTATGGAGCTTCTGGTTACTTCAGTGAACGAGAGGGGACACATAAGAGAAAACATTCGTAAGACACCATACAATCTACAAATACATTTAGCTTTTTACAAAATCTTCAACACCTCTTCTTAGATATATACCACTATTTACCTACTTTCACAAGTTTCATGTCAAAGTGTAATTTTAGTTAACCACTCCCATGAATTTCATGTCAAGATTTTTAGTCAATTACAAAAGAAACTGTATGGTGATAGCAAATGTTACGCAATGACCACCCTGATCATGGCATGCGCATGAATGACTTTCTGTTAGTGTTCTTTGATTTTGATTCTGATAAGTTGATTCTTCTTTTCAAATCGTAGGTTCAAGCTAGGATGACTAAACCCATGTTATCACCAAGAGTTTTGTTCGCCCATAAGTTTTAGCATTCATTAAAACCAATTCTATATATGCTATAAAGCATATTATTTATTTTTTTCCTTTTCCCATTCTTAATACTACTATTTGTTGATTCTTACAATTAATAATTTTTCCTTCATTTAATCCTTCATTGTTGTACAATATGAACTGTGCCTTGGGTTTTCATTTATACTTTTGTGACTCTTTTCTTACCTTGCCGCTAAGTCAGGATTAATTTTTTGACCAACAGGAATCTTTTTCCAGATGGAGTAGCACATCTCTGTCTTTGAAGCTTACCATGGCATAGTTCCTGACTTTACAGCCTATTGAACCTGACTTGCACTACACAAGTTGATTAAAGTTGGTTTGAATAAGCTCTACCATCTAGCTAGGACACTTTGAGCCAATTAGGACATCTATGCTGTACAATACTTGTAAACGTCATAGGTTGAATTTTTTCGTCACAAGGAAATTAGAGATAGGTGCATCTATGTTTGTGCATGAATTAGTTCATATAGGAACATGTTTTGACCAAACACGTAGGAGGTATGCATTGGAAAATATTTTGCATCTTTGTCCTAAAATTGCAAGCCCTGCCAATTTTTTTCATTTGTTTTCTTTTTCATTTTCTGAATCTTTGAGGATTTTCCATGCTTTATTAATAGTAAATAATGAAGATAATTATCATGACATGCTAGAATAACATATTTATGAATGGGTTAATTCCGTCCACCTTTCCAGGTGTATGCAAATGTCAAACTTAATTGTTTGTGAAAAGTTGAGTGGGAACAATTAGCCTTTAGGTTTGGCATTATCTTGACAGTGGTTTTTAATTTGTTCTGTGTACCTATTTGGTTGTTTAAACCTGAACCAGTATGTGCACCAGCTAATCTCACCTAAAATGGTTCAAGATGTGTTTACAACCTGGTGCCAGTACCAAGGTGTCTTTTTTCTTTTAAATCTGAAGTCTCAAGTGTTCTCTCTTTCTTTCCTCTTTTTCCTCCATTTTCACTCTGGTGTGGACAGGTCCTGCTGCCTTCTCATGTAGCTGTTGTTGCCTCCTTGCATCACTACCTCCTTTGATATGTGTTGCTGTTGCCGGTACTTTCTCCTCCTCGCATCGTCATATCCTCTTTTTCCTCCTTGTTATGTCACATCCTGCCCCTCCTTCAGTAGATGCCACCTCCTCCAGTGCATCCTCCTTTCTCTCTCTCTCTCTCTCTCTCTCTCTCTCTCTCTCTTTACTCTTTACTCTAGGCAGTGCTGATCAATATTGACCCACACCAACTCTTGATATGCCAATCAGTGCCCAGTCCCTATTACAAACTAGTATTGCTTCCGGACCAAAATTTTAATCCTTCAACTTGACATGTCAATAAATTGATTGTTAATTCGTTCTATTTTGTAATTTTAGTGTACTTGTATATTCCACACTTGCTTGCCCTTGGTTACAATTACAACACTTGCCTTAATACATTTGCTTTTATGTTGATCTATTTCTTTGTGCTAGCCCTTGCTTGTCTTAATATGGTTGTATAAGGTTTTTCAATTCTTTTATATCTGAGTAGTGATTATTCCAGTTTCTTGGACCAACTTTTGGTACCTTGGATGTTGTGCAATGCCAATGCCCTTATTTTTCTGGTGTCATTATATAATCATGTCTGTATTTGAATAAGCCATAGAAGTACTTGGTTGAGATGTCAGCTTCAAAGCTTTGCAGAATCAGTGTCTAAAATAATCATGAAAAATGACATCTTTTAAGTGATTGCTTCACTTGTTTCATACATGTTTCAAGGATGATTTTCAAGGTTTATTAATCTCTCCATAGTTTGTTTTAATTTCCTGCTGAATGGTGGTGAAAGGAAATTAGCTAGTGTCTTTTTATCAAAATTCAAAATTTTGCATCTCTTTTTTTTTGTCTTACAGATTCGAATGCATGGTCAATCTTTCTATTTGTTTCTTTGCCTGCATTTGCTAGTTTTGCTTTCTCACCAAACATTTTCTAGTTTGTGCAGTGATACGTTGAAATTGACAGAGGTATCTGTGAGCGACAAATTAGAAGGTTTTCGTGCAAAACAAGAAGTATGCCTCGTTAAACTCCTTATCTTCTGTAGCACTAAAATCATTGCCACAGTAAGCTCTGTGATTGAATTTTCACTCCCGGATGTGGGATGCATAGCCTAGGACAAAATATTGGCATTACAAAATCACTGTTGTATGTACTATGTATTGCTGTTCATGGCACATTTTGGTTCAAATTTAATAATGACATCTTTGCTTTTCTTACATGAATTGTAGCTTGGACTCTGGAATCAAAGATATTTCTTTTCCGTTTTACATCAGCATCTGATGCATCTTCTTTGGCAGTCTTACAAAGTTGCTAGAACTAGAATTGGTCATGGAGTGATACTTAGACTTTTGTTTCGTGGATTGTTATTTGCATGAAATTTTGTATGTGATTATTGCTAATCGATTGGCATGATTTTTTTTCCAGAACTTCAGAGGGCTGAGTTTTCCAACCATTTCATCAGTTGGTCCCAATGCAGCAATCATTCACTATTCTCCTGAAGCAGATACATGTTCTGAACTTGATGCTGACAGCATTTATCTTTTTGATTCAGGGGGACAGGTTTCTATGATGCTTAATTTTAGTTCTACAAATTTTAATTTGCAGTTCCATCCATGCTATTTCTGGTAAAACTAAATTTTCTTCAACGGGTTGGCATCTATTAACACTGCATATTCTTTAAAGTATATAGATGGAACAACCGATATAACCAGGACTGTGCATTTTGGCAAACCTTCAGCTCATGAGAAATCATGCTATACTGCGGTAATAGGAATTCTTTCATATTTAAGATTGCTTTGTCAAGTAAATAGGTTTTGTTTTTCTTGTTTCTACATTGGATAATAGATATCTGTCTTTTAGCATGCAGAAGTTGATTATATTGTTGTAAGATATTATTTCAGGACTGTGCACCTCAAATTCCTTGAGTGTGTCAGTGTACGATTGTCGTTACATATGTTTGTCAATAGTTTAAATAAATTTTTAGGTTTGGTTTATATAGGATGTTTGGTTGCTTGTACAGATGGTGATATATCTGAGTTTTGACACTGACAAGAACTTGTTTCTTGGTGAATTGAGAAGGGTAGAACCAGATGCTTTTGGGTTCATATTATCATCCTAATTTTAGGCTGTGAACCCCACAAATTATAGAAATTAATTAAGGTCTAGCTAGCTCTAGACCATGCACCAGTCCTCTCTCCTGTGTCCATTTAGGGTTTCGTAAAGGAAAGGATGAGGTTGAAGTTGAACAATAAACTTAGGTTGATGCATCATGCATTCTTCATGGTTTCGGTTATGCTATTCCTTCTATTATTTTTTAGTTTTTCCCTTATCTTTTGGTTTTTAGGAATACATCCAAAATATATATACTTTCCTTTATATGTTCAGACTTCTCCAAAGAAACTTGTCTGAACTAATTCTTTAGTTGGTGTGATGATTTCCTTAAGCTTGATAACAAAAGAAATATAGGCTTGGTCTCGAAGTGACTCAGATAAGATGGATATGAGGATCACAGATATGATGTGTGTCTGGACTCTAGACTCCAGAGACAGTTGTTTGAACTTTGAATGCTACTTATGGAGAGATTCCATTAAACTAGAGGTCAATTGAGTGGCACACCCATGTAATAGTCATGTGCCATGCAAGTAATTGTTATCTGCTCACATTTAATACGTAGATGATGGACATTGGTTTGACAAATTGAATTGTGAGTTTCAAGACTGGGCAGTGAGTCATCATGAATAATGGCTTATGACTTTTCTTTTTCCTGCTGAACATGTTAAATAGAAGTTTATCAAATACTCTATGAACATTTCTCTTTTTCATTTATTTTATTGAACATTACCTTTATTATAACTTATAAGTTGGTTGTAGACAAAAGTGATGCTTGTTTTCACATTGTATGTTTAAGGTTCAAGTACTTCTTTTAATATATTTTCTTTGATGTATCATTTCTGTTGTAACCGCTAGTACTTGTCCATCGACTGTATCTGATAGTTTACAATAAATAGGTCCTCAAAGGCCACATTGCCTTGGGTAGGGCAAGATTTCCAAATGGAACCACTGGTAAGATTGATTTAGAATGCCTACATCTAGTACTCTGACAACACATTCAATTGCCTTATTGGAATCATTGCTTGTCACAGGACATGCTCTTGATATTCTCGCTCGGGTTCCTTTGTGGAAGAATGGTCTCGATTACCGCCATGGGACTGGTCATGGGATTGGATCTTACCTTAATGTTCATGAAGGTAGTAATTTGTTCTTCTGTTACCTTTTTTCACAACATTTGTGATCCAGGGAACATTAGAACCCTGAACTTCATCTTGTAGGCCCACATCTAATCAGTTTCAGACCTCATGCTCGAAACGTGGCAATTCAAGCATCGATGACAGTTACTGATGGTAGTATACATTCTCAATCTGTTTAGTTACTTGAATGGCAATGTTTGGTCCTTTTTCAAGTTCTTGTTTTTAAATTGAAAGAAATTACTAATTCATTTATATCCTCCAAGGTTATTCAAACAGCAAATACCTCTTTATAAAATCTGTTTTCTGTTTTGTCTATTCTAGATTACTACATGCATAAGTCTTTTAGAGTTTATGTTTTATTTATGTATACATATCTAGATTGCTCACGTGCAAGATTTGTCAATTACTTTAACTTAGTTTTCATACTAGTCTTGGTGCAAGTTTAGAGTCTTTTACTTGGTTGTCCTGAGTGATCTCATTATCTAGATTAGATTCTTGACAGCATGTGTAAATTAGATTTGCTGTCTTCTCTACTTGTTAATTAAACAACTAATGAAAGCAATGCAATTTACTATCAAAGAAATGTGCCTTTTGCTCATCTTATTATTTCCTTTCTTCTTGTTCCTATGTAACAGGGCATCAGCAATATAAGTCATAGGTTTTGGAATTTGAACTTAAATTTCCAGTTAAGCATTGTATTTGAAGTTTCTGTTTGATAATTCTCTCTTTTTACCTGCAGAACCTGGTTATTATGAGGATGGAAATTTTGGTATTAGATTGGAGAATGTTCTTATAGTCAACAAGGCAAAAACATCATTCAACTTTGGTGAAAAAGGTTATTTAGAGTTTGAGCACATAACTTGGGTAAGTTAACTACCATTGTTTTTGAATCCTTTTGCCATGGTTCTAAGTAATCGATGACTCAAGTGATTGCTAAGTGTTCATATTTTCTTTTACGAACATGAGGCTGGGGTTGTGGCTCATTGTTGTTTATGTCTTCTACATTGACCCAAATTGCATCTAACAGCAGAGATTTCTCTTGAATCTTCTGGACTTTCCCTGTCCGTGGAGTTCCAATGGCTGTTCTTTTGTCATGGAAATGTGGATCTTTCTATATGCCAATTAGCCTTTTGAGCATGTTAAACCTCTTGTGCTAAATTTATATTACCTGAAGGTTGATACTAAGTGCTGCATGTTTAGCATCTCGTAGGCATCTTCTGTTAAGCATCTCGTAGGCATCTTCTGTTTGTGGCTAGTCACCTTCTATTTTATTACTAATACGTATTGATCTTGCATTTAGTAAGGATATGCCATAATGGTTTAGTGCGTGAGATGTTCGGCATATAAAAATGTGTATGGTTCAGTGAGGCTACATATTGATGTTATCATACAAAACAATTACAGTATGCCAAAACTAGCATTTTTTCAAGGAAACACCTACCTATGATTTGTCATCTACAATGGTCACCTTCAAAAGCTCAGCAGACTTTACATATGTAGTTATTGACTAACCTCTTCACTAGTGTATATCTTTTGAAATGTAATTGTTCAACACTAGTTTCATGATCATGCCATATCTTTTTCCTGATCTGGGGTTGGGTGTCTTAACCTGACTATGATATTTTATCCCCTATTTTCACAACATTTCATCTAGTTATCTCATGAATTAAAATACCATTCAAAATTTGCCCACGGTTGCCATTTCATTCATTATGTTGTTTATAAACATCTTAAGAAGTTAGTCTCACATCACCAGATATCCATTAATCGTGATAACTTGAATCTGGAAGTTTCATCATCAGATTCTTGGAAGTCACCAGGGTGTCAATTTTTCCCTGGTTGCAACTTACCATCTTTTTATTTAGTAACCTGTCAGGTGTCAATACAAAAGTTAGGCAGCTAGTTTTTCACCGTTAGTGATTTTTTATTTAGTCTCATAATATTTGTTCCACTGTTGACTTAATATCTTATTAGTGAACTTTCCTTGTGCTTCCACTTTTACAGGCACCATACCAGAAGAAACTGATGGATTTGACATTGCTGACTCCTGAAGAAATTGAATGGATAAATCTCTACCATTCCGATTGCAGAGAGGTTTTAGCACCATACATGAACGAGCAGGAGACGGAATGGCTTAAGAAATCAACCGAGCCCATCATCATAGCCAGCTGAAGCTGCTCGAGGCTCTTATCAGCATACTATTCCATGTATGTGGATCCGTTGCCTGCATCAATAATCTTCAAGTAGCTCTAAGATATCTTGAAACAGATAAAACTGTCTTTTATGTAGTGTCCTTCCTCGTTTGAGAATAAAGTTATATATACTCCGTGGTAGTTCGACAATAGATCTGGGTGAAGGTCTTGTCGTCGTTCAACAATTGAACTTTAGGCGTGCATGAGAGAGTGCAGAATGAACTTTTAATAATTATATGTTTTCTAGATGGATGTTAATCGCAATCGAATGGTCCAAATTTACACTAGATAGAATATGATATTTGCATCTATTGTGACCTCATTTTTTCGTTTTTCTATAAATGATTTTATCTTAACCATCAATCATCATGTTTGGTGGTCAGAAAATTAACTTTATGTTTCTGCTTATTATGTGATTACATTTGCAAGAGCTGTTTCTTATTACAATGCCATTGTCATTCATGAGTTTATGTGACACTCTTCATAATAAACTTATCATGCACATCTTTCCTTCAAGATTTGAAGCACCAAAACCCTCTCCTCTCTGCTTGAAAGCAATGAAAGACAAAATGAAAAACCATCAAGATTTCTGCTTAAGTAGGCTTAGTGCATCAGTTCGAGATTACAAACATCACATCAAGAAGCCAAAAGATGGCTCAAGCACTTTCACATTCACTTTCACTTGGGCGCCATGATTCCAAGTCGCAATGTGAGCTCAAGTTCATCCAGTCCAACGTCATGGATCCTCTCCCCCTCCCATGCTTTCACCCTACCACTCTCGAAGTCGAACTCCATGCCTCCTCGCCCCTTCTCTAGCACCTCTCCTCTTGGAAAACTTGACATGGCACCCGGGTTGACGAGGTTGTAGGTCGGCGATGCTGGAGCTGTCATCTGGAAGTTGATCCTGCGGCCAGAACCAACACTGGAGGCATCAGATTCATCACATTCAGGTATTGTCGAGGGTTGTCGCCCGTGATGGCAGCCTCGGGTCGGGCTAGCAGGAGCAGAGGTAGCGAACAGAGCATGGGGGAATGAACTGTAGTCCCAGTCCGGTTTCCTAATCTTAGGTGGGCGGGAGGCGGTTGGGGAGGAGATGGGCGGCGTAATGGGTGCGCTGTTAGAGATTCGAAGAGGCGGAAGGGTGGACAGATTGCGGAGGAAGGGGAGGAGGCAAGAGGGTCTGACAGAATGGTCGTTAGAGTTATCGAGGCGGCTAGGGCTCGGGAAGGAGGAGGAGGATGGGCTTGCATGGTAGGACGGGACAGGACTCGGGAACGAAGACGACAGTGGGCTTATGTTCGTCGAAAGGCCTCCTGCTGCAGCCTCCGGTGGTGGCGGGTGGAATCCCTGTCAAAAGATAAGAAGGAAACAGATTAGAGGCAAGAAGAGTGTCTTTAAACGCTATGCAAGTCCCACTGAAGCTTTCTCTGTCTCAAATGTCTTCAATCATCAGCTCACACAATCAATCGTCTTTAAACCTGGAATGCTTTCAAGTTTCTTTCTGTTCATCAAATCCTCCATCGAATGACTGATTCGCTTTCAACAGCATGCTTTGCAGGTGCTCTCCTCTCCAAAGCAGGATGGAGAGTAGGAGGAAAGATCAGAGACCCACATGTTCTGGGCATCAGAGAGAGTGAGCAAGTGAAAAGCAACCAAGTCATGACAGTGAATCCCAAACTTCAAGAACCCAATCAGAAAAAAGAACACCATCATCATCATCGACTATCTTGGATTGAACGAGACAATCCAGACAAGACCATGTCCGATAAAAGTGATCCGGTCAAAGGTGAAAAAGAGTTGCCAAGGTAGACATTTTCTGGCTCTTGATCAGTACTTCGAGAAAGAAAGGAGAACAAAACAAATGTGGCCAGAGAGGTAGAAGAACACCAAACACAGCAGCAAGATTCCAAGTTTCTTCAAGATAGTACAATCTCAAGCAAACAGAACCAAACAATTTCAAGTGAAATCAAATAAAGATCATGAATAACAACCAAGGAATAGAAGAACTCACTGAAGGACAAGATCAGGAAATTATATGTTTCAGCAACTGAAATAACCCTACAAATTTGCTACCAGCTGAAAGGGGAAGATGTATGAGCATATCAAAAAGGATCTGCAGCAAAGAGATCGATTCGTCTGGCTGCATCATTCCGAAGGAGGGCTGGCTCATCAAGATCAAATTTTGGGGGTTTTTCCACCATCAAAATCAAAACTTGTGCTTATTTCCAGAATTAGTTTCTCAAGATCGAACAGCTGATGAGGAAGAGGAAGAATTGGAGAAGGTAGAACGAGAGAGACGAGACCTTTCGGTAGGTAGTGCCATCATCTTCGACTTCCCACCCGGCCTCGCGGCAGAGGGCCTTGAGGACCTCGTTGTTGTCGCAGTGTTTCGGCAGCTTGTAGTTGCCAAGCGTCCGCAGCCCAGTGAAGATCTTGGCGGCGATCGCCCTTCGGCGCCGCTCCCGCCGCTTGTTGTTCTCCCTCTCCTTCCACGTCGGAAGCCGACCCCCTCCCGACGTCATCCCGGACCCTCCCCCTTGCCACCACCAACCCCTCCTCAGATCCCCCCAGCTTTCCCTCGTCTACCCTCTCTTCCCGTCCGTCTTCCCCTGTTTCACCTCTCAAAAACCTTCCTTTCTGCCTCGAAATCGGAATGGAGGTGCTGCTGGTGTGAGGCGAAGTAGTGAAATAGCAAGCTTTTTCGTCTTCCTTTCCAGTTTTTCCTCCTCTTTTCCGGCTCTCTCTCTCTCTCTCTCTCTCTCTCTCTCCTTCGCCTGTTGCTTTTGGACAGCGGAGTACGAGATCACTCACGAGGAGATTACGGTCTTCTTTTCTTGCAAGGTTGCAAGCAACAGAGTCGCTTTGGTGCGTGTGAGAGAGAAGTCAGTTCCTTCTTTCTTTCGGGTATGTATGCCTTTTGCTCCCAGATCCGAATCCAGTAAGATTACGGATCTAAAACGAGGATTCATACCCAATTTACTATCGAGTCGGACTCATCTGCAGACATTAATTATTAATGTGAATCCATAACAACACCCAATTCTATAGGATTAAGCGATATTTTTGGATCGAGTTTTGAGTCATCAGATCTCTTTCTTTCGTACGTAGGAGTTCATGTCTGCGATCAATCTACATTTTGTGTGAGCTAAGAGTTTAGCTCACGAACATATAATTAACAGTTGACATACGATACAAACTATTAATGTCTTATTATTATTATTATTATTTTACCAAACTAATACTCGGACCAAATAATTAAGAAGGCAACAGGATTTTGTTAGAGTTTGGCTCAAGAACATAAGACTTCACGAAAATTTGATTTAGAGCACAGAAACAACTCAAGACACTTTTAAGCTACCTATGTTCGCATGAAGGTAGAAGACCTGATGACTTGGTGTCGATTGACATGAGAGCTCTGATAACACCAAGCAAACCAGGATTGTAGGAGAACAGACATGGTGAATCAGCATCTGATGCATAGAAGAACAAGAGGGCAGTGAGAATACCCTTCAGCAATTACAAAATGTATCCGCAAAATGCCTACAATAATCCCATGTAAAAAAAATGGTGTAAAAAAAGAAAAAGAAAAAGATCCACTTAGTACAGAGCCGTCGCATGCAGTGGAAGGAATGGGATAGTCAAATAACCAAAAAATAATTAGGGAAAAGATGAGCATGACGGGTGTCGAGAAAAAGAATCAGCTCTTGGTCTGCCCCAATTCAAGGTCGGACCCAGGGAGTCCATTTACTTTCTCTTTCAGAAGCTTTATATCCTCCCCCTCCGATTTGATTTCGGCGCTGATATGGGTGGCCAACTTAGCCTGCTTCTCATGCTCTACAGCCCAGCTGTAGACTACCATGCCAAGCACCGCGAGCAACATTCCTAGTATGTTCTTCACGGTGAGAGCTGAATCAAAGAGTACCCATCCGAGAATTAGCACACACACAGTTTTCATGTGACCCAGGACTTGGAAGGATGTTGCGGAGAACCGGCCAATGCAGAGATACTGGCTCATGTTGCAGAAGACAGCCAGGGAACATGATAGGATTATGAAAGCCTGCAAAAGGGATCAACCAACCTGCATCAGAAATCAGCAGGTGGCACAGCCACAACAGAATACATATATCATATACTATCGGAAAGCTCCAGTGGCAACCCTCTTTCATCTAAATAACACTCCAGTGCTTCAGTATCTATTGCTTTTGTTGTTTACAGCACTACCATAAAAAACAACACTTGGTAAACTTATTGCCCCACATATGGAAGTTAGCACTACAATTGATGAAACTCACCAATTAGCAGTTCATGAATTTGCTGTCTTGTCATCTTTAACTTTTGTTCGGTTTCTGAATATATATTTGGCATTTATTCACAATATTCAAAAATGCAGCCATCATCGTAACATGTGCCATACGTGGGTACCATACGTGTTCAAAATAATATGTAACCACGAAAGCACACACATAAAGAAAGTATCTTGTCAGATCTAAATAATAAATGGCTAAATATTCATGATATGACCAAACTGAAGAACTCATATAATGATAATGATACTTGTATCAATTAAATGTTTAATTAAATTAAGTTACAAAATATGGTAAAGGCCAACATGGTTAAATTTCTAGGCTTACTGGCACATGTTATGCACATGGTCAATCATTTAGTTGAATTTTGAATTCAAGGACATTAAAAGATGTGAAAACATGTATCGTTTAACAAAGAATCCTAAAAAATTTCCAATCAGAGAAGGCCAAAATATCATAGTTTGTAATCTAAAGAAGCTTTTTAGGTTTTAATTGGGCACCTTAAGGATATGAAACAAGAGAAATCGACATATTTTACATAACCTATTCCTTCTACGATGCACTTTTACCACATTTGTTCCGGTGTGCATAATATTCAATGTGGAGATGATATCTCTACACATCCATCGCAGTTCGCACTTGGTCCTCACCCATGGCCAAACTTATAATTGTAAAGATATCTTCATGGCCAAACTTATAATAGTGAAGAGATTTTATAGAATTACAAGAATTTAACGTAAGCATGATCATGATGAGTCAATATAAACTATGTGCCAAAAATTTTCGTACTTATGCAGAACTCATACCAATCTACGTAAAACTATGAAACTGCATACGATAGCATATTACAGGAAAACTGGTTACTGAGGCTGCATAGTTCTTCTTACAGATGTGGTCATATGACCATATGCACATATGCAAATGCATAGACGACTTTTTTGAAATATTGATATACAAGAACCCCATGATCCTTCATATCAAAAAATTTATAATCTTTGTGCCTGTTGTTTATGATCAACTTCACGCACAAGATGAGAAGAATATAATTGAATTATAAATGTTATAACAATTGATGCAAAATATGTTCCAATTATATTACGATATATGTTCATCAAAAGCCTAATCCAACTTTAGAAATAAAACTTCAGAAATAAGGATTTTGGAACTTACAGTTGCTCCTGAAGAAAAAGGGTATTCCAATAGGGATCGGTGGTTGAGGTAGTAGTCAGCAAATGGGCCAACAAGTAGAAGAGAGACTGCCTGTACTGGTGCAGTTTTGCTTAACAGCTCAAAGGAACCAATACTGTACTTTTTCTGGAAAGATCCAATTGTCTGAAACAACAATAATCCCATGAGATAGGTAATTGATTAAAGCTAATATCCATCAGTCTAGTGTATTACTTAATGCATTGATTAAAGCTACAAAAATGAGATGAATTATGTTACATAGAATATATACAGCCAGATGGACATATCAACATACTCAGATTTACACAGTTCCAACATAGTCACCTGAATTTTCTATATTCAGACAGAATAATTGCAAACAAAGATTTTCAGGAAGTAAACAAGGATCTATAGCTTATACTTTTTTCCAGCCAAATGTTAAACCACGTTATCAGGCAAAATAGTCCAACATAAATCTGCTAGGAAGGAGTTTATCTCGATAAGAATAAAAGATGATATTTACCTAAAGAAGGTTTATCCATAGTCATGATCTTACAGATCATTCTTCTTTTAGTGAGGAGTCATCTGGATCTTCTTGTTTATAGTTCATGCTTCTTAAAATTACAATCTCTCAAATATGAATATTTCTTGTTTAATCTGAATTATCTCATTTATGTATATATGACCGTTATGATCAGCTGTTCAACAATAACTGCAAGTTCCCAAGCATCTAAAACAATAGTTAAAAAGCTGGAGTTACATTTGTCTTTCCAGGAAAAGAAAACATAGATAGGCAATTATTGGTGAGTTACAATTAGGAATTATGAACTCATCTTATAAAATGTAACACATCAATATGTATAAAATGTCGAATGATTTTTCTTAAAATAAATATAATGGAACTGTCCACATTAATTCAAGAGATCATGAAAGCTATGCAACATGAAAAGATAATAATGATGAAAATTTCAACAAACAAAAATGATATTTCATAAAAGCAGTTACAATTGAAAATCATTCTCAATTGGGAACATAAATTTCAAGTACTGAAACTCAGAGAAAATCAGGTTATTATTAGTGTCAACTAAAAAATAAAGAAAGAAAAACGAATTGGAATTCAACTTACTGTTTTTCCAGAAGAAATTTTAGAACAGCCATAAGTAAAACTAGAGAATCATGATGCATTATAGTGGCGCTTCATGAAAATGTTAAGGCATAAGCTAGAGGTCCAGAGTATGGTTCACAATGAAGATAGCATAAGGAGAGACACGAGCAACAAAACAACAATCAAAGCAAGGTTATCCAGTTTGCAATTTGCTCGATGAGTCAGTATAGGAAAACATCATTCCACCCAAACAGTGCCCTTTCAGATGGTAACATTGCATGTTTATACAGAAAAACAGAGTTCAGATATTGGACATTTAATCTATATGAATATGCTCAGTAACAGAGTTCAGATGCTCACAATTTGCTGCAGTGATGTGCAAAAAACAGCCACACAGGCACAAAGAAGACCCTTTGCATTGATATCGACATCAGTGACTGTGCAAATACCTACTCCCAAGGCCACAACTGCAACAGCTACGATCACGCGTTGTGAATAGTGTTTGCTGTGCAATAAAAATTCCATAAAGCAAACCACGGGTATAATGCTCAGTTTGGAGATCTGCACATCACAGAACATAAACCAGGTTGAGAATTATTCGAATCAGACCCTCGATCATATCATCTTTCACTATACAAGGCATAAACTAGCAGACCTGATAAAACCCAACCGAGTTCAACAAGAGACTGAGATTCATCCCAGTAATTGACAGATTTGCGACAACGGAGAACCAAAAGAGCTCCCAGAAAGGCACATACTTGGACGCAGAGAGACCAGTTGCATTTGAAACGCAACCCACAAGGGCAGTGACCGTAAAATGGAAGCCTGTTAGCGTTGTTGCTGCATTTGTATAAACTGATATTAGTGAGTCTCAATGAACTCAAGGAGTCCAAACAAGAAAGAAGCATAATCGAGATAGTAAAAGGAAAAAAAGAGAGGCTTTTTTTAGATCCGCTATCTAATCCCCCACGATTTAAGAGAAAAGGTTCGATTGCTACATCGCTTATTATATCAAGCGCCAGAAAAGGCTAAGGTTACAAGACCACCTGTGCATGAGGCTTTACATACCAGAACAGCTTCAGCATCCTTTTAATTGCTTTCCAAACATAGATCTATAGCATGGGATGTTTCCACCGAAAGGTTTGCCACCATATCATGCTTAGATCTAACACAGGTTAGCACCTTGAGATCAAATCTCTAACGCCAAAATCTCTCCTTTTTTTTCCCTCAGAAAAGGCAATTAACCTGCAGCAATCTATCGTTCCCAACAGAAAGATCCGATCTTTTCGCCGTTGAGTTCAAAATCCAAGACGGAGCACCAAAACAGGAAACAGATCGAGATCGAGATCGAGATCGCGAAAGAGGAGAAGGAAGTACCGAAACTGAAACCGTAGCCGTTGGGTGACATGAGCTGTTTGTTGACCATGATAATGCCGACGGAGCTGACGACGTTCATCGCCCACGCCCCCACATCCGACACCACGGGCTTCTTCTCCAGATCCATGGCCGGGCACCTTCCCTTTCTCCTCCCACCGAATCCCTGATCCCCCAAAGACTACCAAGTGCGGGAAAGACGGAGAACGGAAGGAAGCGAAGGCAACGGCTTCTCCGACTCGCAACTCCCGCAATCGATCTATATAATATGTTCCGAGGAAGGAGAGAGGTGGAGGTGAGAAAAAGGAAACAGTAGAAAGAGGAAAAAAGAAAAAGGCAAAAAAATCAAATCTTGGAAACCGCTTCCTTTCTCCGTGTCGCGACGAACACGAAGTATTTTTGTTGGCGATATGATACGAGACGAGACGAAGCGCAGATATCTTACGCGTTAACGGAAAATAAGAGACTGGAGAGCTTATTCGCCGTCTAACACAACGAGTTATGCGGGTCCCACAATTGAAATGCAAGGTATTCTGAGGGTATTTATTGTTCGGGGACGCAAAAAGATTCTTTCTAGGAGACGTGGGACGCGGAAGTTTGTGTACCGAATTCCGAAACCATCATTCTGGTGGGACCTTCGGTTCTCAGCAATGGAAGTGAAGGTATAGTATGGGTACCTTATGGTCGAGTAGTGGGGGAGACATCGGAAGTGGCGTGTCGTTTCTCTGGCGAGTTGGTGGGACCCGCATGTGATCACAAGGCAGGTAGAGGTGCGGGTAGCTCAGAGATTAACGACGCGTTGGTTCTCGGGTGAGTGTGAACGGCATCTGGAATTCTTTCTCCCTGATTGATGGGGTCAACCGCACCAATTCGGGTCGGACTTAATCGAATCCGACCCGTAAATCCGAGAAGATGTGAGTATCCACGAGTCACTGTGTCGTCAGTTTCAATCAAATCTGCCCAACTCAGCCAATGTTCCATCGATTTTGATCGATACGACTCGTAAACCGATCGATCAAAGGTTTCCCACTAATCCAATTTTAGATCGATTTCGAATGTCAAATGAATTCTTTTGATTACTTTTTCGGTCAAAAAGGAAACCCTAATCTCCTCAATTGAACTCAAATCCATTTCAAATCTTACTTCTAATTCAAACCCTATTTGTGGTCCATGTCAGTAGTACTTAATGGGAATCTGACACATAATGTATCTTAATAGATAGACCTTTTGGCCACCATGTCAACCAACTCTCTCTTCTCTTCCATTATCTTAACTTAGGATTAAATTTAGCTCATTGTGGAATAGTTTATGAGATGGTCGAATATTCATTTCGGATAGTTGAATTGATAGACAAGAAGGGTTATCAAAGTCAAAGCACATAGAGTCAATGTGCATTTGGCTTGAAGCATTCATTCATTTTGATATGATAAGGGGGGATTCACCTTCATATTCCTGTGAGGAACAGCTCCAATTATTGCAGCAACTTCTTGGAGCTGTGAGTGGCTCACCACAGACTCAGATTCCTTGTTCAACATGCAAGCATGTTGAGCTTTTCTTTTGATGAAAATTATGTTATGATATTGGTGCTTTTATCTGCCCCATGCTTACTTTATGAAGCATGGCATTCTTCCGTTGTAGAAAGAGAGAGAGAGAGAGAGAGAGAGAGAGATTTCTTTATATTCTTATATAATACAATAATGACTAGTTATTTGAAAATATTATATTATTTTGGATGATGTGTTGATAATAAAATTACATCTTGTGTTCCCGATATGATATGATATTGTGAGGATCAATGTATACAATCTTATCTTTACAAGAAAAAAAAATCATTTTGGTAACTCAAAGATGGCGAAAAAGAAATAATAGCTTCATGTACTGAGCAAGATGAACTTTGTGGGTTGGGTTGAGTTCAACAAGATCCATGGCTGCCTGGTGGAAGTTTCCAGGGTTGGATTCAACGCGTTTGTGACCTGGTAAATGATGGAAACCAGCCTACTAAAGTTCGACCACTTCAGGTCAAAAGCCATGTCCATTTGCAGACCAATAGATTCTGTCTGTGTCTGAATGCTGCTTTCAGCATGATGAGATGAGGTTGTCACCAGCAAAAAGTCACTCAAGAGTTCTAATTTGAATCTTCCAAAGTTCCATCATCAACAGAGATAGTGGTAAAAAGATTCAGTGGCAATTGACCTCAAGATGCTGAGATACTACTGATTTGCTTAGGAATTATTGCATCTAAGCCTAATTCCGAAACTTCCAAAGTTCCATCATCAAGTATTCAAGTGAATGCCAGAATACTGCTTTTTGATCAGATTACAAGTATTGGATATGATCCTAATTCTGAATCTTCCAAAGCTTCATCATCAAGAGAGATAGTGGTGTAGTGATTCAGAAGCAACTTGTTTAAGAGTGGGAAGTTTCACTTAAAGATCAAATCACAAGTATTTTATGTATGAGCTTAATTCTGAGTCTTCCACAGTTCCATCATGAACACAGAGTGTGATAAGAAGCACTATACCAGTTTACATTTGAAAAATCCTACCAAAAGGTGTCAAAATAGTGCTGCTTTTTGTTATATTATGAAGTATTGGATACAAGCCTAATTCTGGATCTTCTAAACTTACATCATCAACTAAGATAGTGCCATAAAGATTCATCATCTCACTTGTTTACAAAGAAAAATGAGAGAAACAAAAAAGGCCTCAAGTTGGCAGACTGACCAATGCAATTATCAAGCCACAGGCAGCATCATCTCTCTGTTCTTGGTGAACACTTCTTTACAGCATAACAATTTTGGGTTTGACAAGTAGATCATACTAGCAGAAAACTTTACACTCCCAAATATATACTTCACTTGAGGTGGAAGGCATTAAGCAACTCTCAGCTCAATGGACTGAATCTAATAACAAGTCTCATGGCACCACTGTTGCCTTTGCTTTGGCTGGCATCTTTCTCTGTGGTACTTTTCTTGAGGAAATCTCTTCCTGTGATTTGTAAACCATAGTTTCTAGCATAATGAGATCTAACAATCAGATTTACACTAGTAAGTATATACTTCACTTGAGGTGGAAAGAATTGAACATCTCTTGGTTCAAAGATTGGATCTTACAGCAGCAAGTTCACATGGCAGACATGATATAGAAAGGAGAGTTGATAGTTACCTTTGCTTTTGGCTGGCAGCTGGAACTTGAGTCTTGTATTTTGTTTCTTTGCACAGGAAGTAGCAATCACACCAGAAATGCCAGATCTCTTACAGGACATGCTTGATGCATGAAGCTCTTGTCTTCTATTTCCTCCATTTCAATGGCTTCTCAGCTGGCCTTTTAGATTTGTGCTCATAGGTTTAATAGGTAGATTTCTGTCTTTGATTCTTCCACATGAAGTATAATTCTCTACACATAGAAAGAAAAAAACAAAAAGAGGAAAACTTGTTTGCTGCATGAAACTCTTGGCTTCTATTTCCTCCATTTCAATGGCTTCTCAGCTGGACTTTAGATTTGTGCTAATAGATTTAACAGGTAGATTTCTGTGTTTGATTCTTCCACATGAAGTATGATTCTTTACACATAGAAAGAAAGAAAACAAAGAAAAAAACCAAAAATAGGAAAACATGCTTGCTGCATGAAATTCTTGTCTTCTATTTTCCTCCATTTCATGGCTTCTCAGCTGGCCTTTTTTGGATTTTTGCTAATAAGTTATACAGGTAGATCTCTGTCTTTAATTCTTGGACATGAAGTGTTATTTTCTTCACACAAAAAAAAAAGAGTAATACCAAATATTGGTTGTAAGATTTGTCATAGAAACTTGAGTGAAAGATCATTTGGACCATCAATCATATTTCCATGCTGATCACCAACTGACCTTGAACTTATGATGATAGTTTTATACATGATATGTAATTTCGAATAGTACCACTCGATACGAGTGGTACATACTAGTCCGACAGTATATCCGTACGTGGATCGCCCGCTACTAGACGGACCGTGCTACCGTGCTACAATAAAGAGAAAAAATATTTAAAATTACTCGATAAGCCTTGGTGTACCGCTCGATACACCGTGGTATATCGTTCGATACGCTAGTACCACATCGTACCAAGTCAATCTCGAAACACCAGTATGATACGGTATTGCATACCTTGATTTTATATTTTTAGCACTCATGATTGGAACTTAAGGTCTGGAAATACCAATTTGCTGATAAGCATGTCTTTAGGTTGATGCAGCAGCAGGACCCCAATAAAAATAAAATGTTAGTCCTCCTTAGAAAGTATTTTCCTGAAGATCTATCCTTGAGAATAATTTAGGAAAAACAATTAACACATGTAAGAGCAAGAAAAATTGAGATTAAGCCATAAATAAGATAGAAACTAGTGATGTCTGATACAAGTTGTGCTCGTTGCTTCCTGCATCCACTCAGGGAAATGTTTTCCATGGTCTTTTAGCAGGAACAACACACATCTATCACAAAAGAAAACAATACCAGTAGGTCCATATAATCCTGGCCTAAAATGATAACAAGAAGAAACTATTTGTATTCCTTACATGTTTGCCATTCAGTCAAATACTCTCTCATTTGAGCGTATCAAAAAAAAGAAGGCAAATCTAAAGCTAGTAGAAACAATTTCCAGCTGACCTTAATTGCCTTTCAGTCAAAGGACTGCAAGATTCAAAATTCCCTGCCCATGCTTAGCTTTTGATCAAAATATAACAAGGTTAAAATAAATACCAAATTAGAGTATATCACAGAACTAATTTTAATGTGATGATTTTCTTTAAAAAAAAACCCCCTTTTAGGAATTTTTTTTTGAAAGGTATTCTAATTTTTAATTTTCTATTTGATGTATTTTTATCTTGCCCTCGTGACCCGAGCAACAGTTGAAGGTTGAATTATCCAATGGGATGCGATCGTAGTGAAGCCCAACGGTGATCGCGAGAGCTAATCCTTCACCCACTACCTCCACTCATGCTCCCTCATCGGTAACAACCCACTAGCAACTTCTTCCCTTAACGTCAAGAAAAACTCTTGTTTCTTCTATCAGTCATCCTCTTCTCTCCTCCTTGGAACCTTCCGTCCTACCACTTCCATCTTGCCATGAGATCCCATTATTACTTGACGATAGCGAGATGAGCAATAAGGAAGGGAGTATGAAGATTAAAGAGGATAAGGAATATGAAGATAATGTACTAATAAGGGATGAAATGGAGTCTCCAAGAAGGGTGGAAATAGGAGGAAGTTGGACATGGGACTATGAGTATCACAAAACGGGGGTAACGATCCGTGATAATCAATATCGAAGATAAAGACTTCATGAGAGAGAGACCGGATCACATTACGGAGAGGTATTATGATGATACAAAGGTTAATAGGACGACGTGAGACATATTAGAGAAAAAAAATATATCAAATAAGAAAATTAAAAACTAAGACATCCTCTAGCAAAATGCCTAAAATGAATGGTTTTTTCCAGATTAACCCATTTTAATGTGGTATATTTTGCATTCATAATCTTATTCGGATTAAGATTTTAGGAGGGCACTGACACGTACGTCTGTTTGTCAGACTTATGTTACACGTGTGTCTCCCATGCAAATCACATGCTATTTAGTGAATGCAGTATTCCAACTGTAACTCAGGGACTTTCTATATACGTGGCTCATATGATACGGGCCCACCTAGTTAGATCATGCTTTCTTCCAATTACATGACAGGTAATTGAATGGGTATGTTTCTTCGGGGTGAAAACTGCCTCTCCGCCTTTGCTTGTATCACAACCACTTCGATCCTTCGAACTCTTTTAATTAGCTTCTCAGGTCTCTCTCTCGTCACTGTACTCGATCGACGAAAGATTCCGAGGGAGCGGGGTCTCCTGCGATGGAACTCTCCGCTGCTGCATTCCGCTTCCACCGTTGCGCCGCTCCACACCTTGCCCTCAACCGATCCGTCGCCACAGCCAATCCGCCGTCGCTTTGGAATCGTAGGGTTCCTCCAATCGCTCCTTTGGCGGTGCGCCTTGACCGCCGCGATCCCCTGCTTCTTACTGGTGGAAGGAGCCGGTTGTTCTCCAGTTGGTTGAGGGAGAGTAAAGAACCGGCCTTTTCCGCGGTTAGGGCTATCAGGGGCGAAATGGAGCCTGCTGGTAGTCTTAGCGGGAAAATTGCGGTCGCTTCGACGGTCACGATTCTCCTGGCGGTCCTCAACCGGGTCCTCTACAAGCTCGCCCTCGTCCCTATGAAGGAATACCCCTTCTTCTTGGCTCAAGTTACAACCTTCGGGTAAAAGATATTGTTTATTAGGATCCTTTGATAAATTTGTGACTAATTATATGTCTTAGGGCCTCGTCATTCAATTCAAATGCATTTTCGAACGAGAATTCTGATCGGACATGATTCCACTTTATTGATATTTTTCGTACAGATTGATGATTTCTTTTCCTGTAGGTCGTTATAATTTCTTTTCCTCTGCGTCTTGACAAATTGGTCCTTTTTATTGAATAAGTAGTTTGCTATGTTGTGTCGCTTTTCCAATGGAATCCTTTGCATTTATTTACCAGATTAAGTTATTCCTTCTTCCATTAGTTGATTCTTTGGTCAATTTTGCAGATGCCACAAAAGTTCTGCTCCAGACGTTCTGTGTTTGAGGGCATTTGCCCTTGGAGTTTGTCATATGGAACAAAAACCCTTGGAGTAGGGTTTATGTTGATTACACCGAAGAAATTAGTAGATGGAAATGTGAGATAAATACTGAAAATTCTGGGTTTGGAGAGCTCTAATAAAAGTTGTTTTAGATCTTAATGAATTTCTATAACAAATTAAAGTTCTTCATTCTAAAATCAGGTCCATCGTAATAAAAAGAAGCAAAATGGAAAAACATCTATGGTAATTCCAGAAGTACTTAATTGGCTTATTAAGCAGTATACACTTTTGTGTGATGCTCTGATACAACTCCAGTTTTCCTTGGTTTGACAACTGAGATCATTTTAGAGTACACATGCCATGTCAACCATTGGCATTTCTGTTGTTGATTCTTTATTCATACGCTCTTACCATTCTATTTAATCTGTTAACATTTTGTGTCTGGCATCTCATCTTTGTCTCTGTAACATATCAAACTTTTTGCGAATCATTTGCAGTTATGTGGCGGTATATTTCTTCATTCTCTACCTTAGATATAGTGCCGGTATTGTAACCAAGGAAATGCTGGCGCTCCCAAAATCGCAGTTTATAGCAATTGGCTTTCTGGAAGCTCTTGGTGTTGCTTCAGGAATGTCGGCAGGAGGTAAGTTGACCACTTCTTCCTCTTGCACGACAAAAAGAACCTGGAGAATTTTCTCTCTCTTGTTTGTTTTCACCTGACTGGAATTCCTGTGGCATCCCTCTTTGAAATTTTCAGCGAATATTGTCAAAAGAATTAACTCGAAGAGATTTATTTGGAACTCTGAGGGTTCTTTCTTCTTTTTTTTGCAGCCTTTGTTCCATTTGTCTCTGATTTATTTGCTTATGAAAGGATGCACTGAAAATATGGCAAACTTATTTTACTTGGTGACTGTTTTCTCTTTTCTAATGATTTCTCATTTCATAACAGCTATGCTTCCTGGACCAGCCATTCCTATATTGTCTCAGGTAATTCTGGCTTAAACAAATACTTGCTTAAAATTCATACAGTGTATATCTACTTCCGTTTCACGATAGTTTTTATACATTTTCATGAATGTTGGAGGCAGATTGCACTAATGTTGATGTAAATTATTTATTTATTTAATTAATTGTAAGGCTCCAAATAGCATTTTCTTTATCATCATCAAATCAAACAGCTTTATGTTTTCTACACTGTATGAAAAATTGCACTATTGCAGTGGTTACTATTTCTAGGAATATCCTTCAAAGAAGCATCATGGATCATGGCATTTTGCATCTTATATCTGAATTTCAACAGTAAAGGGAAATTACAATTGTCTGTTGAAATGAATCATTTTTTTTTAATTGTAGAAAGAGATACCACATAGATGAATGGCTATTTTGTTCTTTTTTTCACTCATTTTTCAAACTGAGAAAACTGTACAGTTAAGTCAATAATTTTCTAAAAGCTTCTATTAGATTTTATATATTTTCAGTTTTCTTATTTCTAATAAAGGCTCTATGAACCAGGTAGCATGGAAATTTTGCTGAAGTTATGGTGTTTTGAATAAGACCATTCTCCATCTGGATCATATTTTCTCCTATGTGACTGTCACAACTGTTTAGACTTATACATAGATTTCCAGTTCCTTGACCTGACAATGAACTGCAAGCTTTTGCCAAATGATCTTTGAGCTCATGTGACTCTAGTCCACAACTCAAATATTTCTCACATCTCAAACTCATCATCAATATTGCAATTATAATGAATTGACTTCGTTTTTGTTAATGTTTCTTATTACATCAGGTGCATAGTAAGGAAGGAGTTTGTAACCTTAAGTACCATAGTGTTTGTTTCATTTTCATTATGTTTTGAACTGCTTCCCAATCTTTTTAATAATCCCATGGCACATGAGCTTGTTACAATTATAATTCATTTGAAAATGTAAGTCCTAGTCTTTAATGGCTAATTTACTTTGATGAAGTTAACAGGGAATTCTGGTGGCTGCTTTGTTTTTGGTGGTCCGATAGCTGCTACTGTTCTAATATATCCAATCTTATCGTGTTTTGATGCAGACTTTCTTGGTCTGGCAACTCATCTTGTCTGTCCTGATCTTGGGAAGGAAATACTCATTCATCCAAGTTTTTGGTT
Organism: Musa acuminata AAA Group; assembly: GCF_036884655.1. NCBI lineage: Eukaryota > Viridiplantae > Streptophyta > Magnoliopsida > Zingiberales > Musaceae > Musa > Musa acuminata. The sequence continues at coordinate 50,448,086 of NC_088334.1, read as the reverse complement.
GCTTACTTGTAACTGCTGGAGTTGTTATATCTGTGGCAAGGTGTGCAATTAAGTTATATTTATGCTTTTGTTTTGATTTATATCAAGCTACTGTATGTTTAATTTATGTTGAATTTATGGCTTACTTGTTTGGTGCTTATTACGTCTTTGGAGAACACTAAGTTGTTTAATTGGAAGCGACTGAGACTTTCCTATTTAGAGTAAGGATATTATATTTGGCAACATCACTTGTTAAAAAAATCATGCCGCCTTAATGCAAATTACACATGGAACCGAGTATTTGTGTCAATTACAAACTATCTTAAACCTTTAACTTGGAAAACTCAATGGGTCGTTTATCCTAGATGCCGTTGGGTCACATCCAATTACAAATTTAAAGTTGCTCCACAATTTCTGATCATTCATCTTCTTATGATGAATGGATGTTTATATACTCAAAGCCTCCCTATCAGAAAAGGTAAATTTGATATGTATAAGTTTTACATAGATCTAGATTAGAGAATTCATTTGCAGCCTATGTTTCCATTGTGAAGCAGACAATTCTCATGAATTTAAAGGAAGTTGGACTCTGTAAAATGACATGTTCTTACAGTTTAAATTTCATAGGTAGAAACTCTTGAGCTTTGGTTGCCAGTGCACAAGTGTAGTAATGTGCTGGCGAAATACCAGCACTTCGTTATGTGTGTGTTCCATTATTATGCCCATATATAGAGTTGTAGGCACATGACCTGCATGAGCATCACATACTTTGGATGTTCTGGGTCATGAGGTTGTGCCTGCCAAGTACCAACATGCCACCGAACTACAGTGAAAAGATCCTTGTTCTTATACTTAGAATTCTCTTTCTTATAAACACAAGGTTGTTGATGCAGATAAACTTAGTTTCCAATCTGTATGTTTGACCGATCTTGCCATACACATCTATTGATTTACATTCTTTCAATCAATCATGTGAATCAACAATAATCAGCCCCAAAATATGATTCCTTATATGTGTGTATACTATATAGTACATTGTTATATTGAATTATCCTTTATCAAAACTCGCATATTTTGTTTTACAATTAAGATCTGCTGGTACCAACTTTGTCTTGATTGATTCCAGTGGGGCAAATAATGGTGAATTTCTATCTCAAGTCGAACTTCTTTGGCCTGCACTAATGGTAGCTTCATCTGCATTTCAAGCTGCTGCATCCATTCTCAAGGTCTGAGTCACTTCTGATCTCGAATACGTTACTATCATTTTGATCGAAAAAAAACTTTATAAACTTATCTTACTTCAAATTGCAGGAATTTGTTTTCATTGATGGGGCAAAGCGCCTTTGGGTAAAACTTTAGTAGTGCTGTATATGAATATATTGTTTGGTAGCATATTCAGTTATTGTGGAACTTAAGCATAGACAAGAAGTTTCATGTCTTAGATGTAGTTTCACAGAATCTTTATTGCCTTTTAAGTGATCTGTATGTGCTAATGCAGGGAAAGCCTCCTGACATATTTGTTGTCAATTCTTTCGGATCTGGGTTTCAGGTTAGCTTTTATTTAAGTTATTTCCTTATCCATGTAAACCATTTCTTATTTGTAATGCTTACAAAATACGATATCTGTATCTATTTAACTTTAAATTTGCTAGTTAAATGTTTTTATTGTAATGCTCTTTGTACCTTTTTTTTTCCCTGAAATCTTATTAGCTCCAAAGTCCAAACAAACCCATCAGAAGCTTCAAGCATCTTGTCTTTTACTGCAGGCTCTTTTTGTTTTCCTTCTTCTTCCATTTCTTTCGAACATAAGAGGAATTCCTTTTGCTGAACTCCCTGCATACCTGAGAAGTGGTGCCGCATGCTTTTTAAATGTTGGCAGCCTTACGAAAGGCAAGTTTTCTCAAAGGAAATGTTTCAACTTCTGATATTTGGCTATTCATGTTCTGGAAAGAGATATATCACTTGTTAATATTTTTTGCTCATCTCACTATATTCTTAATTAACTAGTAACATAATTGTTAGTTTTGTCGTATTTGACATCTATTACATCTGATCTTTTTGTTGTTTTAAGGGAAGAAAGTTAGACATAAAGCTCATGTAGGATTATATCTCCATCATTGGTCATTCAATTTTTTGTGCATAGAAAACAAAGCCACATTGCCATTTAACAGTCTATAGAGGCACCATGTTAAAATATGTAATGAAACCGTGTAATAGTAGAGAATCCACAAAAAAAGTGTGAAATGCAAAGATAAGTTCTAAATCAGTATTTTTTTTCTTTGAGAAACCATGTCACGTAGTGAATCAACTAAATATTAAAGTGAAATGCATAATTTAAGTTGTAAACCAGTATCTTTTTTGTTTGATATTGGTGGGTATCAAGGTCTGCAATTTCGTACCGTACCAGAGTTTCGACGTTCGCTCGGTACGGTACGAAACTGTATACCAAGCGGTATATATATATATATATATATATATATATATATATAATCCGAAAAAGGCGACGTCACTGAACATCGCCTTTTTCTAAAATATTTATATATAAATATAAATATATATATATATATATATATATAATTTTATTTTATTATTATTTTTCGTTCTGTCCGATAGCGGGCGGTCTGCGTACTGGTATGCCGTCAGACCGGTACGTACCGCCCGTACCAGATGATATCATTCGGTATTGCCTACCTTGGTGGGTATGATATTTAGTTTGTATAGGAAAAATATTCAAGCACATGTGGATATGTTAGGTGTTACCAGTTTGATCAAAATATCAATATATTAAAAAGCATGATTAAAGTATACTTTCATACTAAAGCTGAAAAAAGTTGTTCCACAAGCTAATCATGAAATGACCCAGTCTAGAGCATGATTGAAGGTAGACTTTTGTATTGAAGCTGTAACAAAGTGCCTTCACAACCAATGATGAAATGACCGTGTCTTTTCTTGGAACCTGTATAAAAGTGCCCTGCTTTAAGAGATGGAGAATATGGGGTCACTATGGAAAAAAAATTTATGGAAGATGTTATGGCCACCGACTTTTCTGTTATGTTGGTTCTCCAATAAGTCTAACTATAGCCAAATGACCTTCAGACTTATATTGGTACATCATAATTGTGACCTATATGAATTTGCTGCATTTTCATTAATGAAATATATGTAGGTGTGTCTAGGCCTAGCATCCCTCTTTTGTCCAAGTTCACCTTTAACCTCTTGAATATGATTGTACCAACTTAAAATTTGAAAGCTCTGATGTGCAAAATAAGTATCACCATAAAAGGTATATGTTTAGTAAATAAGGTTCATCAGCTGAATTGGGATTTATTTTCATATTTTAATTTGTTCGTATTCTATATGCTCTAAAAAATGCTGGTGTCATCAACTTTTTTTAAGCTTTTTAGTGAAGGAACTAATTTCTTTGTTTGTTTGCTGCTTTGGTTGATGAAGCTGACCTGGTTCCTTCTGCCATTCTTCAGGCTGTGAAGGTGCACCATTGTTGCCTCTACTTTTCATCGCAATGAATATGGCTTTTAATATATCATTGCTTAATCTGGTGAAGATGTCATCTGCATTGGTTTCTTCTCTTGCAATAACACTAGCAGGTATTTTTTTCTTCCTCTCTTTCTCATGTTTAGGTCTATTGCAAATGATATAATACAGTCACTTCTGAATCCGACCAGTTCAGTTTTATGCAAAATCTTTTTTGATGCCTGTTCTGTTCATATGCTTCTTTGCCAGTGACACAATGCAGTAAGGTACCAATGTCATGCTCATATTGATGAGTGCAAGGCATCTTTAGTAATAGGATGCATGCATGAAGTCTGCATAATATTGACTCCATATGGTGTGGCATGCATGTCACAAAGTTTCTGCATTGACGGCTGCATAGGTAACACAATGGTCTGGATCTATTTATGGTGCTGGTATAATACATACATGTGATATATGCACTGCAATCCATAATTAGAGGTTTTGTTCTACCAAAAGATTAATTCCATTAGGACTAAAATACGAGTTGGAAATTGATAATGCTTCCTAAAGTTTTATAAGTCTGCAGAACACAACTTACATATTGACCTCTTTGAACAGGTCACATATATATTCTTTGTTTGGACTAATGGCTGATTTAACTTCCTTGCAGTTCCACTTTCCATCTATATTCTCTCACTTCCACTACCTTACATCCCTGAAGGCGCAAGCTTGAATGTTCACTTTGTTGTTGGTGCTGCCATTCTGGTTCTGGGATTAATAATATACAATCTTCCTCGATCAGCAAATCAAAATTATAAAAGTGATTGACAAGCTCTGAAGATCACTTCTATTTTAGTGATTTGGCAACTGACTTCACTCATCATCACTGTCATTTTCTTATGGCATTTGTTTCAACAACTGATTTGTCAGATGACAGGCAGCATTTCTGCCCTATGGAACCTGGCTAACCTTCCGGATCATAGATAGTATCAAGTCTTCATTTGTGGAATTTATTTCAAGGAATGAATCCTCCAACAATGTAACAGAGTCCAGATATAACGAAGATGAACAATTGTGGCCCAATAGCTTCTTCTTGCCTCAGATTGTCACAAACAGCAAAAGTGGTAACCACTGTGGCTTTCACGCTATCGATCATCCTGCTCTGGTGTCGGATTCTGGTTGCCATCAGAGTTTTCTTTGGTGAGGTAGCATTCAGCTGCCAAGGTTTCCACATGGAATTCCAGGAGCATCTTACTATATGATAGAATTGGTGGTCATGAATGTATATCAACGTCGAATTCTTTCTTGAACTATCTGGCGCAATGATCTCAAATGTAGCAGAACTGATTTTGTCTCGCCTTATGTGTTTAGTGAAAAATTTGCAAGATGAAGAACAGAATGAAAGCTCTTTATCAACCTTGTGTTTGTCCCATGTGCATGCATTACAATCCCATGTTTATTGTCAGTGTGGGAATCAGGGTTAAAAAGCTGAGGTCGACCTCATGTAACCCAAATCTGATGGCCTGTTTGGTTTCATTTGGGTTACCCACCTGAACTACTAGTAAATCATACACTGCATTCACTTTAAGATTCATGCGCATACTATACAGCATTCTGCTAACCATATCACCAAAGATGCCAAGGCATGTAGATGTGGAAATGTAAACCATGCAGGGCATTCTGCTAAGAATAAAATGCCATCAGTATCTGACAGTGAAATCAGAAACAATCAATAGAGGTTTATTACAACCATCAATATAAGGATATCATGCACCAAGAATGGAGCATGCACTGCACAAGAAAGAAATGGTGGAAGTAAAAGCCTTCCCTGCCTCGTGTTCAAGATGAAGACTGCTGCTCACTATGAGTTGTCACAAGTAGAAGATATATTATTAACATGGGTCTGGCATTTTCACTTTTGGCTTGACCCCATTAATTATGCACACTTTGGACTTACCCTTTATTTAGTAGGTGCCACTGTGACTTTACATTGTAGTTTAACCCACCTCAGTTGTTCTCTTATGAATGGTTTCCTTTCTGTTCTTAAAGGCAAAACTATGCAGTGTCTCAATGAAGAAAAGTAGTAACTTTCATCTCACTCACTGATGTTTCATGTGCAGTTTCTGGATCTCTTTTGACTGATCTGATGAATCACCACCTTTCTTTCAAAAGCTACAGCAAAGAATGAAAGGTCATGATGCTTATGAGAGTAATAATTTTGTGCTGTTGGTCCTCAAGGAAGTTTGTACCAGTTTCAGAAGGAGAAAGAAGACTGAAGCCCCCAACTACACCAGCAATAATGGAGTGTTCAGATAACTTACTCTTGAACTCTATTGATTGTCTTGTGAGACCTGCATGTTTCTTTCTTTTGAATAGGTTGCTAGATTGCTAACTCTGGCTTCATTTTCATGTGTTTACAGCAATTAATGAAGAGATTAAGCCCAAACACTGAAAAATTTGCAGAGGAAGGGGACAGATCTGCACAATTTCACCATAGCTTTTATCATGCAACTGAGTGATTTAATTTATCTTAGGAAATATTGCAAATTCAATGAATTAGCTTCATGAAGAGGAAAAAGAAATCAAGATTTCTTACTTTTTGTTAGCATATTAGAAACTAATTGTTTGCTAATTACATCAGTAAAACTAGTTAGAGTAAAACTACACTCAATCATTCCCAGTCTCTTTCAGAAAATTAACATATAGATGCAGAACTGGCGTCAATTGAGCTTAGCAATTGGTGGTATTAAAAGCCTCATCCATGCCTTGCTGACAGCATCAAATATGTCCACAGAGAGAAAAATCTTCTTGTGGTATGAATTATTATCCAGCTTTTCTGTTCTCAGAGGCATTCAATAATTATGACTTGAAACACAGAGCAAATATGGCAAGATAATACTATAATTATGAGGTAAGAAAATTCTCCATAGACTTAGACACCAGTGATTTCATATCCTTATATAAGAAGTCACTCTGGGAGATAATAATTGTTTCTTCCTTCTGCTTATAACTAAAACCAAAACCTTGACTGTCATAAACATTATTCATTGAGAATGACTGTTCTTCATCTGTGTATGCTAGGATTGAGCCCCTTGCAGAACAGTACATGGAACAATTATTACCAAGCCATCATAACTGAGATTGTGTGATCATAGCATTGGCAGAAAAAATGAAAAAGAAAAAGGGAATATGGATGATTGAGAGCACTCAAGAGAGGTCTCTCTTTATCAGCTCACAGGACAAGTGGGCCATTGATTAGGGAAAAGTAAATTCAAAAGTGATCATGAATTTATCTACTTTTTCTAAGACAAATTACATGATTGTATCTTAAGAAGGGTGAACTTTGGCATATTGGTTATGTTGCTCCTTGCTAACTTGGTATCTAATATTTTGAGTCACAAAAATTTTCTCATTTGTGTGTATCTGTTAGTCACACTAATCATCTTCTTGGATTCCAGCCTATCACCATCATAATGATCAAATCCAACAGCTGTAGTTGGAATTGACTTGACAGTGATGTTGTTTGAATACAATGCAACAGTGTAAATATGCAGCAGTGACTATTAAAAGTGAACTAATGTGATTGCATGTAGCATCACATGGTAAATCACATAGTAGACAAAAACCCAGGTGGAGAATCTTGTGGATTTGACACCTTGGAACCCTGTTTCCCATTCTGATGTGGCTTTTTCCTGCTTACAGGAACTAAAATGTGCAGCTGAATGGCCTGAGGGAAACAATCCCAAGGTTCTATACATGCATACATACATCTTTCCAGTGCTGGTACTGATACATTTGACCACTGGTTGCAATCATAATCAGACTGGTCACATATCCTCAAAAACAGCTGCTGTGTACCACCCACCCACCTACCATCATCAAGCATGACCTATGGGTAAGGTGGGTGGAAGCTTGCTTGGCTGTCTTAATTGTGTCATGTCTAGCACAGATTATGAGAGTACTGTCAAAGATTCTTAGTGGATAGCTGTTGATCCAAGAAGAATTGTCATCAAGCAACTCAATGATCTAATCTACCTGAAGCCTATTCAAGTGCTGTCAAGTCCAGCTGATGAAGATTGAGACTAAAGCAGGCTCTCTTGTTCTCTCCTTTTTTCATGGGATCAAGACATGCAAATGAAGCTGAGCTACACCTACCTTGCTTCCAGGCAATCCTAATGAAGCAAATCCTCTGTCTCTCTCTCTCTCTCTCTCTCTCTCTCTCTCTCTCTTATATACATATACAAGAAATCTTAGTATGTGAAAGAAAGAATGTATTGTATATAGTTTAAAATAATAAAAATAAATTTCTAAAAGAATGCTCCGATAAATACTACTGCTATTATGAGAGAATTTATCCCTCTGCTTAAAGCGTTTAGTGAATCATATTCCTCTCATTTGCCAAGCCATCGATATGAATCTTCTTTTTTTGGAACACAAAGCAATTCTATTGGAACGATTTATTCCGAATTAATTATTACGTTAATTCCGCCCGTGGATCGGTCACCAACACGCAAGACCCTTAGCGGGTCGGATCCGGCACCCGGTGCGGCCACGAAGAAGAAACCCGTTATGTCGCGTTGCAAAGAGTCACGCCTCGCCCCCGCTCCGTAACCGCTACCGTCGAATCCGAGGCGCTCTCGGGCCCGACGCGACGACTGGGTTTACGTGTCGGCCTCCGGTTGGCCCTTTCCCGGTCGTCGGGATTCACAGCCCGGAACAGACACCCCAAAGAAAAGGATAGAAAAAGAGAGACAGTCTCACTCTCTCTCTCTCTCTCTCTCTCTCTCCCCGTCTCCTTCCCCCAAATGACTCATCCCTAATTTTCTCCAAAATTGCATCTTTTTCGTTGCAATGCTCGATCTCCGGTTCCGATTTGGCGCGGGGATCTGATTCCTGTGACTTCTTTGATCCCTTTTGGTGCTGAATTGAGGTGGGTGGAGTGGAGGGGAGCGGGAAGGCGATGCTGGGAGCAATGGACGGCGGGTGCCACCATAGCTCCGGGGAGAGCAGCGAGGAGGAGCTGTCGGTGCTGCCGCGGCACACCAAGGTGGTAGTGACCGGCAACAACCGGACCAAGTCGGTGCTCGTCGGCCTCCAGGGGGTCGTCAAGAAGGCTGTCGGCCTCGGCGGATGGCATTGGCTGGTAAATTGAGTTCCCTTTGCTTGATCTCTATTGATCTATTGGTTTCTCGGTGAATAGTTTGTTCTTTTACGAGATCTCGAAGGGGTTCTGTTTTCAATTTGGTGGGGTTTCGGTCAAAATCAATTTGGGTTTTGTTTGCGGGGATTTAATTGCGCAAAATGCTGCAATTCGAGGAGTTTACGGCTCTAATGTGATAGGGTTTTCTTCTTGTTTTCTTGGACTAAGTAAAAGATAGACTGACAGTGGGGATCTTGATAAAAGATGATCATGACCTTTTCTTCCGCTTCTTTTTTCTGGAATCAAACCCGCATTTGCTTAGCTGCTTTTACGTTTACTAATTTTATATGAAGTGACTCAAAGCTTAGGTTTTCTTATGAAAAGCCATAATTTGTTAAGCTGCTTCGACATCTTTGGTTTCTGCAAGCAAGATTCATCATAGTAAATTTTTTCTTGTTTTGTTCCTCTTCAACAATTTTGCTTTATTCAAGATGCTCTGTTAGGATTATTAAGTGACAGAGCCCAACAATTGGTCTTTGTTTGAGATCTGGTTAAATGTTAACATCATTTGCACAACGAACAGTTCTAATCGCAATGAATTTCTAGCATGATCAAACGTGGATGGCAGTCATAGTGAATTTTCCCCTTTTTTTTGTCTCCCTCTGTTTATTACTAGCTCAATAGACTTGTAAATTATGTGTGGTTTATATTTGTAGATCCAGAACTTTCGAGGGTGAGAATTTTCTTCCTGATGGGGCATTCTGCATTCTCTAATTAGGGTTTAGTGGGTTGATCCTGTTGGCAGGGAAGACAGAAAGCAAAGGGGTTAACTTTTTCTTTGAGTGAATATCAACCTTAATTTTCTTTTTCTAACTGACATGATTATCTCATTGTTCATCTGAGTAAAAGATACACTCTGAACCTTTCATTTTTGTTTCCTGCACTTGCTACTTGCTAATGTATCCTTATTATTCATTATATGGACCTTAAATTTTCTGCATCGCTTGTTGGTCTCTCTGGCTTTAATCTTGTTCTTTCTTTTTCCAAGTTCTTGTTGTCATTGACATCATTCATTAAGTGCACAATATACCAACCTGAATGAATTTGCATGGAACATTTCTTTCTTGGTTCTCGTAATCCGAATCTATTATGTGTACTTCAGGCATTATTGCTGGGTGCGATCACTTTGGCATTCTATTACACAATAGCTAAAGTGCAAAATAAAGTTGCTGAAAACATTATCAAAGATGTACTGTGTCATATTAAAAATATGTAATTAATTGTCCGTAAGAACTTTTGGTGCTTAATGCAACAGATAGACCTTCTGTCAAATAACAAATTCCCAATTTAATTTGGGCGTACCAACTGTTTCCAAAGTTGTTGACTGCATTGCTAGTTTATTTATTACTATGATGGAGAGCTAGAAAAAACTAGTGATGGTCCTGCACTGGTAGTTTTGCGTATCTTGAATGATTGTGGCATCTAGATGCAATGACTGTGGTTTCAATGTCGTATGATTATTTATTTTTCTTAACTTTCTTAAGTAATTCTGGTCTTTGCACATGACATATTGTGGTCTATGAAGAAATCTGTTTCACTATTGGCATCTTAATATATATTGTAATACATGAAATTTCAGGTTCTTACTAATGGCATAGAAGTGAAACTGCAAAGAAATGCCCTTAGTGTCATTGAAGCCCCTACTGGTCATGAGGAAGATGATGAGATTGAATGCGACAACATGCACTGGAATGGTTCGGATGTGGGTAAGTTTACCGCTGGTCTTGTCTCCGTCAGTTAATAACTTCTTTCCTCATTTTTAATTGTCATTTTTTAACCATGTGCTATATAGGATCAAATCACCATATCAGGAACCGGATTAATTTACATCATCATTTAGGTAGAAATTATTACTGATATCAAGATATCTTCATAATCTCATATATGCCCTAGATCTTTTGCTTCAAATAGCTATCCAGGGTACGTACTAGTTTGTTCGGACCTGCCCTAGTCTTTGTTTTCCCTGTTCTTTGGTCCTCTGTGCTTTGTATAAGGGGCAATCATTTTGTTTCATGTTTTCCAGGGTATTACTCTAGGAAAGCATTTGTTACTTGATTAGCCAACGATTAGTTTTTCATTCGACACAAAAAAGTAATAGCATGATCATTGCTTTTAAGCATGCTTATATGGAATTCCATTTCTTGGAAAATAGAAGTGCACTAATGACCAAGGCTGTGAAGAGTGATGTTCTTTAAACACATCTTGACAGACTAGAATTTTTCTTTACAATAAAGAAAGGTACATTGGTTATGTCTTTTGGCATGGTTTCATCATGTTTTGGCCTTTTGGACTTTATTTTTATTGTCACCAGTTCTTGCAGTGTGTGATGATGTGCAAGCACAAAAGCCACACAGGTCAAGAGTCAGGCACCATAAAGGGTCATCTAACAAATCCTTGAGCCGGTCTCAGTCCTGTGATTCACATTCTAAGGGATCTATTTCATCTTCCAGGGGTGCAACGGTAAGCTTATACCGAAAACTTTTGCATAAACAATTGCATTGAAAGACAATCTTGAACATGATTCTGCTTTTGGGTCTTAGCACCTGACATCTTCTGCCTTCATCAAGGAATGTCTTACATTTGCTTCTGTCATCTGAATTGTTGTACTCTGGACCATTTTGTGTACAAATTTACGATTGGATGCATTGAACAAGTATCTTGGTGTTTCTTACGGAGAAATGATGTAAGTGGTTGGTGCAGAAAGTTGACCTGAGCAAGCTGGAAACAAGAGCATTGTGGAGATATTGGCGTCATTTTAATCTTGTAAGCTCTAAATATTTTCTTCGAGTTAAAAATAGTACTGAATCTCTTTCATTGATGCTGATCTTCTCTTTTCCAGTGTATCATTTTTTATCTTCCTGTCTGATTTATATTTTTTCTTCTGCAAAAGGTGGATGCCAGTCCTAACCCTTCTAAAGAGCAGCTAGTTGATGCAGTCCAGAGGCACTTCATGTCACAGGTAATCTTGTATTTCCTCATGTCGGTTTCTTTGTTCATCGAAAATCCAGAAGCTTGACGCAGCCAACTCAACTGCTTCTTGTGTTTCCTGAAGCAATTGGACGAGTTGCAGGTTATCATAGGGTTTGTGCAGGCTGCAAAGAGATTGAAGACAGTCTGCAATTGACCTGAGAGGAGCTTCCTACATTTTATCTTGCTAACAAATTGGTAGTAGGCCTTCGCTATCTGTAGCCACATCGTGTAACATATGTAAGATGAGTTTGGGTGTCGGAACAAGTTTGGTTACTGATTTGGGGAGCTAGAATTTTCCTGTTCAAGTCCTATAATGTAGATAAGTACTGCAGTAAGGGCCACTCAGGCAGTATGCTTGGGGACATTATCAATGGTGCACTGCTGAGAATGAGTAAGAAATGTCATGTTCTTGTTCTTTAGGTGTCAAATCCTGGAACTGTTATCAAAATGGATGTCTTGTTTTACGTACTTCTGTAGTATATTGTGGTTCTTATCACGGTCGATTCTGAGATGCCTCTATCTCTCTCTCTCTCTCTCTCTCTCTCTCTTGTGTTAATGGTGCTTGTCGCACTTTTGGTAGTTCTGTAGTTGTGTGATCCGATGATAACAGAGAGAGAGAGAGAGAGAGAGAGAGAGAGACAGAGAGAGAGATGATATGTGGATATCGAATTGGCTATGGTGAGACGACAAAAGTGGTCTCCCATCCAACAATGCGGTGGGGACAAACTGGTGAAGGGGAGCATGTGATTCTGTCTCCTCTTCGTTTCAAGAACATATGCGAGGACAGCAGTTGTGTTAGCCACCGGTGGTCATCATCACACGTCCCTCTTCCTTCCAAATTGTTCCCTCTATGTTTCCTTCATGTGATCTGTTTCTCCCATCGTTGTCAGCATCTCTGATATCTGCATCACTTCATGTATATTGCAATGTTGATCCTGACATAAACAACAATTTATTGCTCCACTAGTTTATGACTTCTCAAGCAAGTCACCATTCACCTACCAAAACATGCCATTTAGGCATCTTATGATTCATGGACTTTGCACCAACTCCTCCCATCAAAACCAACACTGACATATTACCTGATGCCAACAGGACTGACTCCACATGCAGCAGCACCAAAGTGTATTACCCAATAGGAAAACAGGAAAATGGAGAAAGCACACAAGATGCCAGTAAATTCTTCAGTAATCTGATTGCATAAGCAGACAAGTTTGGCAAAGAAAGTTATCACAGCACAGTAAAATTTTCTAAATGAGACATGACATCCAAATCAGTAGAAAAAAGATACAACCAACAAATATACCATGTCAGCTGAAGTCTAAACATAAAATATTTGGTGAATATCGACTATAAAAGGCAGGCACACACATACGATTAACACCCTTCTCTTTCCCTGCTACTATCTAATCCACTTTGAAAGTGAGCGTTGGAAGGATCAAATTGAGAATTCCATCCGACATCGGATCTTAATATAGATCAGTACCATATCAGACATTCGAAAACATCTCGAATCCAAATCAAGTCGGACTGATAGACCACTGAGACTCTACCATCAACTTCATCCCCTAACAATCTAAAAGTAATACGATGAGGAAATGCAATCAGATATCAGGACATCTATGATTCAACCGTTGCCATTCCCCAGCCACGGCTTCTTTCCACAGTGTGACATTATAGTTCCCATTAGCCACCGCAAATATATATATTCCCTGTAAGCGACCACCATGAAACTCTTCAAACAGTGGTGTGAAAGTTAACAAAACATTACCCTCTCATCCATCACCTTCCCCTGCCACTGTCCATATCCATGATTGTCGCATCCTGTGAAGCACTGGCAATGGAAGATTTTGGAATCCCCGAGTTGGGTGCCCAAGCTACATCTCTTACCTAGTCAGAATGCATCCGGAGAGTAGGAAAACAGTCCCATCTTCCGATTACCATTGTAAAGCTTCCACACTTTTACAGTGCTATCACAGCCACCAGAAGCAAGCTTCTCTACTGGATCAAGCTGTCCTGCACTGACAAGGGGCCAAAGCTGGAGCCCATGCGGCAGAAGTCACCCGATCCTTGTGGTGTCCCAACCACCATCATTTCCTGCAGTAAAGATGGAGGAGATGTTCCCATGCAATAGAGTTGACAGAACTATTCTGCTCTGTGAAAACATGGGCCTGAGTCCACTCATCTGGTTTGTTCCCTTCTTTGCATATGATCACCCGGCCATCACAGTTGCAGGATGCGATCACTGTATGCAATCTACCAAACTGGACCTTGATGGCAACTCAGTATTGCAAGGTGTTGATGACAAGAGCTCATGGTATGCAATCTACCGAAATGGACCTTGATGGCAACTCAGTATTGCAAGATGTTGATGACAAGAGCTCATGGTATGCAATCTACCAAACTGGACCTTGATGGCAACTCAGTATCACAAGGTGTTGATGAGAAAAGCTGCCGACACCAATAATCTTGATGGTCGTATCAGAAGATGCTGTGGCCATGCGGTCGCCAAAGTAGTCCCTCGCCACATCATGGACCACATCTTGGTGACCCGTCTCTATTTTCTGGGAAGGCATTGCTCCAACTCTTCTATACCTCTTGCAAAATATTCCTTGATAATTCAAGTTCCTATAACCACAAATCAGCATTAAAATTGTGCAATCAAATCCGATTGGAAAACTAAGCAGTCTTTTCAGCTCGACATAACCATCGTGTTACTCCAATTATCCAAAATTGCTTAGAACCGGAAGACTGACAAAAGAACATAATATTACATCTCTGAAACCGTAACATATTTCCAGTATTTATCAGCAATTTGACAAGTAAAAAACTTCCAGCATGTTAATTGCAAGAGGAAGGAAAAAATTTCAGCTTTTACTATCAGTTGATTCACAAAATCAAACGGAATTCAAAAGATAATCGAAGTTCATAAGAAAGTCTAAACAAAAATAACATGGACGATCATGAGTCAAAGACAAAATGCTTCAATTTCATCCGCTTACACAAGGATTCAATTGCGCATACCATAGATCAAAGACAGTATGTATGGAAACAGAGAGCAAAGAAGGAAAACACATAATAACACAAGTCTAAAAGGTATTATTTTTCCCTCATGATCAGCAGTAATCAGTCAGTATTGGCTCTCGAAGCAGATCAAGATGTACGAGTTCCAACTATCACAAGACGATGAGCGAGTACAACCCACTCTTTGCCAAGGCAATCTGAATCAAACGGAGGTAAAAGTAAATAGCTGACCGAATGTGTTTCACTAAATTAAGTGAGGCAATTCATCGAACACATGTCGTTCGAATACGATCCGGCCTGATTAGAGGTTCCTCTCGTCCTTCACGAAATCGACGGCAAACCAATTCCGGATTAGAAGGAAAATGAAAGAGAGTACTACTTCGGTAGCAAGATCCAAGCACGTGCTGACGGATCGATGGAGACATGATAAAAGCTTACGATTTATAGAGCAGGAGCGCAGACTTGGGAAGCTTCTTCCGAGGAGAATGTGATTTTGAGGCTTCCGGTGAACGCGGAAAAGAACCGTCGTGAATGAAAGGTGGGGGGTTTTCGACCAACGTAGAGAACAAATGGCGCCCGATGCTTTGAACGGGTCGGGTTTGCTCTCTCCAGAACCCAAATCCAAACCCGCATTTGTCTTTTGCCTGTTTTGTATTTGATTTCCATCAATTATGACGATCTAATGTAGTGAATTATGGGCCAATGGTCAATCCGACCCGGCTCATTCGCCCGAACCGCCCAAGTCTCAAGATTTTGACCGACGGACCGCGTCATTGTAATTTTGACCTTGAGGTCAACATTTGGTTCGCGGGATTTGGTCGATCAAATCATCGGATCCATAATTTACTATCGACATGTCTGACATAAGCGACGGACGCCGCCATTGGAAAGAAGGAAGAGATCTCCGAAGCTTTGAAGCACATTGCGGATCACATCACTTTTGAGCTTTGAAGGAGCTCTGAATCAAGTCAAACCAGTTTTCAGATATCGTAATGCTACTGAAAACAATGTTCTGCTTGTGTTTGTCCTCATTCCACTAGGAAATCTAGTAGTTGTCTTCTGATTTCCCAGTCTCAGCTAAGCCAAGCCATGTGTGTTGGTTCGGTGTCTGTTCATCTGCACCACTCACAAATTCATGAAGTCGGAAGCTTCCGTGCTGTAAATGATCACCTCCTTATATGGTGCGCTGAAAGTTGCAGTGAGTTCCTAGGAAGGAGAATCTTGAGGTGTTTGAGGAAGGAGATTGGAAGAAGTGAAGGTTATGGTAGGACAATTAAGTTGTTGAATGCAGATGCAATGAGTTTGTTCGGCAAAGTTTATCGAGGGGATAATGAAGATTCGATGGTTGTTGATGAGTTCAGACAATGTTTTGTAGAAGAGATGAGAAAGAGAAGGTGGATGACATCCGAAGTGAGTAAATCTTTGTATCATTTTCTTGCATGGAAGCTGAACTGATCACCCATACTGTGATTAGTTTGCAGGCTCTTTTTAGAGCACAGATTCTTGTCTTTGAGACATTAGGAGCACAAACTGACAGAAGCTCGCAGAGTAACTCATTCGGTCCTGAAATGATATGGCACAGAAGTCTTCTTATGCTCTCCTTTTCTCCATCACAATAGTGATGTGCTCTGGGATGTTCATTTGCTTTCTTTGAATCCTCCTCCCTCCTGCTATTGTCAGCAGATGCAGTTGTAGATGCTATATCTGATCCTCTTCATCTTTTAGTTCTTTAATTAGCTTGACTTCGATGGCTTCCTACGTCAGAAACCAGATGTAGACGAGACAGAGGGAAGGACAGGTTCCGCAGTCCCAGGTAAGCTGTGTTAATGCACTCCACATGCTTGATATTAAACCTCTCCTTCCTAAACGATGCCTTGCACGATGATATGGCCCCATTGCTGGTTGCCGAAGCATACCGAGGGATGACAACCCCCTGGCGTGCTGCCTCAGCTGCTGGTTCTTGTATTAATCACCATTCATCGAGGATGGGCCTGGAAGGTGTTCGACCTCAGGTGCATGGAAACGTTGCAGAATTTGAAGGTTTTCTCTCACCAACAAGTAGAGGTATGGAATCCACATTATCTCAGCTTACTAGCAGCAGAATTTTTTACCAGCTTTGTTTTGAGATTCTGCAGTAAACCTAAAGGTTTCTGCAATCTAGACAACTAAGATTTGTTTTAGATGGCCGTATCTCCTCATCGGCTCATGGGCACATCCGTGCGAGCTGCGGTGCCAGGGCACGCACGCGCATGCTGCTTTGTGCTGGCTGGAGGACGCGCGGAGCAGCTGGCTCTGAGTCCTCCTCAGGTCCCTGTCAGAGCCTCAGGAATATGAACAGGCTGAGAAGATAAAGAGAGGCCCAGATTTAGATTTTGCCTGGGAGAGCGTTGTCATGGAGTTTGATCCACACCCAGATCAAGGATACATGTCAGGGAAGTGAAATATCACTGGAAAAAGGAATTCAAAGGGGGGAGGGGGGGAGCTGTGCTGGCTGGAAGCCAGGGATGTCGATTCCATATGCTGTCAGATTCACATCCACAGCAGTGAGGCAGCCTTTTGTGATGTGTTTACTGCCAGCTCTCCTCTTTTCGGGCCAATTCTATAATGAAGAATGAGGGTGTGTCCTGTTGTTTGATAAGATAGTCATTTTGTAGATTAGATTCTGGTTACAGAAATAAGTTCACTTTTCATGAAAATAAAACCATATATATAAATCTTTAGACTCATTTGAATATAGGATTATAGTAACTTTGTTCTTTCAATTGCAGGCATTAATTCTTCTACAAAGTGGTCTGCTGGATGGCAAAATCAGTGGGTCTTCCTCTACAGAGAGGTGAAGTAAAAAATTGACTTTGCTTTTACTTCCTCTGAAGAAGCAATTTAAAGAATGAATAGCAAAATGAATGAGTGGTTCTATTTCAGCTGTCCTCAGCTAGCTGTTGCATCATGTTCATGATGGATATGAACTTGCTACAAAAAATTTCCTTTTGACCCAACACTGACAGCAAGTCCACTGTTGCAAGATTTCCAGCTTGGTTTTTTTTATGTTCCAGATGATGGACTACAAGTTGAAGTCACACTGAGTCACTGGATGCTGCTCCTCACCCTGCACACATCAATATGGAGTGTTTTAAGCCAACCCCTGATACTGAAAGTGACCATCCAGCAACCTTCTCTGTTCAAGGACATGTTCTGCACCCATTCTCTCATCCACCAGTTCAGAGTATAGCAGGTGGTGGAGAAGGAAACACAGGCTGGTGGCTCCTTCCAAGAATCCCAGACCTTTTGCTAAGTATGGACGCAACAGTGAACAGAAGCCACAAGCCCCATTTTGTTATCCCCATTCATGACAAAAGAAATAATACAAAAGGGAGAACAGAAGACAAATGATTTTTTCTCTTTTGCTCAGGTTGTTCCCTGCTGCAGTGACAAGCCAAAAAGGAAAATAATGACATTGGAGACCAATAAAATAAACAAAACAAGGCCAAAGGAAAGATCCATTTGACATCTACACAACTTCTTGCTGCTGCTTCTACTTTCTTCTTCCTTCTTCTTTTGAAGAACAGGGATCTCAAAACTATCACCATATTTTCTTCCCTCCTTTGCTGGACATCTGTAATCGAAAACAACATATTTTAGAAGGTTGGGACAGTGAAAGAATTAGCATGTTTCAGAAATAAGAGTGCATTAACAACTTAACTGGTCTTACTGGGGTTGGCTTGAAAAGAGTAAAGGATTGAAGGCAGTTCATTGGATTTTGCAAAGCAGACTTCTCCTGCAGGGTGCCAAACAACAAAAGTCAGAAAAAAGGACATACTGAAGAAGGGAAGAAAGCATGAAGAAGAACCTGAAATGTACCTCGACATGGACATAGGAGAAGCTACAAGGGAAGTCCAAAACATGCTCCGTAAATGGCTTCATGAAGTTGTCTTCCTTGTTGAAGCTTGTCTGCGATGGAAGTGATTTCAGAGAGATCTTTAACAAGGGAAAAAGAGATGGAGACCGAGACATAAGAGAAAAGATTAGCATTGGAATATGCCTTCTTGGAAAAGCTGAAGAGAGGAGAGGTGGCAGTATCAACCAAAGCAGAGGAAGGATCTCCAATCCTCCTCTTCTTGAAACCGTCTTTGGCCATCGCAGCAGGTGGAGCGAAGGCAGAGCCATGGCAGCCAGTGTCCCAAGAGCCGATGTTGGATTTCCGGCAGCAGCGGCTATGATTCTCATCCTCTAAACGGAGTTGTGGCGGGCCAGAGGATGCATCAGAGACCATGGACAGGTCCTCCTCCTCTTCCTCGTGTTCATAGGATCCACCTTTCTCATCGACGACAGTTTTGCAGAACTCGGAGGACTGTTCAAGGTACGTGGTCCAACCAGACTGGCACCCGCTGCTGCAGTCTGAGCTCATCTCCTCCTCCTCCTCCCCCTCCTCCTCCTCTCCCACCTTCATCTCATCGATATAGGAGGGGCTCCGCAAGTAGCAGCTCCTCCTCTCCTCCGTTTCTGTGTGGCTTTGTACAGCCTTCAATGATGCAGACATATTAGTAAGGACAAGGGAACGGGAGGAGTAGGGGGGGCCCACCGATAGGATCCAAGCCCAAATCCCATTCTCTGGACCGGATGGTGAACCGGCAGAAATCGTCCGGACCAGTATGGTTCAATCTCGTAACGTCACTTGGCGTACCGTTCGGTTTTTTGCAGATTCCGGCTTTCTCCGGTTATTTGGACCGGACCGGGTGACAAAATTAACTCTGCCAATTGGGCAGCGGGCTCTCTCACCTGCGATCACAGAACACATGCACGTTGGTACGTAGATACTCCAAGTCATATATCTCTGGTACGTAGATCCTCCATCTCTCATACGCTTGATATATGTGATGTCCTCTCTGTATGATGAGGCAATCCTTGCCCATCTCTACAAGGGATAAGGGATGGAGCCTCATCAGCTTCACATGCCATACAGCGAGGCACTGTGTACCTCTTCCCGTGAGCAGAGAAAGACGTAGGGGAGCTCCGTGTTGCAGTGTATCATCATCATCATCATCATCATCTTCTCAAACTGTGGGTATCAGAACCATGGGGCCGGGTCGTCTCTCAGCTCCGGCCATTGCCATCCGTACAGCACCACATCACAGTGACCACGTAGTTAAAATAACACGGTGGGTTAAAACTTAAAAAGGCTCGTCGATCCGTGGGACGGTGAACCTGCCGAGAAGACTTGCTTGTCGGAAGACCGAGTGGTGTCCGCAGTGGCAGTCCACATCTTGAGTAAAAGGTGCTTGTCTTTTCCCCAACACCAGCTTAGTGCTCGTCTGTGCCACACACACACACACACACAACAGTAAAATGGTGTCGTGCGTAAGCAAGCTTCCGAGAAGAGGATCGTGATCAAAGAGAGTGTCGATCGAGGCAGGTGGATGGATGAGAGGGATGACTCGGTCAAGAGAGATTTGGATTTTGGTGCGGGTGGGCCATTGAATCGCGTAATCCAGCAATTAATGTGTGGATTTCGGTGCAGCTGAGAGGCTGTCTTATTGGAGGTAGGACGTGGCACAATAATAGGAATTAAAGACTCCACGTGCGGGGATGTGTAATCTGTGAATTGACCCTTTGCTGACCATCGGATGATACTTTAAATTATTATTATTATTATTTTATTTTATTTTACCAGTGGGTTTTTATTATTAAATGTTATTAATTTCTTTCTTTCACAAAGTTAAAATGGTACGTACAGTAATGAAGGACTTGGGAACATGGATTGGACTCACATATCTCCGACCTCCATGATATGTATGATATGGGTTCGAGGGAAAGGGAAGGGCGGGGGGTGCAGTCTTACCATGTCAGGCTTCCTTCCATGGCACTTAATGCAGGCCATGATGCTGTTGAGGATAGCTTAACATGGCGTATGGCTGTGGATGCATCTCCTTCTATGTGGACCGTGCAGCTATTCTAGTGTAGTAGTCATAGAAAAGGATTGCATCCGAGACTTGCATCAAGTCCAAGTTGAAGGACTTATTCTTCATAGTAATAAATGTCACCACATGCTGCCTCCCACTTATGGTCATTCCATTTTCTATACTCTCTCTCTCTCTCTCTCTCTCTCTCTCTCTCTGTGTAGAGTGTCCCTGCAATCAGTATAATTTCCACAGGTCTCATGAGCACCACTTGTGAAGGTCCACCAAATTTATGGAAGCTACTTAGAGTTAGAGATGGATGAGGAAAATAAAATGCCATAAAAGGTATCATTATATATATGCTAATAATTTAAGAAGTCAAATTACATATATTACATATGGTATCTCTGATATATGTTCATCATGACTAAGTTGACTTACATTCATCATTACAATATTAAACCCATACATGAATTAAAAAATATATATATTGTATTCATGTATATGATCTCATATTATTAATGATTGAAAATGTTATATTACATATACTATGTTTGATCCATATATGATTAACTTGACTCATACTCTCTCCATTACAAGATTTTTAATAATTATTATTTTATAATTTAATAAAATTCATTAAGGTCTTTTGATTTTATTGTAAATATTAAAATAGCATAAATTCACATTACATTAACTTTTGATGGCAACAAGTTTACCACTGTGAGAATAAATAGAGTACGAATAATTCTACTTTATTGAGCACAATGAGAGATTAAAGTGAAAACAAAGATTAAGCGTGTGATCGGCATCCGGTAAAACCAATAACATAAGCATTGATTATAGATCAGAAAAATAATATATATTCAAATAACCTTTAATTACTCCAAACTATGTGGTTTATATACTGATTTGGGATATAATGTAGTCCACAATTTCATGAACTCAAAATTATCAGGTTGTTAGGAGTATGTAGTATTTGATGTTTCAAATGGAAATCTAGTACACAGTATTATAGTTATGAATTGGTCCTGTCCATCTTAAGGCATTTTTAAAGTAGATTTACATATAGTTTCTACAATCTTGTGAAATTATTTAAGGCCATTCTGAGTTGACACAATTGAAGTGTCATCTCAAAGATTGTTCTGCAGAATCTTCGGATAGATGATGGAGTCCAACTTAATTTAAATCAAATCCAAAAGTTGAATTAGGATATCAACAAATAAGATCCAATGGTTGATCAGATGAACACATTCTGTGGTGCTTAATGGGCCATGTTGTGCCACAATCTAATCACCCAACCCAAAGACAATTTGGAGAAATTGATTCTCTTTTTTTCACTTTTAGAATTCTATACATACATCAAAGGATTCTAATCTATACTATCTAACCTTTTGCCAACGGGGTCAGTAAGGTTAAATCATATTCAGGATGATTTGTTGACAAAAGTTTTGATTGGATGATCAATAATTTTAGAAGCTTAAATGGCTAAGAAATAGACCAATTTATACTAAATTCCAACATCTCATAGAGAATTTTGATTGGTGATCATTAATCCAAAAAGCCTACAACTATTCGGAAAAGATTATTTGTGAATTTTAGTTAATCCATGTATATCGTACTAGTCAAATTGATAAAATGATATTACACAAATATTAATTATATATTACACAAATATTAATTATATATAAAGATTTTGACAATTTATCATAATATCTTATCTTAGGTTCGACTCTAATCTTCGTCATTTTATGAAATAAAAAAAGATGAAGAGGAACATATACACGATTCGAAAATAATTTATCCCTAAAATGGTAAGAATTTAATATTGGTAAAATGTCTTGTTCTCTTATTTCTGGCCTCTTGCAACATAAGTCTAGTTTTCAATCTTCATCTTCCACTATAAATTGCAATAGCAAGGTCTTGGAGCAAGACACCACTTGGTGGTAAATAGTTCATTGTGGAGCATACTATTGAGATGTAAGATGGGAGTCAAGCCAAAAGAAAAGGTGAGACTTTTTATTTGAATTTTCATAATTCTTCTACCTTTCTTTTGTCTGCATCTTTCATGTTGATTTTTCCAGCTTTTTTTACATCATGTAACTCCAAATCTATGCCCACTTTGCCTTTTACTTGAAAGAGAAGAGAAAGATATAATGCACATAGGGTGACTGCAAGCTAGCAATAAAAAAAAGCTATTGAAAGACTCTATGAACACCTCCAGAGTGTCAGAGTGGGCATGGAATGAACTTGGAATAGTTCCCAATCAAAGCTACAGAAGCTTTGCTACAGTGTTAAATCATGTTGATTTCTTGTATCTGCGTAGCTCTCTTAATCAACTCAGATTTGCATTCATAAAATACATGTTTGATTCTGACCAACGTTATCTTGATCCCCCAGTCTTCATTTTTCCTCAGTTTCATTCAGAAGTACTCCCATAAAAACCATAGATGTGTTAAGGAGAGTACTGTTTTGCATGATGAATGTTGCTCAAAGATTGTGTTGCTTTTTTTTACTTGCTTGTCATGACTGTTCTTTCCTGCATGAATATGGTCTATGAATTCCTAACATCATCTCAGATGCCAAAGCATCAAGTACATAGCACATAGCTTGCTTTCTTAAATTTTGTTGTCCCATTCCAAAGCTTCACATGGATCTTGAGGAAGTTTTCTTAGGGTGCAATCCATTCCTGAGAAGATAAAACCAAAAGCTAGAGCTATAAATGACTTGCTACTTTAATGTATTAGATATGCCATCATGATCAGTGTTGATTCTCCTAGTAAACATTTGACAATGCAGTCGCTTCTGTTCAGTGAAACCAATCAGTCAACCACCTTGATGAAGGAGAAGAATGGTTAAAATACTCTTTATGTTTGCTTGTCTTTCTAGTAGATCAAGTTCACCAAGTAGGATGGTGAGATGTACAATATTCAATTTTGAAGCTATGTATTTTGTTCCTCATGTGACCTATCAAACCCTACTGCATTAGAGGATGTATTCCATTTGTTTGTATGATTTATGTGTGGATACACTTCTCTCATTCATGTCACATCATCATGCACTTGCCTTTTCTTTTTTCTTTTTTTTTTTCATGATGGTCCCTAATCCAAACAAAAAATAATTAGAATCTAGATATTGGGCTATGTCTAATATATATTTTTATTTATTACGAATGTGATTGAATCTTAAAATAATGATAGGATTTGAAGAACAAAATTTTCCCTTTCATCATGGGAGGGTATAGGTATAGACTTGTTGATAAATGTTTGGAGATTCACATTCCAAGAACATTAAAATAGTGGGAATCTACCACTATTCTAATCAAATAATAATTATGAGAATAAGATGTTATATTGTTTTAATGTTAAAGAGAACAAAAATGGAGCATTAGATTGCCTAAGTAGATCAGTTTGACTACACCTTTTCCTATCTTCTTTCTTATTCTTGTTGATGTGTGTGTTCTTCATTCCAATTCTCTGGAAATAAATTCCTGTTGAGTTTCCCTTCCAAGTTTCCTGCTCAAAAGATGAGTTTGATAGAGTAGTACACGACCCCAAAGGATCATTAGGTGAGAACAGTCCAATGTCCTAACAAGTTTGGCACCCTCTTTACTCATTCTACCACTCTTTGGCCTTCTCCTACTTGTCTTCATCTTCCTTAGCTTTGTTGGTGATCTTAATACCTCAACCACAATGTGGTTTCAATATTGTATGTAGTTAGAAGAATGTTTTCTTGGTCGACCTTCAATATCGAGTTGATCTCCAAAGTAAACCAGATCTTCACCGTACGATAGAGACATGAGAAAATCTCGGTCGTCCATAGGCACCCGTGAAGACCTCCTTGCCGTCCAACAAAAGCCTCATACGTGAACTCTTTCCACGTAAAGCTATAAATGCTGCCATGTATCTCAAACTGCCACTGATTCCATAAGGTTGCCGGAGGACGAGAGATGGGAAATTGCCAGGCGGCGGAGGCCGCGACGGTGGTCATCCACCACCCCGGAGGCAAAGTGGAGAGGGCGTACTGGTCGCTCAGCGCCAGTCAGGTCATGGCCGCCAACCCCGGCCACTACGTCGCCGTGATCGTAGACGGTTACCCCTCCCGGCTTCCTCCTCCGGCGCTTCAATCGTCCACCTCCTCCTTCCGTGCTTATCGTAGCTGCAGCGGCAGTAGCAGCGCCGGCGGAGAGGCGCCCGTGAAGCACCTCAAGCTGCTCCGACCCGACGACGCCCTCCACATCGGCCACGTCTATCGGCTCATCAGCTTCGAAGGTCGTTCTCTCGACTCTGTACTCCTTCCTTTTCCCTGTTCGCTTCAGAGGTTTGAGGCGTGTAATCGCTGCAGAGGTAGTGAGAGAGTTCGCGTGGAAGAGGCACGTTAAGCTGAGCCGTCTGCTCGTCAAAGAGGAGGACAAAACCAGGAGGCCCCGAAGAGGACATAGCCGCCGCGGCAGCTGCGGCAGAGCGGGCGCCACCACCATCGCCGGAGCCCGGAGACGTCAGTCACGTAACGATGGTGGAAGTGGAGCGGCTGAGCCAGACACATCTCCGGCGACGGTATGTTTTACTTCCCCAGTAATTTCTTCCACGAAAAGCAGTACTATGGCTGCATATACTACGAATTGCCGTGGTAGCTCGCAAGGCTTCTGCTTGAATTATTCCCTTAGGCTTTCATGGCGACAGCGAATGACTCGCGGCGTCCATCCACCTCCCCCACACTCAGAATCTCTCAGCGAAAGGGTAAAACAGAGATAAAACAAGGGGCAAAAGACTACGAAAAGAGAAAAAGAACATGAACAGCGTATGACACTGTTTTCCGAGTTTTATCTGACACAGTGACTCGTGTTTGCCTCGTCGAGAGTGATGAGTTGAAGATAGCGTCATAGTTCTCATGCCTTTTGCTACTTTCTGATTACCCGAGTTTATTTCAGGAACAGAAAGAGGAGGAGGAGGCGGCAATGGATGCGGAGCTGGAGGAGGTGGTGCGGGGGATGATGACCATGGGGAATTCAACAAGGTCAAGGGCCAGCTTCGGTGGCGTTGGTGGTGGTGGCGGTGGTGGAGCACCAGCGCGGCATGGGCAGTGGAGGCCAGCGTTGCAGAGCATCGCAGAGGTCGGGAGTTGAGCTTCTCACTGGATGCCCTCCACTTTCTCTGGCTGATCTCTCTCCGTGGGCTCATATGGGAGAACCTACTGCATCATCAACAGCAACAAGTGTCGTGTTTGAATCTGTCATCTCTTTAGTGGTCGCTTCTGTTCTTCATATCCGTGGTCATCTGTTGTGTACCAAACGTGGTTGTGCATGGCATCTCCAACTGTCTAATAATTGCTTTGGAGCAACAAAGTGCGTGGTTGTGTTCTTGTCGAACCAATTTGGGCTTTGTTGCTTGAACCCATGTGACCAACCAAATCGATTCAAGTGCGGCTCGTTCCCGAGCCCGTCGAACCGACTCGCCAACACCGGTTTTTTGTCATCGATTATTCGTATTTCTTTCTTTTTATTCCCAATAGGATAGCGTGGCTGCGGCTCGATGGGCTCGGGAAAGAACCACGGTCGAACCGACTCGCCGAAGCCGTTTTTTTTTTTTTTTTTTTCCGTTGGTATTCTTATTTCTTTCTTTTTAAGCCCGATCGGAAAGCGTGATTGCTGATGTGTGCCAACACCGCTTCTCGTCGGCTAAGTCGGTTCTTAAATCACGTCGTGGAGCAGAGTGCCTCCTTCCATTATTCCCACCGTCGTTACGACCCTATAATTCGGTTGCGATCGTAATGATTGGTTGCCGTGCCCACGTTTGCCTTCGACTTGATCGCGACCTACCTATTGGTCGGGGTCGACGCCGACTCCGATCTTTCCCTCCTCTTCTCCTCCCATCGTCCTCCTCCTTCTCCCTCCTCTTCGCCCAGCGTGATTGATCTTCCTTCTTCCGGGCCTCCCGGTGGTGACCACCACCGGCCCCATCAAGGCGCCTGCGATCGCGTACAGATCCATGATCCCCTTCGTCTCCGCCGCCCCGCCAAGTACGAGGACGTCCTCAAGGCCAAGGATTCGACGCCCTGCTCGACATCCAGACCCATCCCGATCTGCTTCCGCAGGCACTCCACCATACCCTAACTTGTCTTCTTGATTCTTGATTCTTGATTGTTCTGTTTCCGTCTGTTCCTAGGGACTGACGCGTCGATGAGGGTGAGAATGTGCCCATGAGGGGCTCTTCTTGGTCCAATCGATGTGCCTATTTGGGTGACGCACGGATGCAGACCGTCGAGATCTGCTTGTCATCTTGATTCGTTATTATTCTGTTGCCGTCTCATGTTTCTTGTTTCTCATCTTGATTCGTTATTATTCTGTTGCACGGATGGAGGAACGTGTCGATGGGGGTGGCAATGTGCCCCTGTGGACGGTGGCTGAAGCTCTCCCCAAGACTTCTTGGGTAAAATCTTGTGGGTACTGAATCTTGGACCCTTAGCTTGTATTCTTGATTCCTGATTCTTTTGTCGCCGGTCCCTTCTTGTTTCTTGGGTGGAACGTGTCAATTGGTGTGGGACTGTGCCTCTGCGACTCGTGGCAGAAGCCACCCGTGACTTCTTCGGTCGATGTATGGGAACTGGATCTTGGACCCATAGATGCATTCCACATAGATCTGCTTCCACACGTATCGCAACAAGCCCTAGTCAGTCTTCTAACTTCTAATTATTCTTTGTTTCTTGGTTCACGTCTTGATAAGGATGGGAATGCGACCCTGCGGGCAACTGATGTCGCTACGTGCATACAGGATCTTGGACCTATGGATGTCGTTAAAGATCGATCGAGATCTCAATTGACGAAGGTGATGTGCCGACTCTCTCTGTTCCTGAACTCCATATCTTGACTATGGTGGTTGACGTGGTGTTTCTTGTCTCGAGGGTTATCATGATGGCGACAGGGAGAAGCTTTCCTATTATGGCGGCATGACGACCTTTGCCTCGTATTGGTGATGGTAATCATCCTTCTATTGGTATATAATCCTGCTAAATTCTTGCTGAAAACTTTTGAGCTCATAAATTCTGATGTGCTAGTCTGTAATTTTTGCTGTAATGTATATTATATTTCACTTTTTATGATCATCTGTTTACTCTTCTCTTGTTTGAACCTAGTGATGTTTGATATGCATACCTGCTAAAAGTAAGTCTAGTCTGAGCAGATAAGCTAGTATAGAAGTAAGTTTAGGTTTGAATGTGTAAGCTATTACAGAAGAACACAGGTGTTCATCATTGGTTCATAACAGTTCGTGATCTTCTTGTGGAGTCACTATTGGTCTTTGAGGAGCTAAACTGTTTAGAGGATATAAATAATTAACTTCAAATTGTAAAAGGAGAATGGTTTGAAGATATTTAATTTTCAATGTTTTTTATCAATGTTTTTTATCAACCTTTTGTGCTAATAATTCTATATCAATGTTTTTTTTAGCTAAGGATAGCTTATGTGTTATTTTAAGCATTTCCAAGCACTTCACCTAATTATTATTTGGACTCTGAACCTCTTTTTCTGAATCATCAATATTTCAGTGTGTTTTTTTGTTAATATTGCTTGGATATTTGTTTGATCTTTTATTGTCTTTCCATTAGTTTATACTTATTTTAATGTTGGGTTAGTGGTGCTCACACTGTGTCAACTTGTAATTCTATACTTCTTTATTTCTTTTCCTAGTTTCTCTTACAACAACATTCTGTCCAACAGTTGATATATATGGCAGAACAACAGTACTTGCTCTGTTTCTGAACTTCATATAAGATGTGTACCATAAATACTTTTCTTATTGTTATATTGCTGATCATTGTTTGTCAGCATACATTTCACTAGATTGCTATAAAATTCTTAAAACAACTTGATATCCTAATTTTGCAATCCATTAGCCATTATTCTCTATCCATCTAACAACTTTAGTTATTTACATTTTTTGATCTGGGTGATTGTACACCCTATGAACTTATACGATCAACTTTAGTCCTTTTCTTAGTGAATTTATTATTAACCCAAAAAAGACTACTTGATTAAAGTCTGTCTATATATTCCTGATGTCATGAAACTAATACCATAGCGGACCCTTCAGATATCTAATAGAATACACGCAGGACACAACCTTTGATTTTCCCTGCATGCTTCGTAGCTTGTATGTTTCATTTAGTGTGTTTGCAAGTTGTTTTAGTAGGTTGAATTTTTGTTTACAAAATTTTGTACCTCTACATGACTTTAGCTTATAGAGTTTCCAAAAGATCTTTGACAACTTTCTCGTAATGAATTTACCTGTAGATGTCTCGTTCTTTGACCTCTAGGTTTCTCTATGCTTCATTGCTGTATTCTATTATGACTTAAATGACCAATGCTGCTGCTTATGACATTTTTTTACAAGTATTTTCTTATATTATGCAGTTCATTTTAGTAAGGATATTATTGTTACACATATTGCTCTTGTACATAGTGCGTAATAAATATAGGGAAATTGTGCTTCAGGTACTAACACCTAGAAGTAGAGCTGATTAACGAGAAGGTAAAAGGTGCCATCTAAGCTTATCTGAATATAACATGAGTTAGAAAATGATGACCATATTTTGACGATAAAACATTAATGAATTTACTAACTGATTATGAAGGCATTTTTCATCTTAGTTGCTACAAGGATTGTAGATATGTTATATCACCTAGTCATTTTCATGTTAGAACTAGACAAAAGCAGAATATTCCTCTTGAAATGATCTTTAATTTGGTGAATCTTATTGTCAAAACAAGTAAGTTTGTTCAGCAATGGAACTCAATACACGCACACACACAAAAAGGGATTGGAATGCCTGCCAATGGATGTATGCAGTGCTATTCTTTGGGTATTTGTGCTTATGCGAAGAGAAAACCAGTTGGTAAATAGAAAATGCGTTTACAAATCTGCGTGCATTTAGTTTGAATTTACTCTACACCAAGGCAGACGTTCTTTTCTGGGACTTGGGTTTAGTCTTGATTTAGTTGAACTTAAGGTTGAGGTTCTTTTCCCAGTTAATTTGAATTAATTTGAGTGCTTCACAATTTTTATCCAGAAGAAATAAGAGTTGATTTGCGTTCCTTTTGATAAAATTTAATATAGAATCAAAAAATGTAAAAGATAAAATGTGCTAAAGATGACAGATAGGCTCGAAATTTTAGCATTTTTTTCTTTGAAGAAAGAAATGAAAGGTCAATTAAAATTTTATTTGAAGCGAGTGAACAGGTTACAGGTCTCTGTGGCATATCCTCTTGGAAGAAGACTTCGTCGCTGGTTTTTTAATATCAACTTGCCATATCACCGTGCTTTTTACTTGATGAGGACGCAGACAGAAGAGACTGCTCGATATTTGTAACAGCGCGATAATTTCACCCGACCATCGCGAGCTTTTGACACCCAAAGGAATTATGTGTTGTAGCAAAAGCTGTTTAGTTGTTTCTTTATTTCCTTCCTGAACATCAGATTTAGGTGAATTTTCGGAAAAAGCTTTTTTTTTTTGTTTTTTAATTTTGCCCTTCAAAATTGATTTTTTCGTCCATAAATTATTAGAAAATCTTATAAGGAATTTGAATAATTTTTTATTGATCTATTGAATGACATAGACGAGGAACAAAAAAAAAAAAAAGAAAGATCGAGACTGCGTTGCTGTTCCAGTTTAAATAGAGAACTTCCAACTTTTTATTCAAAATATCTAGAACAATATTTTAGTAATTATTTTTTTTGTGTAAATAAATTTTAATTTTATTTGATTTTGACAATTTAAATATTTTGAAGTTTTTTATTTTAAAAATATTAAATGATCAAGTTCAAGTTTGCATGAAAAACAGTAAATTGAAAGTTTGCTAAAATTTTGTAGGATTGATTTTTTATCACAGACACTTTGTCATCCACTTTGCAAATCCCTGTCATCCACTTTGCAGCAGAAAACTAATGGGACGAAGAACAAACATGTCATTTCTCAATGATAACAAACTACTTTATAAGACGAGAAGGAAAAGTGAAAGAACATGTCATTTGCGACCACAGTGTCACTACCCTGGCCCTGCATCTCATTTGCTAGCCATTCTGGAAGCTTGTCCCCTGGCCCTTGTGCCGCCACAACTCTAGATTTTTGACAAAATACGCACAGAAATAAAACATGGATGAACCAAAAATAAGAAATAAGACTAATGGCCAACAGAAATAAGAACTCCTATCTGATAGCAAATATTATCTAACATGTCATGCGATAAAATGTAACTGCATGAACCAAAAAAAAACAAAAAACTAAGAATTAATCCATTCAGAAGAAGAAGAAGAAGAAAAAAAAGAACATCGGCTTACTTGCACTTCAAAACTTATCCAAAACACTTCCAAGCTAAGATAATATGGTCTTATGAACAGCATAAGGCAACTGTGACACCTCGTGTGCAATAAATAGTTAAAAGAGTTCCTTTAGGAATTTGCACCTTAATTAAAAAGTTCCTTAGAAGAAAGTTAAAGAATCATTCGTGACCCATGTACATGAGTAACGTTGATACAGTCTTTTTGTTTGGTTGAAACGCACATAAGTTAGGATTAAATCTATTACCAATTTAAATCGTTAATCTATCATCCTATCTGCTGAGTTGCAACAACTAGGTTGCGAACTATATGATTTCTGAAGGAGAAAGCAAAACCAAAGTATACTAGCATTCAGTCGACCCCTACTTTCCCTAAGTATGTATACTAGCAAAACCAAAGGCTAACAACTATCTTTTTTTTTTTTTTTAATTGTCTGAAAAAAAATAATTAAAGAAAACATGATGCCTCCTCATATTGGGCTTTATAAGCCACATCTCCTGTTATCTATGATGCCCATAAATGAAATAATGGTGTCAAAAGAACAAGGAGCATGAGTCCAATGAAAATAATAATAATAATAATAATAATAATAATAATAATAATAATAATAATAATAATAATAATAATAATAAAACACAGAGTCAACCTTAAAATAAGCCAAAAAAAGCCCAGGTTTACTAAAACTTTAAACAAAAAAAAAAAAAAAGAAAGAAATCCTTCAGAGCAAGCATACAAAAAATTACGTTAGTAACAAAAGCCATCAAACAAATTATTAAAATCATGGAAGCCAAAGAAAGAAGAATTTTGCTAAAAACTTATGGATCAAAACAACTGTTCCTCCCGCTTTCTATCAAGAGTCTATCAATTTGGAACAATATCCTGCTGATCCCGAGGCCATGATGGAGGAAAATATCCTGCAATTGAAGCATTATGATGTTATGATGTACCACCGTCAAGAATTCCTTCTCTTCTGCTTCCCAAGAAACATCCTCTCTCTTTTTGTCACAAAATTTCTATTACATCTTTTGGGACAAAACTACTACTATGTTATGTTATTTACTTCATATAATTAAAAGAACTACCAGTGACTTGAGGAATTTTCAGATTCTGTCACATGCCGCCACATGAACAGAATCCAAAGAAAGAACCTGCGTTTGAATGTCTAGGTTGATTGATCGGTGGAACTCGAACCCAACAAAGCTGCTCACGATAGAAAATCACCAGATTTTAGAGGCTTCCATTTTGTCAAAACTGATAGTTCAAAGCCCAAACAGCTTTAAATTAATTAACACAACGTAAGACTACGATTACATGATTCATTATTTTCCAAAACCCTTCTTCCACAAGCTCCCAACCCAATTGCGTCCGGAACACAAACGATCACGCCGTTGGATCTTGCAATTAACTACACGATCGGGTCACAAACTCCATTGCACTCCGTTTTGATTAAAGGAAGAAATGAGTACTACGCTCATGAACCACCAACTTTTCAAACGCTTTTTACCTCATATGTTTACCTTCCCAAGAAAAGCCATATTTATTTATTAACAATTAATTGATCTTTAACCACCAAATTTCATGACCAAGAAAAAAATAAATTAATTAATCTTTCACTGCCAAATCTGATCACGAAAACGAAACTATTCTTTCACCGCCAAATTTGATCATAGAAAAAAGTAAATTAATCTTGCACCGCCAAATTAGATCGTCATAGAAAACAGTCGGCTCCACGGCACAGAAAAGACGATAGATCAAACCGACGAAAGGAAATCCAAAAGAATAAGCCAAGAAGAAGAAGAAGAACCACCAGGTACCTGAAGAATGCTGTCCAACTCAGAATCATCCACGATCTCCCCCGATATTACCACCACGAACGTGCTCCCACTGTGCCCTCCGTATGTACCGCCACGCCTGTCGTAACCACTCGACGAACCGCTGATTCTCGCCGGCGAGTCCATTCCTGGAATGCCGATCGGAACTACAGTAGCCAAGCGACGCGTAGCCGTCCCTCCGCTCGGTAAACCCTCGACCGAGCGTTAAAGATCGCTCAGAGACGGGCGGAATCCCAAGTGTTCCCTTCGGATCTAAGGGCGTCCCAACCTCCGGCGGCAATCCAGGGCCTCAAGCACGACGCCACCATCGGGAAGGAAGCGGTGGCGTCAAGAAAACGTAGCGAGAGAATTCGGAAGGGTAGAACGCGGCGAGAGGGGACGATGGGGAGAGAGCAAGATTTGGCGGGCGTAACCAATTTATTCGCGAGACCCCCCTTCGACACCGACTCATTGCACGCATCTTCACGACGCCCATCAGGATAGAATTCAAATCTCAAAGCAACCCTACGCAATCAATAAAAGAAAGACACGACATAAACCACCCATCTGGCTCGCGAATGCCAGTGGCCCCCAACTTGCGTCCAATCACGAGTCACCATAGAGGAGACACGTCACCGTAGAGTTGTCAAAACAAGAATATGGAAGCCCCCGTGTTATATATCTCCAAGAAAGTGTGTGCGTTCCAATATATATATATATATATATATATATATATATATATATATATATATATATATATATATATATATATATATATAAATATAATGAAAGAGTTTTCTACGGATATTATATGCAGTATACGGCTATCTTATCTGATCATCCCTAGTGACTATTATGGTGGGTCATAAATAAGTAACAAAGATTTGTACTTCACAGTTGAACTTTACCTACTTGATAAATGGAAAGTGGAGCATAATACTAAGTTGGCAATTTTGATCAGAGCAGTATGGTTGTTGAGTGAACAATATATATCAACCTTTACCTTCTACAACAACTTAAAAATGCTTCTGTGAAGTCCGTGAAACCTATCGATATGACAACCTCCCAGGCATCTGCTACCAACCTACTGCAAAGCACCAAAAGAAGACCTCAGCGTCTGATTCCTCCTTCGCTTGCACAATGCATAATGTCAAGAAGTTACACGTAAACGAGTTTAGTTCTATTTTATTTGCAAAGAAACAATGTTAGATTTGTGCCTTCAGACTAGCACGCTTTAGTTTTGAACATATACGAGATATTGCAAACCGGAGGAGTACGATAAAAGAGATGGGATGTTCACTTTTTCTTTCTCCTCACATCAATCAAATGATCTGCCACCTTCCTCGGTTTTGGTTTTGGGCGGACCCTTCCACTTGAAATTGTCTGAATAGGATTTGACCTGCACAACGAGAAAACATCAGCAAAAGATGATGCATCACAAACTAATACAACACGAGGGGTGCTTCATTTAAATTTTGATCCTTGACAAATTCAAGTCACAAAGCAAGCAAAACATATGAATATATCTTTCTGCTTGAAATGAGCAACTTCACAACTTCGCATTTTTTTTATATATAGAACAAAATGAAATAAATGTTCAACACCTTTGTTTGTTCACAAAAGAATTGCTTTGTTTTCCTCAATAACAGAATCCTGTGGGTGCAATATCTGGTCATAATGTATTATACACAATTTTTAAATAATAAGTACATTCCATGTGTTTCAATCTTTGATGTATTGCCAAAAAAACACAAATCTAATGCCTCCCTAGTTGAGTGTTAAGTGTGATCAAATTTGTGACAACATTTTTTACATCAAAATTTTTACATTGACATGTATAATTATTTTTTTTTTCACAAAAGGTGAGTGGTGAAGGCGGAATTCGAACCCAAAACTTAGCAATAAATTGTCAAAGTTTTTACTAATTATACTAGTTGACACCTTGAAAATATATCGGATAACGCTTCGAACCCTCAACCTTTGGTAAGCGAATTTACTACATCACCAAACCAATGTTTAGTGTTTGCATTGATAATATGTTACAACAACAGCACAAGCAAACTGCTGCCTGCACATGCAATTCATGCTTCTAACTACTACCAACTAAATAGTCTTCAAATGGCCTCTTATTCAAACTCTTTAGAGGACTCAAAGTTCATAATATTTGACTCCGTAAAACAGCAAGTCTGGACCTCAAACAACTTGGACTACATGTAACCGGAGATCTGTTCAGCATCGCTTTGCCTAAAGGGCCTGAAAAGGTTGTTTTCTATGAGACTCGTCCAAAAATGCATTCTACTTTCCCATTAACATCAAGGAAATAACTTCCATTTATTACTACTAAAAGTCTAAAATGCCATTATTAGCATGAAAAGGCAACTACTGGCTTTCTTGATGAGGCACACTTTTCCTTTAGCCTTGTACCAACTTCTCTGAGTTAAAATATAAACTACATTTGTAAATTATAACATCTAACAAAATGTATATCTCAAATATATCAACATGCCATCCAACTCAAATCACATGACAATTTTTCTTTATGCTTCACACGTACATGAAGCAAGTGAAAACACTAATTATGCATGACACCTTTCCGTCTATAGATGATTCGAGCCCAGAATTTATTTGAATTGTCATATACATGACTTCTCATGAACTGCACGCCAAGCATGTCATGTGGGGTGGTTCCCCTGGTGCACTGCCTTGAAGGACAAGCTGATGTTGATTATTAAAAATTAGATTCTCAATCCAAAAACACCAACATGGTACAAGTGATGCAAGGGCATGTGCCATGTGGCTTGGCTTTATCTTGCAAGATTAGGAAAAGAGAAAATTGGCAAGATCCAAAACAAGCAAAAGTATTGGTATGAAAAATGCACGTTGAGTAGATAGTGAACAAAATGAATAGAGCAACTCACAATTATCTCAACAGAAGGAGAAAACATTAGAAATAACAATCTATAAAATCTTTAGCAGCATTAATTTGTTTGACCAATAGTGTATGCTTGAAGAAAGAATAACAAACCTTCAGAAGAGGAGTATGATGCTTCTTTACCTGCACAAAAGATTGAGGAAACATCACATGTTTATATAGTCAAAAAATCCTACTAAATTCATTATAACCACAAACAAGAAGAGAATTAAAATTCAAAAAAACTTGAAAGAGGTTTCCGCTTGCAAATGGTTGTCCAAAATCCTATCACAATACTCTACTATTTCAAAGAATTATTAGTGCAACTACTGAGCTGTACATTTGTAGGAGACGTGCAAAGTGTTTTTAATCAAGACAATGCAGCCTCAGTATTGCTTCTGTTACCCATCTACTACTCCCATTAATCTATCACACATTTTGATGTTTATCAATTTCTTGTTACTTAAAAACTAAATGTGCCATTAAGATTAAGTTTAAACTTAGAATTAAATAAATACTTTACCTATGACCAAACTCTACTGCCATGTTTTGAGTATCTGAAATCAATTACATATTTCTGATTTAGTATTTAATAACATATTTTCAATATTTAATTCTCTCCAATATATAGTATGTAACTAGCCTAAAATAACTGTTGTGTGTCAGTTAATTGTGTCATTTCACTATATAACTCTAATATCATTTTGCTCCAATCCACATTTAAATTTCACATAAAATAAAGTGGGCAACCCTCAAATAACAGAGTCCCTTCTTTGATCTTCTACCATTCTTCCCTTAAAAAGCTTTATAAACGTAAATCTTGTTCCTATTAAGAGATTATTTTGAACACCATATCTATGAACAAATATTTGTTTCCTTATTTGTCCTTTTTTTTTCCTTTCTTTCTTCTTCCTAACTAACCTTCGCATTTGATCTCTGCCCACCACCATCATTGTAACACCCTTCCACCTCAAACGTACCATTTGACGCTGCTGGCCAAAGGTGCTGGCAATCTCCACCTAGTCATTTGGTCGATGGTCACCTATGGCATGGCCTGCACGCCGCTGGACCATCATCTCAGCAATTTTCTTGACACTACTGGAAACACTGGCTCCAACTCTTCCGCATCAACAACATTCTCCGTGGGTCTAACACCACCATCATTGTCATGTTCATGCCAATGTGCTCGACTCGATGTCCTCTTAGACCACAACACCCTCTATGGCACCGCTAATGCACTCTCTCCATCACCCATCCCTCCTTGCCACTGGCTTTGTTGCCCTAGCTTGTAGGCATACTTTGTCAAGACCCGAGTCTGATGAGTTAACTGGCCAATAACTCCATTTTGATCCTTCAACCACGGACCAAAATGCTTAAGTGGGAGTTAACGTAGTACACTCATCAGGCCCTTATAAGCTAATCATACATATTCCCCATTTCCGATGTAGGACTAATGGGATATTACATACTTAACCTCAGCACTGATTGCTAAGGGCAGAATTAGACATAGAGAACTGCTTTATCATATGGAAAACCTACTTGACTTCCCCAATGAGGAACAGGATGCACATAGCGCCTTTTCAATGGCAATGATGAGAGGAATTTCCACCCATCAACAAATGTAATTGGTTGGTAAATCCCCATCTAATACTGTTTGAAAGTATTCTCCTTAGTTGAATAACAATCTGGAGTATAATATTGCTACAGGATTTTCAATTCTAATTAATCGAAGACTAAGACTGAGCAGCCCATACCACAAAATCCCATCCATACTTCTCAGCAAATGCTTTTGCAGCTTCTTCACTGTCAAAAGTTAGACCTGCATCGCCTACATTTGCATAGGGATCCCCAGTAGATGTCCAGCCCATCAATGGATTCTCCCACCTAGAAGGCATAAGATGTCAGGATAAACAAGCAATCACTCAATTCCCAGTTATCCCTGCTTTAATCTACTATGTCACATATGAAGTTTGAAAAGCAACCAATCAACAAAAGGACACGTGATAAGTCATCAAGAAGAAATTCAGTAACAAATAGCTTTAGTATGTAGAATAAATTTACAATTCCAGATCTTAACAATTAAAGTTAGGTTAAAAGCTTCCACATATGTCATTCTGAAGATTAAAAAAAAAATGAATTTGCTGGTTGCATTCAGAGACCATAAACAATAGTATTTTAGCTTAAGTTCTGACAGTTAAAATATTTATACTCTACAGAGTTACAAATATTACCAGCATTCTGAAACAAAAAATTTCAACGAGTTATTCAACCAATGTTGTCAATGCTATATTCATGCGTTCTCCAACTTTACAAGACAACTCATCTGTTAATAATATCCTCAATCAGACTCAAAATATTGAATCCTAGTAACAAATACCGATCAGACCAGTAAATACTAAATACCAATGGGTAAATTAATAAAATAATTTTAAATTTTGTAGTGTTACTAAATACTAGTAACAAAAACTTATCAGACCAGTAAATTGGTAAACTAATTAAATAATATTGAAAATCATATAGTAACGATATTTGACAGAAATCTGTTCTACATCAGCATACCACCACCCAGTTGAACCGGTATGTAGGCAGGTAGTGCAGCATATCTTTCAATTTCTTTGTGTGCACATGCATAGTGCTGGCAAGGTTCAGAAGTAAAGATTCCAAATTCGATTTGAATT
This sequence comes from Musa acuminata AAA Group, assembly GCF_036884655.1. Taxonomy (NCBI): domain Eukaryota; kingdom Viridiplantae; phylum Streptophyta; class Magnoliopsida; order Zingiberales; family Musaceae; genus Musa; species Musa acuminata. The sequence continues at coordinate 50,409,814 of NC_088334.1, read as the reverse complement.
CATATCAAGGTTGAGAAGGAGATATACAGCAAACCCTATAATGCTCACAGCACTTGTGTTTGATTGTTCATTGTAAATCAAAACAGTGCAAGGCTTGTAAGGTTGCCAATTTTACACCAACTTGTTAGAGTAGCGAACAGATAAGATATTGTTTAGTTTCTAAAAATCAAAAGAAAAATAATAGGATTAATAAAATGGAAAAAGAATCAATCATATGGAATTTAGACTGTTATCGGAATAAGTATTATTTTATACATCACAAGAATAGAGTACACCTTAAACCTAGTTTATGAAGAATAACTTTCGGAAATAAGGTAATGGATCTAGGTGCATTCCATGTGTCTTATGTACTTGAAAAACACAGCATAAAAGCAAAAACGGGTGCATGTACAAGTGCCAGGCACGCCTTAGCCTCTTAGGTATGATTTGCCAACAAAAGCACAATAAAATATGACATCACAGCTGGTGTTTCATATCTTCATTCAATATTTTACAAGCTAAAACAAAACCACTGGCCCTTAAAGCAGAAATGTAGAAATGAGACTATCGAAACAAACACTAATTATATTACACATTTTTCATGTCAATTTGTAAGTTAAGAAGGAGTCATTTTCATGACGACTATATGAAACCAGTATTTTATGTAACAGAAAACTCAGATGCTCTGCTAGACAAAGCAGTCGATCGATGACCATCCTCATCCCATCTTTTTATAATAACGAAAGTACTCAAATGAATGAAGAACCGGAGAATCATACTTCTGGGTCGACACAAAGTTGATCTTCCACTTTCCAACTTTTCCAGAACCTTGCTGGGTTGCAGTCCGAGCTGGTGAATATATTATGACCTGTATATCAGTGCATAAATAAGTCCAGACAAAGAAACACAAACCAATAGATGAAGCACGAAGGAAAAAAAAATCTAAGCAGCCAACCAATGATGTCAAAACAGCAGGTTACATTCGGGAACTGTTCGAAACAACTTAGATGGCTATTGTTTTATAGTCCTTAAAGATCCAATTCGACATTCTCCTTCAGAAAACACTTGGGACTAATATCATACGACTGCATTGTTTTCCCACAACGACAAGATCAAGAATATCGGGCCCAGAATCAATTAAAATGCCCTATCCAACAAACTTCAAAGCAAAGTAAGGAAAACCCTAATTGCCAAAGGCCGAAAATTGACCATCATGTTGCTTAAAGTAGATTTACCTACGAATTCCTAGAATACCAGCCGATGAATGAAGATATGAGGAATAAAGCAATTAAAAGAAGGAGAAAGAATCAGTGAGAGGGGGTACCCGGCGCCGGAGGTGTTCTTGAGGGACGCCAGAAACGGTTCCGATCTCGCCGGGCCTGAGCTCGACGAGGGAGTCCGAGGCGAGCGATCTCGTCTGCGAGAGGGAGACGAAGCGCGCATGAGCGAGGCGAGCAAGGGAGGTGCCTTGACGCCGGAGAGGAGCAGCCATCTCTGCCTCGACGGCGGAGAGAGAGGGGAAATGGGATCGTTCGGTTACTAGCGGAACGACCTCGATCGGGGATGCTGCCGCGGCGGCCTGTGCTTTACGTTTGCAATTCGGGCCGTACTTCCACCATGTTATTTTGGGCCCATTAATTTGGGCCGAATGTCGGATGAGAAATTAGGGTTCCGTTTCTATGCGGATCGGATTTTGTACTGTTGGGATCCAATCGATCCGATCAACTCATACTTTTGTGATATCTTGATGATCAGAATTCCACAATCTCCAAACAACTTGTCTTAGTAAGGAAGTAATCAAACAACAATTGCCAGCCCACTAGTTTCTATTTATTCGATTGGTGGTTTGTAATAGCAATCATCACATAGTACTGTATTAGCTATTGTCTCCCTTTGGGGAGTATGAATTCACCATAGTTCCCTTTCATATGGGCTGCAAGTCGAAAAGAAGCATCACCATCATTGTTCTTTGCTGCCACAACAAGATAGCAATCCATAGTCTTCCTCGACGATGATGCTCCTCCATGAATGGATCACTTCATCCTCATAGTTCTTCTATGATTCTTTATTTGTAATGCCAGAGGAGTTGTCAAACTCATCTCCATGTATTGCTGAACACAAACATCATCACAGCTTTACTGATACCTTCTGCTGCGTTTCCTTGTTATTCTGTCAAGTGTGAGAATGTTTTGATGAGGTGTTTAGAATCCCAATTTTCTTTAATTTACATGACCAACTACTGAGTAAGCTTCTTTGTGTTAGGAACTAATGCTCCATACACTCATCTGTAAGAGAGTGCAGCCACTCTCCTCTCCATGACAGATGAAGTCTGCATGCACCAGCAATCATCATGCAGCTGCAGCCTTTTGTTTTCTTTCTTTCTCCTGTGGCTGTTGCTAGGGAGTGGGTGTCCTCTCCAATTATTGGAAGAATCCAAGGCTGATAGGCACCATCTATATTTGAGGCAATCATCTGCACTGTATTCCCTCTGCCTCAGATTAATTTTCCTCATGTTTTGCCTCTAAGAGTTGAGCAGATCTGTAAAAAGTAGTTTCATTCTACAAAATGGCAATTATATGACCACATTTATGAGCAGTTTATTACTGTCTTGTAGTAAAAAAAAGCTCATTCTTCAACCTAAGAGAGGCTGATTTACATGAAGAACTTCTTGGGTTATGTTTTCCTGTGAACAACTAGTTTCACCACCTTTGATTCATTCAAGCAACCAGAAAAGTAACAATTCACAAGCATTGTTCTTGCGAATCTGAAAGTGTTTTCCCAGTATCACATAAGGCATTAGCACAGAAAAGGGCTCCTGGAATTTGAAGCATTCCAACTCCATATGTTCCAAGTAAGAAAGTTTTACAAGCGGATACCGGCATCGAAATAGTAGTTTCTTTTAAGAGCATGCATATCTCATGAAACATAAGACGCGGTAGAACACATCTTCTTATGGTCGATACTGCATCAAGAAGAGAGAACAAGAAAAAGGACACCACTCATAAAGGGATGAACCAGTAGGATAGCAGACGAAAGATTGGAATTTGATCACGCCGCAGATGCTTCCGCGCAGGCTGTTGCCTCGCATGAAATCTTCTCTTCGCCGTTCTCAAGTTGGCTGTAGTTTCCCTTCTCTTTGAAGAGCTGGATGTGGTGATGCTTGCAGTACAGCCTTCCCTCATGCGCAATGTAGTTCGAAGGGCTGATGACACATCCTCCACGGGAACATTTGAAGCAGCTCTTGTGATATGCAGTGCCGTTAACCGTGACCTACGACAGAGATTTGAAATTCGAATGCTTGAATCGATTCTTTCATGTTGCATGCTATAATGAACTAGAAAATCAGTGCATAATTTGAAACTATTCAATTAGGTGAACGCTATCGAAGGTATGCAAATCGAGATAATCCCAATCTGTTTTTTTATGGATTGGCAGGTCGGATTCATTCTCATAATCAGAAAATATGAACAACTTGCGAGACGGATTTTTCTCTACTTGAAAGATGACTTTGATAAGTGTCAAGTGTTGGAATTTGCGATGCGATGCGTAAGTAATGAAGAAAGACCGGACAGGATGGAGTTTGTAAGAGGTAAACTCAAATCGAATGAAATTACCCTTTCGATCGGATAAACAGTCTTGTTGCATCCAACACACTTCTCTCTGGTGCCAGCAAAAGCACTTGAAACCTTGCTTGCATTCTGTACAGCATATTCCAGTCCATTATCGACAGGGGATATAGCAAATTATATGCAAGTATAGACAAACAACAGGCTCTGAAAAGAAGAAAAAGCTGAATCTATAAGGAAATAGGTTTAGGAATTGCCGAATTTGCATCCTATACAATTGAACACCACATGAACTTCAAGAACACTAATGGATCATTATACCTCGTTCTCGACATGTTTTTCCGGTTTGACAATCTTCGGTGTCCCTGAAACAGAGAAGGACGAACCACCGTTTTTATGTAACACAGCAGCGAGTATGTCGAAGAGATTGGGAGAAACCACGATTACCTTCAAAGCTTTTGTCCAGGCTGCCGGTCATCTTGAAAAGCTGATCAAAATGGGGTCTGCAGTACAGGACTCCCTCGAAGGAGTTGTAGTTTCCCAGCTGCAATGAGACAATAGCAGCAGAACGATGAAGAAAGATGTTGCTCTCAAGCTATAGAGATGTGCATGAGTCTTCAGCAGCGATTTCAAGTTTCTATTGCCATAAATGCAGATGAATCTGAAGATCCTAAGATTGTACATAATATTGCATCAAGGAACTCATAGATTTGAAGAGTGCAATCTGAACCAATTCTTTAAGAGCAAATCACTCGTCAAAGGATGATAGATGAAGCATGTGCAGTTACAAATGACGACATGATTCAGCTCCCAATCTCACACCCATCTTGATCAGCTAAGTTCTCAAAAGCAATTGGTGCATGAGACACCGAATCGGAAATTTAACGAACGTGAGATGGTCTTGCAGATGATCAAACCATAACCTTATCATGGAACAAGAACAGCAGCTGAAGATTGATCTTCTGTTCTTCTAACACGAGAAACAGGGCAGGCGAAAGAGAAAAAGGAGGAGCACCTTCAAGGTCCCCTTGCAGTGATGGCATCTGAAGCAAGCCTTGTGGTAGATCCGGTTGTCGGCGGTGAGCTTGTCGACCAAGTACACCGTCTTGTCGCACGCCGTGCACTTAGTCGTCGTCCCCTGGAACGCCATGGCTCTTCTCCCACTCCTACTTGCGCGCACCCTCCTCGACTCACCACCCGTTCTCGTGTTACCGCCGAGCTCCCTCAGGCGTCGGCAAGGCCCGGAGAGAGGGAAGACGTCAGCTGCAGACAATTGCGGTGGAGGCAAGCAAATAAAGGAGTGGGGAGGAGGGGGGGTAATGATGAAGATGCATGGGGAGACAGGTAAGAGTTGATGGGAAGCGACAGGTTTGTCGCCGAGCTTAATGCATGCACAACTATTATTTGCAGCAACGTTTTCGCCCATCGTTGCTGTTCTCTCTATTATTAATCTGCTTTCTTTAGACGAGTGAGATAAATAATAATAATAATAATAATAATAATAATAATAATAATCAATGCCCAGCTGGAAGCAAAGATGACATGGAGAAGGAATAGCTGATCCCTGTCGCACCCTCGATGTTATTGCTGTTGTTTACGTACGAGTGGCTGCAGCAAAGAGATGAACGAAACCTGACTCTTCTTCTAATCACACACAGCTTTAATTTTGGGAGGCAAAGTGAACATTTTAAAGTCCCGAGCAGGTGAAGAGGCACCTAATAAAGCTTCACGTAATCCGAATTAGTTGACGGGTCGGAGTCATGCTTTGGACTTATGCCTCTAATAAAATTTTTACCGATCGATTAGTAGTAAGGGCCAGCATTACTACTGGTCCTAATTGTGTCTTTCTACCGTTGGTAAAGGGGAGGATGGGATGGGGCCCTGGAAATAATGGGTGCACGACAAGGACATTGCCAGCTACTTTCGACTCGTAAACTCCAGATAGAAGACGCACTGCAGCTGATGTTTCTTTCCTGCAAAGGTACCACTCTGCACTGTGTAAACTGTAGTTCATGTTGTTTCTCTTGCAATCCGGACTGTATCGTCACTGTTTTGAACTTGTCGTCTAATCAATTCCAAAGTTAACGATAGATCGACTTGAATTCGAACTACAGCGGTTGTGAACAATATTATGTATATTTTCGTTTCAAATTAATTTGAATTCGAACATTCGAATTCTATGTAATAGTGGAATAAAAATTCTTCCTCCATCGAGTCGTGTTTCCGAACCACATCTGTGCTGCTAGAGATTGTGATGATTGATGAGATGGAGGTTGGCTGGCAGCTGCTGCTGCTGATGATGAGAACGGAGGCAGGCCAGCAAACTGCCAGCTTCGTTTCTGCACTTCCACTTGCTGCTGCTGCTGCTACTGACCAACCATCGGATTGCTTCTCATTTGGCCAACGTCTTCACCATTATTATTTCTTTTCCTTTCATGAGTTGGTGGTGGTGGAAGTCGCGATGGCATCCTGCCCACCAAAGTTCATATTTCTTCGGATGCTCGCAAGCCGACGGTGGGCATGATATTGGGTCGGATTCTACTATGTCCGAATTCGGATCCGATAAGTTCACGGGCCGGTCAATTACTGGGCAATTCCGAGACGATTAGGCCCATTAACAATAGTCTAACTTATCATATCTTCACTAAAATGACTCTCGAGGATTCCACGGAAGAGATGCTATGCTTTGAACATTATGATGTTGTGTATCTAACTATTTAATAGAGCATAATATATCATTTTATAAATATTGAAGAAGCTGATTAGTTTAGTTGATAGGGAATATTCTAGCATCAATCGTAAGTTACTAGCTGACAGTTGTCAGGGAGTTGACATGCAGGATAGCACGACATAGCTAGCGATCGACACTCCCTCGATCATTCCCTGTCGGCCTTGTGTTACACAGGATGGTACGGATCGACGTCATGCCACAGGAGCCCGAAAAGGCCAACTCATGCTGCATAAGGCTGTACGAGTTGACCACCTGCATGAATACACCGCAGGAGGTATGGGTGGCCCCTGTACAACCGTAGTTCCCTCCCATCATCTCTACAAATATAAAAATCGATCCCCGACGTTTGAAAAAAGGATCGATCTCCAAAAACCCCCACTAGATATAGAACCAATCTCCATCAGCTAACTAAAATATCAAAGGGTTCGAGTCAAAAATCTCACCTGACGTTGACTTGTTATGTAGTGTCTTGACGAAGAACGGACATACTCTAGTTTCACCTCGGGATAACTTTGGAATCATCCTCGCCAATCCCAACTTAGCTTCAACCTTCTTCGAGAAGATTCATTCAAACAACTTCGCACATTTGGGACAAGATCGAGTTGTACTGACCACTGATTAAGTTGTTAAAAGACTTTATTAGATGATAACGATGACTTGGGATCAAATTTCATGTTTACTATTTATTGTTTAAAAAAATTTCAAGGGCTATTTTCGAAGTGATATGAATATAATCTCCCCTAAAAGAGAAGATAAAGAAACGAATGCTTGGCCAATCTAATCTGCCACGTCGGCCGGGTGATGACAACTAAAACCGTATCCACCACACAAGCTGACCTACCACCTCATCACCAAATCATCTTGTCCTCCCAAAGTCAAGTCCATTCTAGAAACTATAACTGCAAACTAATACTAGACACCGAGATCCGGGTCAACCAAGACATGGGGAAGACCTTAACATTGTGATAGATTGAATCACCTAAATTTCTCAAGTAATCGACACACGATATGTAACGTGGTTTGACCACTGTCGACTCCCAAAAACCTTTGGCTATCGAATGAGAACTCTTGTGATCTCTTAAATTTCTTATATCAATGTTATTTCATCTAAGAGATAAAATCACTTGTGGGAGGAGAAGAATGATCTCTCTCTCTCTCTCTAAGCTAATACAAGCGAGCAAGACATACATTAAATTTCGTGTGATCACCTATTCTTTTATAATATACTTTATATTAATATATAATCAGATATTAATCGAATGAAACAAAAATTCACAGTGATGTGATGACAAGCATCCGCACATCACATGGATCATGTGCGTCGAATGGACCATTCATTACACAGTCCCAATTCTCATCACAAGATATCCTTTTCCAACTATAAATAAGTTGATGGTGCAGGATAATAAGTTTAAAGGCCGTTGATGTATGGTGCAGACCTAAATCAACATGTCTCACGAGGTTGATGTTGACTTTTGAAAAGAAGACTCCCTTGATGACAAGGTGAGAGAGAGAGAGGTTATCTTCGATGAGTTCGAAACATGTCCATGATTTGTGTAGAATAAGATAATGGCTATCAAAGACAGCAACAACATATGTAGAATTAACTTGTCTCATGGTAAGTGATGAGCATGAAGATTATATTTGTCGTTGTTTTCTTCTATACCCTTGGCCATTCTCTGTTGATCGAAGAGTGGCGGTCATAACTCGATTATTTGGAATTGACAGGTTTGGCTTGCAACGAGTTGGATATGGCCCCCCCCCCCCCTCAAGCTCTATCCACTTTGCATCCGTTCTTAGCACGGAGCTTCGGTATTTATCTGCCATGCAAAACAACAGATAAGAATGACGTCCTTCTTCTGGAAGGTGGAAAAAAGGAAGCACTTAAGACCCACCCAACATCCTTCGCATGACCTCCGTGATGACACCTTTGACTCGCTGCCACTCGTTCCACTTTGTTTTGCCGTCCGTCGCTTAATCCCTAATGCATCCATAGAATCCGAATAAATTACATGACTCCGTAACTCTTATGTTCTACCTATGCTCTGAGATATGTTATGATGCCAGATGGCGCTTCTAGATTAATGATCATTCAATAATCATCCTGGAAACCAGATATTGACTTCATCGTTATTGATCGATGTTTATTGAGTTAGACATATATATATATATATATATGCTTGATTAACACGTCAACGTTAAATTATTTCTCTTATATGGACTATGTAGGCTATGGTCCAACTTGATGGCCGTGTCTCAATACACCCCACATGCAGAACATGACCCACTGACACAGTTTCTCCTTGCGGCCGAAGAGGACTCTCTTATCGTGTAGCAATGTGGAAACCTAAAAATTCCTAATGGAAGGATTCAACACCCAACCGCTCTCTGCCTGTTCTTGCAAGTTACACCGCAATGAACCCACAAGTCAACACCGAGATAGATATACGGGCGACAGAAGCTTCCTTGAACGGCTGAGACCTGAAACTATCGTCTTATATATACTAGCATACATCGAACAGAAAAGGGTGACTTTGAGAAATCCGTAGCAGATTCACATGCGATATTGCCCAAACTATGTTCTGCGGGACAGCAAGCTTCAAGAGCGTCGACAGTGATCCATGGACTCCTTCCTCGCCCAAGGCAGAGAAAAAGAAGGCCGGCAAGAACCCCTACTCGGCCAGAGGCCTCGACAAGTTCGCCACCCTACTCGCCGAGCTCGAGGCTCGCAAGGAGCGGGTGCTGGCGAGGGCCGCGTCGCAAGGGGCGGCGGCCATGGTGCGGTTCACGTACTCCGGCCCGAACGAGTGGATACCGATCATCGTCAAGATAAGGGATCCACAAGTCGAAGCCGGCAAGCCGTCTGACGTCGAGAAGCCCAAGGCGCCGCCTCCGGTGCATGCCATCTCGGAGGCTTCCCCGCCCGAAAAGGACGTTGGAGAGGGGGTGGAGACGGTGGCGCCGGAGACGAAACCGAAGGGCCACTTTTCTTGGGGCGTGGGAGGGGCCAAGGGGTGGTCTGGGAAGAACTGGAGGCCGAGCTACTACTGGCCTTTGGTGGCGGTTCTGATGCTGCTTTGCTTGGTCATGTTCGGGAGGGTGTTCGCCATATGCTGCACCACCGTGTGGTGGTACATGGTGCCGATCATGCAGGGCGAGAGCGGTGCAGGAGTGAGGAGGTCCATCAAGAAGAAGAAGGATTACGGGAGGAGACTAAGTGACAAGAGGATGGCTGGCAATTTAGCACCTGCACCTTCTTTCCAGGCCAACAAGGTCAGGGGGGTGCAGGAAGCGTCGTCTCCTCGAGGCCATGTCAATGGAAAGAGAGGGTAACATGATCAGGAGAAGATCATCATCTTCTTCTTCTTCTTCTTCTTCTTCTTCTGCTTCTTCCTTTTTTTCTTTCATTTTTTTTTTTGTTCTTCGTAGGACTGTTCGATTTCTGTAATAATTAGGATAACTGCCGATGTATATATATTATCTCCGTGGAAGATGGTTTTGGTTGGGGATCAATCTCCAAGCTCATCGTCAAGGCTTTGTTCATAAGAAAATTTCTTTTCTCAAAGGCTGACTTGATCTTATTTTTCCGGGGGATTCAATGGAGCGTATTGCAAATTTCTTCCCCGCGCTTTAACATCATTCCCCGAAGCTCTCTGTCTGTACATTAGATTGAGACAACACGGGGGGTAAGAAAGGCGATTGGAGAGGCAAGACGGGGCCCTACTAATTAATCCCTGCCATTTCGACGGGTAAGAAAGGCCGAAGCGACCTATCGAATAGTCTCAAATCTAAATTTCAATTGATTTCGAGGTCTCACCAACCGTCTCTGCCTACTACCACGTTATTTCCATACGAGAAATGCTACGCGTAACGACTTGACTTAGTCATGACTAAAGTCGCGACTTCTACATGGAACACGATGCGCGTCCACCGTGGTTGAACTGACCTCTTTGTGGCATGGCCACGTCAGCCAGTCACAACTCGAGTAGCGGCTTGAGTTGCGGCATCTAGCAAATTCTCTGTCACTAATTTAAATAAGAATGACCAATATCAACACTAGACGTGCAGGATAGCTAAAAAGGATTCTATGCGAATCCCATTCACAGAGAAACTTCTTCCACTGACTTGCGCCCGGCGTTATGCCGTTTTCTTGGTCCCCAAGGCATGCAAGAGGACCACAACAAGATAGTGAGCTACTATAAATTCATGTATCGACTAACATAATGATTGCAAAAGAAAATTAAGATGTTGGGAACGTGTCATAGGATTGCAAAAATGTACCTTTGTAAATGAAATGAAGCTCAGGATCTGCGAGTCTTGTCCGGTCGAAGAGAAATCTTTTCTTATACTTCATGCTGAGACTATTTAAGCCTGTAAGCCACAAAGGTAATAAATAATCTTTCATATAACTTTCACAAAAAAAAAGAGAGGATTATATCCAAAAACACAGATGCATTAATGTTGAATCTATAGAAAGAATGAATCAACTTGAACATGTTTAGAGGGAGTTTGATGCAGCATGTGAGTCAAAGTCAATCACCATCCATCCATCTCAGATGCCACGTCGCCCTCTAAAACTTTTAGAGACAACTCACCCGTACTGTGTAGCGGAAGAGGAAGAATATATCCGCCACAGTACTTGTTTGGTTCTTTTGCTTTTGGGGAAATATGCTTAAACCAAAAGCAAGTCCATTATTCCCTCAGTCACACCGATCAAAAAAACCAAGTCCATCATGACCCACGAGCATCACATGTTACAAATCCTCCACCAAATTTTGGTCACCCTCAAATCAATCAAGAAATCCATAACTCCCAGCATCAAATTTTCATGACAACTTCAGAGAATCCTTTCGCCATTGCGAACTTAACCAACTTCCCAAGTGCCTGACAAAAGTGTGCTTTATGTAAAGCACAATCTTTTGCCCTCGGCTACGAGCTGGTTATAAAAGTCACTCTGTCAATAAAGATATGTGAAGAATGCTAATAGTTCAGGTGGGTTCTTGGCCTAACAAGGGAATCTCCTTCTCAAGTCAAGTCTTTTGGTGCTTGTCTTGTTATCATAATTGTACTTCCGTTATCTATTTAACCTAGCCAGCAACTTCAGAATATAAATGAAGAAATATACATCCATTAGGATGGCATATCAACAACCAGTCTATACACATAATTGAGGTGGATGACAACCATTTTAAATATCAATACAGATATAAATTTTCAAATAATACTTGAAAATGTTTCACCATTTTCCTTTCACTAGATCATAGTTCATTTAGTTAAAGAACCGGTTGAAACATTAAGTAAATATGTTGTTAGTATAATTATGCACAAGTATGAATGAGATACAACATTGCTCTAGCTTAGGTAGTCAGAAACCTGCATGTTGTATCCTCGGGCTCTACCAGCTTAGCTCCTAGATTGATGCAGTCCCATCATTCCTGCATATGGTGGCAGAAAAAGGTTAATGGTGACAACAGTGACAATCAAGATACAACTAGACCGATAAAAGAAGATTTATGTGTGAAAAAGCCAGCCCGATCATTCCAAACCTCAAAGCATGCTTGACATATCTTAATCGTGCATCATTCAATCTTCACTGGGTGCCAACTAAAATAGAACCAAATCCTAAAAATGCCTGAATAGCAATAAATATCTTGTTGTCGACCGATCAAACTTGAATTTTAGGCACTAATTCCCAAGACTGAAGCTTGCTCCAGTTATGCACTAGATCTATGGCTCTCTTCTTTTGCCTCTGGGCACCATATGTAACATTGGGCTCATGCATGCTGGTTACGTTTCTTATATATCTAGCCAACAAAGGGAAGAACTGCCCTTTCCGTTTCTCCAATTCTAGAAGGCTTCTGCCATATACTCCAGGAAACTTCATCTCTGTCCCAAGCTAAACAACAAAACACTCAAAAGGATAAATGAAAAATTAAAGAACAATGTTGCCAGAATAGCACGGAGTGTAAGTACCTCTAGAAAACATAGATATAAGAGGGTTATGAATACTAACTTTAAACATACAACATGCCAGTACTTACAGACCGCCCATTGTACATCTACATGTTTTAGGAATCTCAAATGCTAGTGGAGGAAAGAATGTTATTTATTCTAGTTAGAACCATCTCGATTTCTTTAGGCTGGTTGGCTAGTTATTACCCTCTTTCGCATCTTATTTTTCATCGTTTTTCTAACCTCCTACCACCTATTAACACCTTAACTTGTAACTTTATGTGCTGACTAATCCTGGAACATAATTTATCACACAAGACAGAATCAATGTTCAAGGTACTATGATGGAAAGTTTTAAATACCAGTAAAAGAAACTTCTTGGACCATTATGCACCAACCATATAGTCCACATGCACCAATTATATACCATAAAACTACTGAATATGTATAAATCAGTACACTAGTAGACAGTATAAAATTGGATAAGTTTGGTGTGGTTGGTATGATTGATATACCATATCATTTGTAACCATGTTATGAGGACATTCAGATATCATAAGCAAAGAACTCTTGTTATTAGTACTGCAGAGTCCTTTGCAAGCATCAATTTCCAGACTACTAATGTTATAATAGTGGCAGGAAAATCCACAGTAACCATTAAGACATTTATATAACCCATTTATATCACCAAACAGAAACACTTTCCAATTCTTGAAATCATATGCTTGTAATAATTGCCTTAACGGTCAAGATATTTATAGATCCTAACAGATGGTCTAGTGACATAGGTACACCGGACATGATTGGGTTCAGCACAGAGATTTGTTGCATCATTCAATTGGCTGGGACTCAATCAAAAACCTGCTATGACTTGGTGGAACCAAGCAGACCAGCTGGGCCAACCAGAGCGATTAAGAATCTGCCACTAACTAGCATGAATACATCAGATAAGTAGGAACTGATCAAATTTGTATCAAAACATTAGAAAATCCAAATAGCAGGCATTTCAATGCTAAACCAAGAACCAGTGAAACATAGAGTCTGTACTGATGACTGATGGATCCACTGGTGATGGAATATATTGGTACTGAACTCATTAGATGTCCACTGTTGCTGGTTCTTAATGCCTTGAGATTGCCACTAATTATTGGAAATTAGTTCAAGGAAAGTTGTGAAGCCTAAGACAAGCATTAAATATGACACTTCTTTATTGATCCCTTGTTGTCTCATATTTGACTCTTAGTTCTATTAATTACCTCATATGATTTACATGTTCTAATTATCAGTTTATTAAGATAAAAATTACAGGAAAGTTGGAATTTATAGTTACACACACAGACATATACAACCAAATATGAATTACAATGCCCCCTGTTTGGATATCCTGGCACCATCCCTGATCTTAGCAGAATACATGGTTGGAGCTCACTGCTCGCCTAGCGGTTCTATGATTCTACGTTAGAATCATATGAATGAGTCTACAAATTCCTCAAATTATATGTTGGTTTCATTATAATGAAATATAAATATCTTGAAAGACAATAAATAATTATGCTCTTGTGGCCTTAACGAAAGGTCTTTTAATTAGTATATTCCTACAATCCAGATCAAAATTTAACAATGGTATAAAATTGGTGACATTGTCTTTAGAATACTAGTAAGAAACATTACAAATACTTATATTCTAAAGGTGCAATATCATTAGAACCTTTTACTTAGTGACAAAGACCAGAGTGTTTGCAGCATTTAAGGTGCCAATTTACATGCTTTGATTCAAGATAGGAGATGGGAAACAAATTGTCCAGAAACCACAGAAAAAATTCATCATATCACAGAATTTTATCAGAATAAAATAACAAAGCAACGATTATATAACCAACTAAGCAATTACAAAGATCACAAAATGTACCTTATCTTACCCATTGTGGAAAAAATGGTACGCGTGACCAACATTGAGACATTCGATGAAGCTCATGGCTCGGTGAACCATCACGAAGAAACACCCCGAGCAGTATCTGGTCGCTTGGCAACTCGTCTTCCTGCCAAGAAATCGCAAATCAAGATTTCCAATATCCCTAATCAAGCAACAACAGGCAAGATAAATAATCGAAACTATCTTAGAGTACGATTAGGAACAGTAATTAATTACAGCAATTCAGCAACTGCGGAGCACAATAATCCACCCATGATTTCTTCATCTTCTCGAAATCATCGGAGGATCTCCACGCTCATCTTGAACTTGACGCCGCGAGGTTCATATCCGTTCCAGTCCAAGAACCTCATTCTCGATGCCCCCTTGTTCCTGAGGAGCCGTAGATCGCCCACATAGAGAGTCCCGGACACCACGGGGTCGTCGCGCTTGCGCTCGTCGAGGTCGGGGCAGCGGCGCCGGACGAGGAGTCCTAGGTGGGAGGGAGTGGGAGAAAGAAGGGGAGCGAAGGAAGACAAGGAGGGCGACCTTGAACTTCCACGAATCGATGGGGTTGATGGCGCGCTCGAAGCAAAAGAAGGTGAGGAGGAACCTCACGAGAGGGAAGAGCGAGAGCCTGGCGCCGATACCTAAGGCTTGCATTGGAAGAATAGAGTGCAAGGGGCGGCACCGCACGAAGGGGGAGAGGGAACCATCGTTCCTTTCGGTCGGCGTTCCGTGCTGCTGGTTAAGTAGCGGTCTACAGCACTAAAAGATAACGGCCGTTATTTTTCATCAATTTACGCAGGCTAGCAACAATTTGGTTACAACGTCCGTTATAACGACCGCAGGGGGTTCGGTATACGAAAACGTCTGCTTTCCGATATATCGTTTCTCCCCTCGGCGGTATCGACGACGTCATAAACCGCGGTTCGTTCCCCTTTCGTAGTCGCAGGAGAAACAGAAGCAGATCCCCGGGAAAGGGGACGGCGGGGAAGGGAGAGAGGAAGACGTGCGACGAGCGATGCGGCTGTGTTCGTGCTTCGGCCCTTCGAAGGCCGAGAGGCGGGAGGCCGATCGGCTCGAGGCCGAAGAAGCCCGCGCCAGAGCCGCCGAAGCCGCTCAGAAGAGGCAATTCCCCTTCCCAAATCCCCCTTCTCCCACCCTTGCCTCTATATCTTTTCTTATGATCCCTGAGTTATTTGTAGCAACGAAGTCTTCTCTCGATTTGTATGGATCGAAGTTTCTCTGATCGGTGAATTGCAGGCAGGAGCAATTTGACAAATCGGCCGCCGGGAGGGCAGCTCGAGCGCAGATAGCGGCAACAAAGAAATCCAGCGAGCCGAGCAAAGGAGAACCTGTTCTCAAGGTAACGTAGATCCCATTGATTATTAATTTTATTTTTGTGTTCGGTCAGCAGAGAACAAAATGCTTGTTTCTTCTGTTGATATTATCCTTCCTTGACTAAAATTTTGGGCGTCGTGGTTGCAGTGGCAGATGGGATGATCACTCTCTTTTTGTGGATAATTAACAGCAAAGTCGTAAGTTAATATCTCTAATTCAATGGATTGCTGCCCACTAGGGCAAGTCTATCCATTCTCATATTTCATGCTTATTTTCACATTGTAGTAAGTGGAAAACTTGTTGTTTGATTGCTTGTTTAGTGTGTTAACTTTGGCTTCATCTATATGTATTTTCTTCACTGCTATGAGCTACTTTTTCCATGCTGGATTCCAGAGGGGGGCAAAGTTAATGTGGTTGAAGAATGAAAATCCATAGGCCTTTGCGTTATTTTCTTTCTTATAATAAATAATCACGAAAAGGCTTTATCTAAAATCATAATTTATCATCTTAAGAATGAAATAACTTAAGCACGTACAAAGGGAAATGCTTCAGAGAAGTGGGTAAAGGTTTATAAGATGCTATGATTAAAGATCAGCCATAATAATTTACAAACACTTTGGGGAAGAAAAATCGTAATGGTAGGCAGACCCTATTTTAGTTTCTTCTCTTCCATTTTAGTAGTTCTCAATGAAATATTTTATACTTTGCTGTTGTCATAGCATTGCTTTAACTAAATGGAGGAAGCTTACACTATAAGAAAAAGGTTTACTTGCAACAACAGCTGATTAGGAGGCGGTGGATTCTACTAGCAACTTGAAATTGACTTTAACATTTGACCATCTAATTCTTAGTTTTTTTCTTCTTAGGCTACAGAATGGTCTTGTGAAATAGCACATCAGAATTAGTATTCTGACAATAAATTCATTAATGGGTTGTTAGGACAGATGTATGACTGTGAGATTTGTATTTATTAGAAAGCATGTGTTTTTTCCTTGTTTTCTTCTTAGAAGCTTTAACTATTCAACTAGTGTATAATAGTTCACTACCAAGGTGTAATTGCTTATAAAAATGAGGAATTTGTCATAGTAAGAAAAGGTGATGTACTGTATGCATGAGCAAACTGCATCAGTGCTCCATTACGTTCTTTCTTAACACTCCAAAGTACTGTATGCATGTATATACTATTATATTGTTTTAATTTTTTTATCCCACTAATGCATGAGCATATAGGTTCCAAGAAGACCATTTGTGCATATTTCTTTCTCGAATTTGTGGTTTTTTATTGTTGAGCAAAATCATGTTCTTTGTTAGAATTTTGTTAAAATTCTTCAATATTTTGTTCGAATTATTTCCCCTAGATAACTTGTCTCTTGAGTCTTAGCCAAAATGTTGGCTAATCCAATTTGTTCCAATTAATCTCAGTGTCAAATTCTATCATTGATCCTAATGATAATATTGATCTTTCAAAAGTTTGCTGAACTCTTGAGTTTCCACTATTGCCAAGCTAGATAATGTAATGGACTTTGACTCATGGCCGACGTTGGTTTACAAGTTACCTTACCAGATCTCTGATCTTACTTATGCACCAGCTATGGAGTAGATTCGACGTCTATGTCATTTCGTTTCCAAGTCTTTTTAGGATATATGCAATGCACAATCATTGGCTGATTATGGGGCACTATGGTCGGGTTGAATTAGCACCTCAGGGTACCTTGGTCCACAATGCAACAGACTATCTACTTATGTAAGATATAATCTGAGTGAGAAAGATGCCATGACTTAAGATCTGTCAGAACAAATCACACAAGTATTTTGGAAGGAAATGAGATGGTTGGCATACCTTATTATAGTTTTCCCTGTCCTGTTATAAGAGGGTTATGATGAAATCTTTAAGATCTTTGAGACTTCTTTTCAGTCACAGCATTGCTCCAGTAGTAACGAGTGAAATAATGCATGGGTTTACTTGCAAAACAGCTGAAGAGAAGCATGGCTCAAATATCAAAAGATGTTACAGGTAGGTGGATTCTATGGACATTCTTATCTAGAGGTGTTCTTCCCCACTTTCCCCTCTCCCTCCATTGATGACAGTATAAAATTCTTATTATATGTTCTTAGATGGAGATAAATTTTGATAACTGGTCAAACATTGCCATGCCTATGTATAGATGGCTGATTAGGATGTGCCCAGGGCAACTCCGAAAACTGACTTTGGTGCAATAAGGACATATGAAAAGAGCAACAGGGAAATATTGTCTTATGAAAAAATTGTCATGCTTTTTTGTATTGTGAAAAATGCTTAGAATGTTACATTTTCTTATCTTGTCTGTCAAAATTTCATCTGGATTGGTGATGTTGATATTCAACTTGATTGGGGACTTAAGTTATGAAATATTAGAAGCTGCTTGCAATTTGAAAATGGCTTAAATAACGTTTTTTCATCTAATAACTTCTAGCTTTCTTTGTCCAGAGTAAGTAAGGAATGGAGTGGTGGAAACGTGCGTCTTCTTAGTTCAGAATAAAGGTCTCGAGGATAAATTCACTTCACAGATCTCGTTCGGATAAGTGTATGGCTTTTCCATCTGTACTTATTAGAAACCATGTGTTTGTTTCCTCGTTTTGTTCTCGGAAGCCATGAACTTTCCAACCAGTTGTTAATAGTATTTTCGATGCCTTGGTGTAAATATTCATGAAAAATCAAGAATGGGTTTGTTTTTCATATTTTAGAGTGATGCTTATCGAAGTAAATTTGATAGGAGGTTCCTCTTCTAGGTTAACATAATTCCTTCCTTTTATTTAATGTTCATTGTCATCATTTGGAAGCCAGAACCCAAGGGAGGTGGATAATCAACTACATCAACGCCAAAAGTTTTCATTGTTAGCTTTGACAAAGGTCATGACAAATCTCTGTTGTCGCATATTATCCCAAGCAGCAGCAGAGAGAGGGAATAGGCAGGGCCCTCCGATAATAAATGTGCATTGAAACTAAGGTTGTGGTGGTGCATGATATCACTGATGCGTTTCAAGGGATTTATGAAGAAAGCAAACAGAACCTTGAAGGTTTGAACATTTAAATGTGTGTTAGGTGGATATATTATGTGATTAAGAATAGTTGCCGACTAGAAGTGACTTTGTTATAGAAGTGGCTTTCCAGAAAGATAAAAAAAATATAGGGCACATCACAATGATGGAGAGGCTGCATTCGTGCTAAGCAACAGTAGCTCTGTGCTGTTGCTAGTAGTCACTTTCAAGATGATACCTTTTCTTGCCATCGATAGATGTTTTATCTTTTTAAATTTAAATTATATATATTAGATTTTAACGTTTGGTAATTTAGACTTATGGAATGAATTTAAATGTTATTTTTTTAAAAATATAGGGATTATTTTAGATACGAGTAAATCATAAGGACTTAAGAGATTCATCATCAAAATCACATAAGTTAAAATGAATCTAAACCCAAGTCAAAAATATGTGTATACACGAAAGATACATGACACCAAAATTTACATGCTCCCAAATACAATCAAGCAACTAAATTTTAATTTCAGACCTAATCTATGATAGGTATAGAATGATATACTTTTATGTCGTAAATTTTCTGGCATATGATGCTCGTTTAGATCATTTAATATTTAAATTTTCTAGCATAGTCGTATATTGAGTCTTTTTTTAATGACTCGAGTCGTTCAATTACGATCATCGAATTAAGTTTTTACGATCATCGAATTAAGTTTTTACGATGATACCATCGTGTGCTCGAATCTTTTCATATTCTCTCTTTCTCAGTGTTTAATTAAAAAAAATTTACATAATTCTTGTTCTTTATTCAGGCTTTATCATATACTTGGGTTTTTCTCACGTGAATCAGTATGCTCATGAGAGAGATTGTTTAAGAATATATTAGATCTTCGACTAACAATATTCTTTGACTTTTAGGGATATAAATGGAGGAATCAATTAAAACAATTGTTTTCATTGAACACACACACACTTTAATTGATGAAAAATACTCACTAATATGCACTTTATTACCAAGCCAAAGGAACCCTTTAAAATGAATGTTGATTTAATGAATAGATGATGTACGTGTATATAAGTATTTTTTGAGGGTCTAAAACTAATTTTACTGCTTGCCTGATGATCGGTAAGTCGAGATCAAACTTTGAACCTCTCAATAGTAATTATAGAATCCTACTTAGACTCATTTTTGTAACTTTATACGCATATATAATAAGAATTTTAACTCTATTAGCGTAACTCATAACTCAACTCGCGAGTCAAGAACTCAATGATGCGCCCAAAGATTTGAGGGTGAAAGCATGGATGCACAAATTTTGTAGCATGGCATCCCAATTTATAGTTTGAATTAACTTTTGATTATGTTTCGTCCACAACAAATAAT
Source organism: Musa acuminata AAA Group (assembly GCF_036884655.1). Lineage (NCBI taxonomy): Eukaryota > Viridiplantae > Streptophyta > Magnoliopsida > Zingiberales > Musaceae > Musa > Musa acuminata. The sequence continues at coordinate 50,389,931 of NC_088334.1, read as the reverse complement.
TTTAATGTTATTTAAGTTGTGTCTTAAAAGACTTACCATAAGAGTTATATAGGTAATCGTCATGTTGAAAGTTTTCTTCTTTTTTTTTTCTTAAAATTATAAAAACATGCATGATAGATAGATGACCTCAAATTCGAACCGATTGCTAGATTTGAAATTTCGGATACATGCGTGAGGTACACAACCAATGGATGCTCTCTAACCTAATTACATTAAGCAAGTAATTAGGTTTAAATGTTAGATAACAAATTTTGATTAATATGTTGGGCTTACAATTTGGGATTAATGGGGGCAGGCCGACAATATTATGCTTTTGTGTCATAATTAATCATCTTAATTAAGAATCACATCAACTCAAGCATGGGAGGTTTGTCAAAATCTTATAAGATAATCTTTAAAAAATAAAAAAAAATTATTACATTAAATGACATGCATGATGTTCATATGTAAAATCAAATCTCACGATCAAATTCTAGAATTTAAACATCATTAAAGTGGAAATAGTTTTTTTTTTTATTGATTTTGTTTCTTCTTGGAAACCTCGAATATTTAGCTTGTTGTTCATAATACTTCATAAATAATATGGTGTAATTTCTCATAAAAACCCGAAATTTGACACAGTAAAAGAATAGTGATGATTTCCTCACCAAACAATGATTTGGCTGTGATTAGTTTCTCAATTCATACATCATAAACTACATTGAGGAGAGAGAGTTAATGAAGCATAATATTCTATACATGTAGTAATTTTTATGTGTACATTATAATAATTAATTAAAGAACATTTTACATGTCGCAAGATGATCATCTTGACAACAATGCCAAATAATTTCATGGATACTTCACACATCCTCGAAGCCAAAAATATTTCATGCAGCAAATCTTGTCATTTGTGCACCTTTGCTTCTGTGGAGCTCATGCATCTCCATCTTATACCCTCTCTCTCTCCCTCTTCTGTTGAAGACAAAATGATGAGTCTCAAGTATAAGTAGATAAGAGTTAGGGTTGACAATACAAATATATATATGTATGTTTGTATATAAGAGTATTTCTTTACCATGTATGGTCGAGAAGAGGTGGAACTTCAAACTTTTTTTGTCGTGCCTCTTCCTTATCAACCAATGGAGAATCTGATATTAAGAAAAATATTAGCACAAATAATTTCATTAAGATCGTCGCTATTTATTGGTGTAAGAATTAATCATTCAAATTAATTTTGATACATACTGTTGCTTCATGATGATGGGTAAGTTGGGATCAAACTCTGAAACTCAATAATAATTACTGAAGCTCACAATTCATCTGTGAAACTTGTTTGAGATTACGAACGAACGATGTCTTTAAGAGATGGGAAGTTGGTGTGTAAAAATTTTGTAGCAACGTCACCCAATTTATAGTGTGAATCAACTTGTGATTCATTGCATCGACAATAATAAATAATTTTAATTATATTTTAGATATGGTCTAAAAATCTATAAGGGTGTAAACGAAAATGTATATGGAGATACACTAGGCGAGAGAATATTTCTATGCCAGAGATAAAGATAAAAAAAAACGTCCAAGAGGTTAGTTTCATATTACTAAATATCAAAAAAATAGGTGATATGCATCAATGGATATAAGAATTGTTTTAAGCTTCATATTGAAAGTCCTTTTTTAAAAAAAAAAATAATAATAAAGACATGAATCAATGAAAAATAGGTGTGCATGAACGAATAGATGCCCTCAAAATATTAATATTTAGTTTTATTGATGAGTTAAGTCCATAACATTGACCATTCAAATTAAGCTCATAATTTTGATTCATGAGCTCGTCTCTTTAGACCTTTTTCATCATCATTTTGGTTTTTTTTTTTTGCTAAATATTTTGAAAAGTAATATATTTAAATCCATGGAATTATTAAGAGGATATGTCACCGGTTAATCACTTATATTAGTATTTTTTAGCATCGTAGAGTGTTATAAAAGCTACATTTTTAATTAAATGATGATGTACAACCATTTCCATGGATTCTACTAATCTAAAACTAAGTTATATGGAATTGTACCTAAATTATGACATTTAAACGATGATACTTTTATATTACCCCATGAAACCATAAAAAGAACAAATCAATATACAAATGTACGAATATGCATGCCAAGATGTGTTTGTACGAAGCCTCGCATGTGTATGAACCCGATTCATTTCCTTTTTTTGTTTATAACCCAAAGGAAGATGTTTCCATGCTTGTTGTAGAACAAGCAATTCCATATCCATCATATGATTCATTCATCATTAGAAGTGTGTTTTCTTGTTGATATCTACTTGCATTTGTGTCCTGCCAACCCATCTCAACATTAGGTTTTGACATAGGTAACATGCCATGTGGACAATAAATGCCTAATTGACATCATATCATTGTCTTATTACCATACACTTCATTAACCATATCATCATCGAATCGAATCTCTAGTTACTAAAACTTTTGATCTTCTAGAATGGATCGAGTTCGTGTAATGTATATGGTTACGATACTCTCTCCGTAAATAGGGGTAGCTCTTCTTCCTCCGCTTCTATCATTTCTTTATAAATTTATGAAACCCTAATAAAATTAAAAAGAGAGAAAAAATATTAGTCCAAATATCCTTAGATAAAAAAATAAAACTATTTATCAAGTAAGTATCATAAATTTAAATTAATTTTGAAACATACCCTTATCTACTGATAGACAAGTTGAGATCAAACTCTGAACCTCGATAGTAACCTTCGAACCATACCACGATCAGGACTCATTCCGGTAACTTTCATGAAATTAAAGACGATAAAGATAGAGAACAAAAAATAATAATTATTACATGAAAAAATTTAATAGCATGGTCTCCCAATTTATAGTCTCAGTCACTCGTTGATTCATTGCATTGACTACAAAAATTCCCATATTATTTTAGCCATGCTTTAAGGACCTACTACAATGGTTATATATAAACATGCATATGGGATGTATTAGTATGAGTCTCCACTAATACATGAATCTATTCTCCGTTATTAAAACAATTCTATATATATCATCCAATTTTGTTTCTAACTAATCACTTGTAATCACAATGAATATTATTATCTTTAACATTATGATAGTTTATTTAAGAGTAAATTAAAATTTTACATAAATCCATTTTGGAGAGATATGCATGTTAAGCAAAAAATAAATCATATTTAAAAATTAAATATTTAATATTAAAAAAACTTGCACATTAATCTTGTAATGTTGCATGTAACCATATAAAGAGGGAATCAGTACACAAAAAGCATGAGATATACAAGTGCATGACTAAATTAATGCTCTCAAATATGATTTTGATAGCCAAGTAGCTAGATTTGAATTTTGCATAATAAGCTTGGATTAATGTGTGGGCGTGTAATATTGCACCTTAAAATCATGCTCATCTTAATCATCTTGTCAATATTAATAATATTAAGAAAAAATAGATTGGTATCACTAAGGTAAGGAAGATCACGGTTCTATTTGAATTAAAATCAAATGGTATAAATCAAGAGGATCATACGATTCAATTTTGATTCTTAGAAACTAAAATTTAAAAGTAGTTTCAAATCGTATAAATAAAAAATAAAAAAAAATATAAATATGTTGCATAGTAGTTAATACTTTAGGCTTAGAGTTGAATGATGTGGGTTTGGTAGAGTAATTTATTTATTTATTTTATCAATTTAAACTGATAGATAGAAATTTTGATTCTTAAATCGAACCTATCTCGAACCGATTTAATTTAATTTTACAAAATCGAATGAACCATAGATACGAAAGAAAGTAATGAAAATCTTGTTTTATTATTCCTTTTAAGAGATGTAGCTTATAATTTCTTACTCATTTAACTTGTTTTATTATTAACATTATGATAATTGATAGGCTTAAACATTTAACTTGCTTTATTATTCCTTACTCATCTACATTTTATTTTATGGGAGAGAGGGATAATGGCGGAGTCTCTCACATTATATCCATCAATTATTATTATTTTTTCCTTTGATCGATTTTGGTTTATCGAATAAAAAATCAATCATTTTTTCAATACTATTTTAGTCATCCTCTAAAGAGTACCTTCTTTTAAGTGTTAGATAATACATACATGCATACGAAATGTATTAGCACGAGTATTGACCTACACATGAATCTAATTAAGAAGATATACACATCTTCGCTCTAATCTTTATATTAAAATGTCTCTATTTGTTTTGGGTAACCAAATAGAGTGAAATCTAAGGCAAGTATAAGATTATTAAGTTTTAATTCATAAGCTAACCTTATAATTTCGACCAATCAAATCAAGCTCATAATTTATACTTCTTACTCGAAACATTCAATCAAAGATGATGAAAAACGTTAAGCATCTAAAGTATATATTCATTCATTACAGTGACACTATATAAATTATCAAATTTGATCTTACTAGATTAGTAATAAAATGAGAGGTCTCATTAGCCAACTTTGTGTATCATGTTTTTCTATACATTATCATAAAAATCTTTCAACAATTTATAATATTAACATTAGAAAAAAAAAATCACGAGGATCAGACAATTTTGAGTTAAGTCAATTTGATTTAAACAACCCAGATATGAGATAAATATGACTAATTAAAGTTGGCTCGACCACCAAGGATGAGCTGATTTGGCTTGATTAACTTAGGTCAAGTTAAATTAGTCTGATCTTATAGTCTTATTACAAGTGATGGCCACACAACTTACCTAATTCTATTAAAAAGTATAATATAAGTGTATATAAAGTTTTTCTATTTATGACATTCAACTTATCCCAAAATAGTTTCTATTTAAGATTTTATGTATAATTCATTTGCCTGCGAAGAGAAAGTAATCCACGCACAACGTCACTTTTTTTTTTAATACAAGTGATAAGTGGAGATCTTTAATCGTACATTATGCTTTGGAATTAAAAAAAATATTTATACTAAAACATAATGAAATGCAAATGATATGACTATTATCGTTAACCAATCACGATGCGATATGTAAGATCCATTCAACACCAATTAGATTTGTCACATCAATCATGAAAGATTAGAAAGAGTTTACTAGGCGCACCAAATCAACTAAGCATCTTAAGATATACATTTTTATTATATCGATAGTTATAAGAATCACACTATATATAAAAGTGGTCTTCATATATGTTTTTATTTAAATAGACTAACGAAAGATTTATGAGATTGATGCTTATAAACACTTATTGTGTTGATTATCGGTGATATGTTGTCGAACAAACTCTAACATAATATTTTATAAAAAAAAAAAGTACGAAATTCAAACATCTTCCGCTCTCAAATTAAAACAAAACAAAAGACATTATCTACTTTTGAAAAAGCATTCGAGACACAATAGTCGGATCGAATCGATTTTATTAAAATAAAATGATAATAAAATTAATTATATTCTAATGTCTTACGATCATGGGAGGTTATACCTACTCCATGTTTGCACCGTAATTTTATTTCTTTCATATTTTCTTAAAATAAGAATGTTATAAACATAAATAATCATATGCATCATTCATTCACGAGAGAGGGGGATCCTCGGACGTTATGTTCGTCATTTTTCTTTTCTTTTCTTTTTTTATCACTTAGTGGTTTTGCCTTTTAAAATCCATTGGTTTGTCCCAACCCTAATGCATAATCTTAGGTTCTTGAAATATAAAAATCTATTTTTGTAAAAAAAAAATATTGATACTTGGGAAAATTTTTTTTCATATCCTCATCTTTTAGAGAAACAAAAAGAAGACAGTGTTCTATATACTACAAATCAAATCATCTCCACATATATATATATGTCAAATTATTTCATTGATATACAAATGCTCCGTATCCATAATTTTAAACTCAAGCATGCTAATATTCTTTTCTCTCAAATTTGATTACTCATACTTGATTTACATTTGTTGAATCCATCTTATATCCTCCTCCTCTTTCAAGTCTTATCTATAAAATATCAAAAATAATAAAATTAAATATAAATAGACAAGAGTAAGAATGATAATAAAAAATTTTATTTTTTGTGAATCCAAATTCTCACCATGAGATTTGACGAGGAAAATCACATTCCCAAATTCTTTTATGTTTTAAAAATTTCATGTTACAATATTGGGAATCTAAGTTCAAATGAACAACACGTCATATATCTTGCCTAATGATAAATAAGTTAGGATCGGACTCTAAACCTTAATTATGATATTTGAAATCTCACCAACCCATTCTTACTATCTTGAACCAATTTGAGATGATGAAATTATAATTAAAAAAAATAAGATTGTATGCATAAACTTGGTGACGTGGATTCCAATTTATAGTCTTAACCAATTTTCTTGATTAATTTCATGTGGGTGTGCTCAAAGCCATGCATATGAACAAATACATGGTCCTAAAGATTAAGAGCGCAAGTGTCATATATGAACTTTATCTTGCTTAAGGGACTGTGCTCTTAATTTTGACCTCTCAGATTGCGTCTGTAATTTTGACTTCTCAATTGGGCCGATAGGTTTGACCAATGGGCTGGTCCGGGCCGGATCTTCTAACCTTTAACTATTTGAGCCGGGTCGGATCTTTTAACCCATTATAAGCTCATCATTCCTTACTGACCGCTGGATCAACATGCGAGCCATCAATCTTGCTTGTCTAATTCCATCGGATCTTTTAACCCCTCCTCTCTTCTCTCTCTCATCGTCGCGCCTAAACCCTTGCGGCGATCGCAGCAGCAGCCATGGCGGTCGGGGGTTGATGGCACGCTCGAAGCAAAAGAAGGTGAGGAGGAACCTCACGAGAGGGAAGAGCGAGAGCCTGGCGCCGATACCTAAGGCTTGCATTGGAAGAATAGAGTGCAAGGGGCGGCACCGCACGAAGGGGGAGAGGGAACCATCGTTCCTTAGACGTTCCGTGCTGCTGGTTAAGTAGCGGTCTACAGCACTAAAAGATAACGGCCGTTATTTTTCATCAATTCACGCAGGCTAGCAGCAATTTGGTTTCAACGTCCGTTATAACGACTGCAGGGGGTTCGGTATACGAAAACGTCTGCCTTCCGATATATCGTTTCTCCCCTCGGCGGTATCGACGACGTCATAAACCGCGGTTCGTTCCCCTTTCGTAGTCGCAGGAGAAACAGAAGCAGATCCCCGGGAAAGGGGACGGCGGGGAAGGGCGAGAGGAAGACGTGCGACGAGCGATGCAGCTGTGTTCGTGCTTCGGTCCTTCGAAGGCCGAGAGGCAGAGCCGCCGAAGCCGCTCAGAAGAGGCAATTCCCCTTCCCAAATCCCCCTTCTCCCCTTCTTGCCTCTATATCTTTTCTTATGATCCCTGAGTTATTTGTAGCAACGAAGTCTTCTCTCGATTTGTATGGATCGAAGTTTCTCTGATCGGTGAATTGCAGGCAGGAGCAATTTGACAAGTCGGCCGCCGGGAGGGCAGCCCGAGCGCAGATAGCGGCAACAAAGAAATCCATCGAGCCGAGCAAAGGAGAACCTGTTCTCAAGGTAACGTAGATCCCATTGATTATTAATTTCCTTTTTGTGTTCCGTCAGCAGAGAACAAAATGCTTGTTTCTTCTGTTGATATTATCCTTACTTGACTGAAATTTAGGGCGTCGTGGTTGCAGTGGCAGATGGGATGATTACTCTCTTTTTGTGGATAATTAACAGCAAAGTCGTAAGTTAATATCTCTAATTCAATGAATTGCTTATTTTCACATTGTAGTAAGTGGAAAACTTGTTGTTTGATTGCTTGTTTAGTGTGTTAACTTTGGTTGCATCTACATGTATTTTCTTCACTGCTATGAGCTACTTTTTCCATGCTGGATTCCAGAGGGGGGGCAAAGTTAATGTGGTTGAAGAATGAAAATCCATAGGCCTTGCCGTATTTTTTTTTCTTATTATAAATAATCGCCAAAACTCTTTATCTAAAATCATAATTTATCGTCTTAAGAATGAAATAACTTAAGCACGTACAAAGGGAAATGCTTCAGAGAAGTGGGTAAAGGTTTATAAGATGCGATGATTAAAGATCAAGCATAATAATTTACAAACACTTTGGGGAAGAAAAATCGTATTGGTAGGCAGACCCTATTTTAGTTTGTTCTCTTCCATTTTAGTAGGTCTCAATAAAATATTGACTTCAACATTTTACCATCTAATTCTTAGTTTTTTTTTCTTAGGCTACAGAATGGTCTTGTGAAATAGCACATCGGAATAAGTATTCTGAGAATAAGTTGATCAATGGATTGTTAGGACAGATGTATGACTGTGAGATTTGTATTTATTAGAAAGCATGTGTTTTGTCCTTGTTTTCTTCTTAGAAGCTTTAACTATTCAACAAGTGTATAATAAATAGTTCACTACCATGGTGTAATTGCTTATAAAAATGAGGAATTAGTCATAGTAAGAAAAGGTGATGTACTGTATGCATGAGCAAACTGCGTTAGTGCTCCATTACTTTCTTTGTTAACACTACAAAGTACTGCATGCATGTATATACTATTGTATTGTTTTAATTTTTTTATCTCACTAATGCATGAGCATCTAGGTTCCAAGAAGACCATATGTGCATATTGCTTTCTCGAATTTGTGGCTTTTAAGCGTAAGAATTCCAACTGATCCATTGTTCCACTCTCATACATTGCAAGATCAACTATTGCTTCAGCTTCCCTTAAGTACTGTTCTGCCGATACTATGAGGGCTAAAAGCTTCCAACCCCTCACTGAGCTTCCAGCCACCATATCAAGATACTTTGTTGCATTTTCTAAAGCTATACGAAGGTTCCGCTGCACAGTGCTTTCTTTCCCTGGCAAGGCTATATACCACCTCAGAATCATTTTTCTCAATGTTTGCAGCATGTTGAAGTGTCTTCGAAGATTCATTCTGTAATTTTAGTCTTTGTGAATCAGAGACGACAATCAAAGACGCACAATTTCCATAACAAACATCAAGCAAGAGGTTGGTGACACCAAGAAAATGTTTTTGATTTTGGAAAATCTCATTTGCCTTCATTGCATATTTTGCCCCTTCCCATCCATGCTTGCAATGGACGTTCACAGCACAACTTAGCTCCTCCTAATATGACTGATGGAAGATACATTTAATGCCTTGCTGAGTAGCTGAATGCCTTGCTTCAAAGATACATTTAATGCATCATCATCCAGACCAGCATCATGGTGACAAAGCGCCAGTACATACCATCTGGCAAAATCTGTTCTACATGACCTGCCATAAATGAGATGATTCATGATCTCAGGGTCCCAACTTATTTCTTGAAAGGTCACCTTTCTCATGAGTATCAGCAACAAAAGAATTGCTTCCTCTTATGTTAGACGTTGAAGTTGCGGAGGCAGGCTTGCTTAATTCAGCACCACCATAGAGCAGAGCAACTGCCAGGTCTTTCTGTAAGCTAGCTAGCCCACCCATGGCTTCATTAGGAAGGGCTCGGCGACATGCAGCAATAGCTTCTTCCTCAAGAAATCCTGCTTGGGAAACAATTCTAGAGCTTTGTGAAACATTTCTTTCAACTTGCTATCATCTCCAATTCATTCAGGTATGCCATGCGGCCAAGTAGATTCAACAATGTCGACAATAGTTTTACATTCAAATGCAGCATCTGCCACAAAAGTTCATAGGCAGATGCTAGTTGTTCATAATACTTCATAAATAATATGGTGTAATTTCTCATACAAACCCGAAATTTGACACAGTAAAAGAGTAGTGACGATTTCCTCACCAAACAATGATTTGGCTGCCATTAGTTTCTCAATTCATACATCACTCTACATTGCCATAATATCTTTGCTTTCATTCGATCTTCTCTTGCATTCTTTCGTAAACTACATTGACGAGAGAATTAATGAAGCATAAGATTCTAACTCTCATATGTTAGAGAGAGAGAGAGAGAGAAGGAAGAAGAAGATCATGGGGTGATGTGTACATTACAATAATTAATTAAAGAGCATTTTACATGTCGCAAGATGATCATCTTGACAATAATGCCAAATAATTTCATGGATACTTTCACACATCCTCGAAGCCAAAAAATAATTCATGCAGCAAATCTCGGAGGGGTATAATGTCAGCAAATCTTGTCATTTGTGCACCTTTGCTTCTGTGGAGCTCATGCATCTCCATCTTGTACCCTCTCCCTCTCCCTCTGTTGAAGACAAAATGAGTCTCAAGTATAAGTACATAAGAGTTAGGGTTGATAATACAAATATATATGGATGTTTGTATATAAAGAGTATTTCTTTACCGTGTTTCGTCGAGAAGAGGTGGAACTATAAACTTTTTTTTGTCGTGCCTCTTCCTTATCTACCATCGGAGAATCTGATATTAAGAAAAAAAAAACAAGAAAAATATTAGCACAAATAATTTCATTAAGATCGTCGCTATTTATTGGTATAAGAATTAATCGTTCAAATTAATTTTGATACATACTACTGCTTTGTGATGATGGGTTAGTTGGGATCAAACTCTGAACCTCAATAATAATTACTGAAGCTCATAACTCATTTGTGAAACTTGTTTGAGATTACGAACCAACGATGTTTTAAGAGATGGGAAGTTGGTGTGCAAAAATGTTGTAGCATCGTCACCTAATTTATAGTGTGAATCAACTTGTGATTCAATGCATCGACGATAGCAAATAATTTCAATAATATTTTAGATATGGTCTAAAAATCTATAGGGGTGTAAAGAAAAATGTATCATAAGATACACTACCTGAGAGAATACTTCTGTGTCAGAGATAAAGATAAAAAAAATGTCCAAAAGGTTAGTTTTATATTACTAAATATAACAAAAAAAATAGGTGATATGCATCAATGGATATAAGAATTGTTTTATTCTTTATATTGAAAGTCCTAATTTATTTTTTGAAAAAATAATAAAGACATTTATCAATAGAAAAACGAATAGATGCCCTCAAAATATTAATATTTAGTTTTATTGATGAGCTAAGCCCATAACATTGACCATTCAAATTAAGCTCATAATTTTGATTCATGAGCTCGTCTCTTTAGACTTTTTCATCATCATTTTGGTTTTTTTTTTTTGCTAAATATTTTGAAAAGTAATATACTTAAATCCATGGAATTATTTAGATCCTCCGAATTTGTCATCGATTAATCACTTATATTAGCATCGTAGAGTGTTATAAAAGCTTTATTTTTAATTAAATGATGGTGTACAACCATTTCGAAATATTATACTAATCTAAAACTAAGTTACATGGAATCATAACTAAATTATGACATATAAATGATAATACTTTTATATTACCCCATGCAACCATAAAAAAAACAAATCAATATACAAATGTACCAATATGCATGCTAAGATGTGTTTGTAGGAAGCCTCGCATGTATATGAACCCGATTCATTTCTATTTTCTCTTTAAAATCCAAAGAAAGGTGTTTCCATGCTTGTTGTAGAACAAGCAATTCCATATGCATCATATGATTCATTCAATCATTAGACTGTGTTTTTTTGTTGATATCTACTTGCATTTGTCTCCTGCCAACCCATCTCAACATTAGGTTTTGACATGTCACGTGGACAATAAATGCCTAATTGACATCATATCATTGCCTTATTACCATTCACTTCATTAACCCATGTCATCATCGAATCAAATCTCTAATTACTGAAACATTCGATCTTCTAGAATGGATCGAGTTCGCGTAATGTATATGGTTAGGACACTCTCTCCGTAAATAGGGGCATCTCTTCTTCCGCTTCTATCATTTCTTTATAAATTTATGAAACCCTAATAAAATTGAAAAGATAGGAAAAATGTTAGTCCAAATAACCTTATATAAAAAAATAAAACTATTTATCAAGAAAGTGTCATAAATTCAAATTAATTTTGAAACATACCCTTATCTACTGATAGACAAGTTGAGATCAGACTCTGAACCTCGATCGGAACCTTCGAACCATACCACGATCAGGACTCATTCTGATAACTTTCTTGAAATTAAAGACGACAAAAATAAAAAATCTAAAAAAAAAATTATTATATGAAAGAATTTAATAGCATAGTCTCCCATTTTAGTCTGAATCACTCGTTGATTCATTGTATTGACTATAAAAGATTCTCATATTATTTTAGCATGCTTTAAGGACCTACGACAATGGTTGTATATAAACATGCACATGAGGATGTATTGGTATGAGTCTCCACTAATACCTGAATCTAACCAAGGTATGCAAATCCTTATAATCGCAATGAATATTATTATCTTTAACATTATGATAGTTTATTTAAGAGTAAATTAAATATTTACATATATCCATTTTGGAGTGATATGCATGTTAAGCAAAAAAATAAACCACATTTAAAAATTAAATAATAAATATTTAAAAAAAAACTTACACATTAATCTTGTAATGTTGCATGTAACTATATAAAGAGCGAATCAGTATACAAAAACAGAGACATTGACTAAATTAATGCTCTCAAATATGATTTTAATAGCCAAGTAGCTAGATTTGAATTTTGCATAATAAGCTTGGATTAATGGGTGGGCGTGTAATATTACACTTTAAAATCCAGCTCATCTTAATTATCTTGTCAATATTAAAAATATTAAGAAAGAATAGTTTGGTATCAATAAGATAGGGGTGATCAAGGTTCCATTTGAATTAGAATTGAATCGAGTACGATCAGAGACAAAATTAGAATCAGGAGGATCATATGATTCAATTTTGATTCTTAGAAACTAAAATTTAAAACAGATTTGATTAGTTTCAAATTGTATAAAAAAAAAAATAAATAAATAAATATGTTGCATAGTGGTTAATACTTTAGGCTTAGAGTTTAATGGTGTGGGTTTGGTAGAGTAATTTATTTATTTATTTATTTTTATCAATTTAAACTGATAGATAGAATCGAATGAACTATGGATGTGAAAGGAAGTAATGAAAACCTTGTTTTATAATTCCTTTTAAGAGATGTAGCTTATAATTTCTAACTCATTTAACTTGTTTTATTATTAACATTATAATAATTGATAGGTTTAAACATTTAACTTGTTTTATTATATCCATCAATTTTTTTTTCCTTTGATCACTATTTGGTTTTGGTTTATTGAATAAAATATGAAACGTTTTTTCAATATTATTTTAATCATTCTCTAAAAATGTACCTTCTTAAGTGTTAGATAATACATGTGAAATGTAATGACACTGAGTATTGACCTACACATGAATGTAATTAAGAAGATATGCACACCCTCGCTCTAATCTTTATATTAAAGGTCTTCTATTTGTCTTCGTTAACCAAAAAGACATGAACCAGTGAGAAAGATATGTACATGAACATATTAGTTACTCTCAAAATCTAAGATTGTTAAGTTTTAATTCATAGGCTAACCTTATAATTTCGGCCAATCAAATCAAACTCATAATTTATACTTTTACTTGAAATATTCTATCAAATATGATGAAAAATTTACTCAGCATGCCACGTTACTAGAGCATCTAAAGTGTATATTCATTCATTAAAGTGATACTATATAAATTATCAAATTTCATCTTATTAGATTAGTAATAAAATGAGATATCCTGTTTCTATGTTATCTTAAAAATCTTTCTATAATTTATAATATTGATATTAGAAAAAAAATCATAAGAGTTAGATAATTTAGAGTTAAGTCGATTCGGTCTAACTACTCCATGTCAGATATGTGTGATAGATACGACAAATACGATCAATCAAAATTAGGGTTAGACAAGCTCGAGTATCTTAGCTTAGATCAATTTGGCTCGATCAACCTACCATGGATTGATTTGAGATAACTTATCTAATTCTATTAAAAGACACAATACAAATGTATATAAAACAAATCGATTTTATTAAATCAAAATAATAATAAAATTAATTATATTCTAATGGCTTACTTCTCAAATTAATTGATTATGGGAGGTTATATCTACTCCACGTTTGCACCGTAATTTTATTTTTGACATTATTTTAAAATAAGAATATTATGAACATAAATAATCATGTGCATCAATAAGACGGGTGACTGTGGTGGACGACCCTCACACATTATGTTTATCATTTTTTTTATTTTATTTTTTATCAGTTAGTGGTTTTGTCTTTTTAAATCCATTGGTTTGTCCCGACGTGCATCGTCGGGGAATCAATCAAATCAATTACTTACTTTAATCTTAAACTCATGATAATACACTTTAATTATTAAAAAATATTTATAAATAAGCACCTGATTTTCAAGTCAAGTGAATCCTTAATAAAGGTTTGGAATTTTTTCTCTAATCTCCCAACCCTAATGCATAATCTTTGATTCTTGAAGCATAAAAATTTATTTTCTAAGAAAAGAAATATATTGATATTTGGGCAAAAAATAAATTTCCATATCCTCATCTTTTAGAGAGACAAAAAGAAGATAGAGTAATGTGTACATTATATTACATTTGTTCTACATATTACAAATCAAATCATCTCCACGTATATATATATATATATATATATGAAACTATTTCATGGATATACAAATGCTCCGTATCCATAATTCTAAATTCAACCATGCTAATATTTTTTTCCCTCAAATTTGATTACTTGTATTTATTTTGCATTTGTTGAATCCAAGTGTGTTCATCTTATATCCTCCTTCTCTTTCAAAGTCTTATCTGTAAAATATCAAAAAATAATAAAATTAAATATAAATAGACAAGAGTAAGAATGATAATAGAAAATTTTATTTATCATGAATCCTAATTCTCACCATAAGATTTTATGAGGAAAAGCACATTCCCAAATTCTTTTATGCTTTAAGAATTTCATGTCATAATGTTGGGAATCTAAGCTCAAATGAATAACACTTTAGATATTTTATCTAATGATAGGTAAATTGGGATCGGACTCTAAACCTCAATTATGATAATCGAAATCTCACTACGACCAAGATTCATTCTTACAATCTCGACCCGATTCAAGGTGATAAAATTATAATTAAAAAAAAAAGACCGTATGCATAAACTTAGCGGTGTGGTATCCAATTTATAATCTGAACCATTTTCTTGATTCATTGCATCTACAGTAAATAATTCTAAAATTATTTAAGTCATGCCCTAAAGGCCTACCATAATAAGTGTTATATGTGGTCAAGTCGTGGATGTGCTCAAAGCCATGCATATGAACAAATACATGCTCCTAAAGATTAAGAGCGCAAGTATCATATATGAACTTTATCTTGCTTAAGGGACTGTGCTCTTAATTTTGACCTCTCAGATTGGATCATTAATTTTGACTTCTTAATTGGCCCGATAATTTGACCCATGGGCTGGTCCGGGCCGGATCTTCTAACCTTTAACCATTTGAGCCGGGCCGGATCTTTTAACCCATTGTAAGCTCATCATTCCTGACTGACCGCTAGATCAACACGCGAGCCATCAATCTTGCGTCTAATTCCAACGGACGGCTGAGATAGAAAGCTCGTTGGTTTATAAGGCAAGCCTCTTCCCCCCCTCCCCCTCTCTCCCTCTCATCGTCGCGCCTAAACCCTTGCGGCGATCGCAGCAGCAGCCATGGCGGTCGGGTGAGTCTGCCATCTCTATCCAATTCGCTAACCCGCGTATCCTTCGCCTTCTTAGCTTTCTTCTTAAGTCGACCTTTTCGTCTCCGTCCATCCTTGCAGGAAGAACAAGAGGATCTCGAAGGGGAAGAAGGGAGGGAAGAAGAAGACGTAGTAAGTTTAGCTGCATTCCTCTTCTTTTCAGGTGATATATACATGAGGAAGCAAAGGAATCAATGCACTCGGAGCAATAAAAATTTTAGTTGCATATGGAGGAATTCAAGGGAAAAAGATCCAAGTCTACAATGCATGGTCCTGCTTCACATCCGAGCTCCATAACTTGGGTTAGATCACTTGTCATTGGACAAACTAACCAATGTATATGCTGGTGAACTGAGGTATACATGGAGGGTGAGGACTGTTCTGGATTATACGATCGTACTTTCATCACTTTCATACTCGTCTAGCTTTCTTCTCGTGCATCGTTCATGATCTAGATATCGGTCATATGGTTGCATCTCCATGGTTGTCTCATAGTTTGCCCCTCCAATCTTCTTCGGATGTATCAGTTATACCTAGATTTCCTACTGAGAACTGTTCATGCACCGATACTGCTTGTCTTTTTTGCATCAGATTGCATCTGAGGGTCTCAGATTGCATCTGATTAGGATCAGTTCCACGGAATGATCTGGCTCCGTGCAGAGGATGTTCAAGGAAAGACTGTGCTTACCAACTTCTGGGTATGGCCTCTTTCATCCTTGTGATTGCTTAACTCTTGGCTATTGGTGTTGATCACATCATTCTCCAGGGCATGGACTTAACGACTGACGAGCTCAGATACCCGGTGCGGAAGTGGCAGACTCTGGTTGAAGCTCATGTTGACCTGAAGACTAACTGACAATTACACTCTGAGAGTGTTCTGAATTGGTTCCAACAAGAGATGCCCCGGTCAGGTCAAGCGCACTTGTTATGCTCGATCCAGTCAGATTAGACAGGTACTTCATTCACCGGCATAGTTCATTTTTTTTTCCTGCAATGATCATTGGTGGGAGGATCATGGTTTTGTTTCAGATATGTCACAAGATGAGGGAGATTATGATCAATCAAACCACAACGTGTGATCTGAAAGGTTTGATGCAGAAATTCACACCCGAGATGATTGGGAAGGAGACTGAGAAAGCTACGCTCCAAAATGTGTATATCCGCAAAGTCAAAATCTTGAAGGCCCCCAAATTTGACTTGGGAAAACTTATGGAGGTATACTCATAATTCTTTATCTAATGTATCGCTCTGCATTTGAACGCAAAGAACTTGTATGCATCAAAAATATGGATCAGTGGATCTCATTTTGTATTGAAGTGCTAAGATCAATTTGGCTGTGGTTTTTTATGCTGTTGGCAATTTCAGGTCCGTGGTGACTACAAGGAGGATGTCGGCATCAAGAAGATATCCAGATGGAAGGTGAAGCAGAAGTTGTTGGGGCATAGAAGAGGTGCCTTCCATCTCAACGGGAATTGCTTTTAGAAACTGGTGGCGACGATGAGCAGCGAGCAACGCAAGACGAATCGGGATTGGAAGAGAGATTAAAAAGGCATCTGTCAAAATTCAAGAACCAATTTGTTTCGGGATGGTTTGAGTTATGCGGTACCGAATGATACCACCCGGTACGGGTGGTACGTATCGATCTGACGACATACTGATACGTATATTACCGGATGGTACGTATCGATCCGACAGCATACTGATACGCATATCGCTTGGTACCCTGGTGTATCGCTTGGTACGTCCTGGTGTATCGTTCGGTACGTCGATATCGTACCGTACTGAGCCAACCTCGAAACATCGGTATGATACGATATTGCATACCTTGGTTTGAGTTTACTATAGGATGCTAATGGTCTTTGTCGACGTAATGCTCGGGACAACACAAATGATAGTCTTTGTTGACACATACATGATGCTTATGGCTGATTCTTTCTTATTTTTTTCTAATTAAAAAGAAATACCCTACCTATGACCCGATGAAAACCCTAATTCAATGAAAAGTACTTCCATCATGATTTCTAATGTTTTTGTATATAAAAAGGGAAAAAAAACTAGAAGCTTACATTTCTTGCAAAAAAAAAACAGGGAAGCATCTTTTCCTCTCTTGTTCTCAATATTGCCAAACCAAATGACAACAAATCTTTTCAGATTCATTATCATTTGATGGTCATTGAGCAGAGAACAAAACAAGCATAGTGCCAGACACTACTTCTCAATGTAGAAAAGTTTTAGCTCATTCCAATCAAGTCATTCACTGTGACAGTTAACAATGATGTTCTCAGGCCATGTCTGAGAAAGAAGCCTAATTGTTTCATAAGAGGGGGAAAAAAATCATATTAAACATAGGAAAAAAGTCAGAAGCAAAATTTCTCCATTTTATGCCTCCAGCAAAGCCACTAACAGAATACACAGAGTGAGATGGTAAACTCTTCAGACTCCTACAGGATAAGCAGGGCTATAGTTACAAGATGTATCAAGTGTTTGTGACTCTAAACAAGTACATGGTTGAATCATAACCAGAGAGCATGTACAACAGTTATTGAACAAGAGAGAAGCAAACCATGATATGCAGATACCTGTAGATCTATCTCATCAGTTGCAACTTTGACTACCATTACATTCTCAAGATCCCAGATGCATGTATTGCGTATACTAATTGCATGGTCGGAGACGGGCTCATACGAAATTTTGCACCGGGGAGGACTGCCTCAGCTCGTAAGCTGCTTGAAAACAGTCTGCAGCCTGATGAAACGAGCCTTCCGCTTTTGAGATGAATCCCAGATTCAACCATGCTTCATGGTTTGTGGGTTCTAAACGCAAGGCGTTCATTAGTAAGCTTCTTGCAATTGCCAGTGACTTGCCTCCACGCGTCCTTAAGATTGCTGCCATCAATACCATGCTCGGAACATAATCTGGCTCGATTGAAAGCGAAACTAAAAGGGCTATTAAAGCTTCTTGCTGCTTTGATTGAGCTTCCAACAGTTTTCCTGGTAACATGGATGTAACAAAAACGTCAAATTCTATAGCAGTATGGTAAGAAAATAAATGTTGCATACTTCTAGAATGCCCAGCATCTGAAAAATTGTTTCTCTAGCTACGCACCATCACCAGATAATTACTGGAACTATCGGATTCAATTAGAAAAGCTTAACTAGAATTTTCCAAATTACATGTGGAGATTTTCATAAAATGGAAGCTTCTCAAATTCTTCTGAACAATTTTCATATTCTTTTTATCCACAGAAAAAACAATGTATTATGCAGCAGGGCTTCATTTTCTCTTATGAGATCCTGGTGCAAAGTTGCAACAGTTTGTGGGGAAATCTCTCAGGTATGGACACAATTAACTGACTCAAAACATTGAAGAATCTAAACAGAATCACTAAATGTATATCCAACACACACAAAAAGGAAAAAGGATCAGTGACTGCATTTCTCTGCCACAAAATTGAAATCAGTTACGCACAAGATATTGTGACCAATAGAATATAAAACCAAAGCAGTCAAAAGATAGGATAATTTTCTGAACATCATTATGCTATCAAACTATATATATGTGTGTGTGTGTACCTTTAGAATGCCAACACTTTGGGGAGAAAAGCTTGAAAGTTTTAGCTTTGTCCAAGCAAACATAAGAATCATTCCAAGATCCAAGTTTTGTATAAAGAGATGCCAAATCCAACCATGCTTCCATCTCTAGATCTTTTACTGCTTTGACCTGTCAAAATGAGGTTCAGGAAGAAACAAAGTAACAACAATGAACAAACACTATGAAAGCTAAAACAATATCCTATCTGAAGTTCCAGTTCTGAGCGATGCATACCTCAGAACTCAAGCTCCATTTCTGAAGTTCTTTCCATGCTTCAACCATGGCAAGCAAATTTTTGTAGGTCTCTATAGCATTCTTTGGTTGTTCCTGAGCAACTTGGAGTAGCGCTTTTAAGCGTAAGAATTCCAACTGATCCATTGTTCCACTCTCATACATTGCAAGATCAACTATTGCTTCAGCTTCCCTTAAGTTCTGTTCTGCCGATACTATGAGGGCTAAAAGCTTCCAACCCCTCACTGAGCTTCCAGCCACCATATCAAGATACTTTGTTGCATTTTCTAAAGCTATATGAAGGTTCCGCTGCATAGTGCTTTCCCTGGCAAGGCTATATACCACCTCAGAATCATTTTTCTCAATGTTTGCAGCATGTTGAAGTGTCTTCAAAGATTCGTTCTGTAATTTTAGTCTTTGTGAATCAGAGACAGACAATCTAGCACAATTTCCATAACAAACACCAAGCAAGTGGTTGGTGACACCAAGAAAATGTTTTTGATTTTGGAAAATCTCATTTGCCTTCATTGCATATTTTGCCCCTTCCCATGCATGCAATGGACGTTTACAGCACAACTTAGCTCCTAATATGACTGATGGAAGATGAGGTTTGTGCTTCTTTTCTGAGTAGCTCAATGCCTTCCTCAATACATTTAATGCATCATCATCCAGACCAGCAGCATGGTAACAAAGCGCCAGTACATACCATCTCTCAACTCTGTCATAGATACCTGGCAAAATCTGTTCTACATGACCGGCCAAAACTTCGAATTGTCCAGTTAATGAAAAGCCATAAATGAGATGATTCATGATCTCAGGGTCCCAACTTATTTCTTGAAAGGTCACCTTTCTCATGAGTATCAGCAACAAAAGAATTGCTTCCTCTATGTTAGACGTAGGGACAGCGTAGCCCCATAGTTGTTGAAGTTGCGGAGGCAGGCTTAATTCAGCACCACCATAGAGCAGAGCAACTGCCAGGTCTTTCTGTAAGCTAGCCCACCTACTAAAACCTAAATCCCATGGCTTCATAAGAGCTCGGCGATATGCAGCAACAGCTTCCTCAAGAAATCCTGCTTGCATCCAGAGCTTGGGAAACAATTCTAGAGCTTTGTGAAACATTTCTTTCAACTTGCTATCATCTCCAATTCCTTCAGGTATGCCATGCGGCCAAGCAGATTCAACAATGTCGATAATAGTTTTACATTCAAATGCAGCATCTGCCACAAAAGTTCATAGGTGAGACAAGACAATAGGCATCATTATGATAGTCAAATATGAAGAGAAAAAAAAATTGAAATGCAATATTCCAAATTTGGTAGAATGGGATTCAATTTCTATTATAAACAAAACAAGGCTTAGAATAGTTCTTCAGCACCATTGAATGGTTTGATTGTGTAAGATGGTATTTAAGATCCCAAGGGCCAATATATTTTGTGCAACTCACCTGGGAAGCATCATTTGCTTTTTCAATTTCAGGGGAAAAAGTACAGAATAAGATTAAACGAATAAGGAAAATGGATATATGTCAAGTTTCATGGTATGTGCCTCATAGCAAGACTTTAGAAGCACAAAAAATATATTGATGGATGGAAGAGTTGGAACTCCAATTCTGACTTAAAAGATTAATACTTGCGAAGAGGGAAAAAGAAAAAAATAGTACAACTGGCTCTCATCGAACTGCAAATCATTTAAAAGTCTATCTTTAGTAACCAAACCCCAGGTCTGACATCTATCCAAGTTTGCAGTAGCATACACCAGAATATAAAATGCTGCATATCAGCATAAACTGGAAAGGACACAAACATTAGATAAAGATAAACTCAAACCAGAGGAAGCATGTCTGGCAAGCTCTCGGTTAAGAAAACCAGATCACTAGTGGAGTAAATTTTTCAATAATTCCTTAGGAAAATTTGATAAAACATGTATATGATGCCTTCTTTACTATGTAAAATTCAACAAACCAAAATCTATAATCATTATGTTTTGGCTACAGGGATTGTGATGGAGTCAAGGTCTATTAATGGCATGTGAAGAAACATTCTAGTCAGTGTCCAAATATTTAGCACTCTTATAGGACAAGTTGGACATCTTGGGTTCATCTGGAATCCACTATGCCTTCCAAATAGTGAGTATGATAGGGATTAATTGGCATTCCATTTCATATTACAATTTATTCTTGTTAAAAGTTTTAATAGCTTTTAAAGGTTCATTTTGCCAGCATACCAATTTGCTACAAGAGGCATACATAATCAAAATTATATTGGTAATGTACAGATCCTTCATGTGGTCCATTATTATCCTATAAAAGAAATTTCTAATCATGTCATCAGCAGAACTATGCACAAAAGTCTAAACCACTTCATATCCAGGAGCAACTACAATCGGATGCTCAGGTAATTTTTGTCAGCATTAGGTTATTATGACATTTGATCAAACATCAAGCTGACTACTTCAACATTCAGAGAAACCAAAGTGTTCAGACAATTAAGGATTTCAATGTCATGGATATGCAAATAATAATACTTAGGTAACATTGTGGGTCACCTTTAAATCGACCGATCTCTTCCAAAGATTTGGACTTGAGCAGCATTGCTTCTATAAGCAGAGTAACCGAGTGGATAGACATGACATTCCCTTGCAAGCATTCTCCTCTTCGACGAGCCTGCCGAGCTCGAGTCCAAGCGGCAATGGCCTTAATGATCTTTGGCCGCAGGCCCACGATGTCGATCCCTTGAAACACTTGCAATGCCGCATCGAAGTTTCCCCTCTGATACTCCAATCGCCCGAGCAGCGCCCGCGCTTCCTGCCGCAAAACGCCATCCTCGATCAGATACGAGAATCGCAAATCAAACGGTGGCCACAGTTCGTGGGATCCAAAGGGGAAGGAGGACCTCGTAGTTCAAAGAGAGGGTCTCCCTGAGGGTGGACTCGACCACGTCGTCGACCTGGGTATCGTCAAGCTTGGAGTCTCCGTCGCCGCCGGCCCCGGAAGAGAGGCCGCCGACCCTCGAGGAGAGGCCGCCGGTGGAGAAATCCCTCGTCGCGAGCGACTCCGGCGGCGACGGCGGCCGCTCCTCCTCGAACCGGTACTGCTCGCCGGAGCAGGCGCAGAGCATGGCTTCACGGGCTCGCAATCAAATCCCACAATGCGGGTCGAATCGAACGCTTCCTGGCGTCCAGCAGCTCAAAACTAGGACGAATCGAGTGGAATCAAACCCCGAGGCAATCCATCATCAACAACAACAGGAAGAAGCGAACAGTAGAGGCGACGCATTTGCAGAAAGAGAAGAGAAGAAGCCGAGACTTACTCGGGCCGTCCTCCAAGAAGATCCCGTCTGCTTCTTCACCATCATGATAGCATATCATAGCAAAGCGTAGAAAAGGAGGCGCCTTTTTACTTGGTAATGTGTTAGGCTTTTAAGTCTCCTCCTTACATCCCCTTTTTCTTGGCCCTCTTTTCTGGGGAAAATTACATTTGGATCCCTCCCAAGTGAGTAAAACCCTCCTATTTTTAATACAAATAATAAAGATAAAATTTGAAATGACATATGGATGGATACCTTCAATCAGTTTTTTTTTTAATTTATTTCTTTAAAAGTTAAAATTTTTTATTTATTCTTATATAATATATATAAGATATTAATTTAAATAATATTAAAAAATTTACAAAGATTAAGAAAGTCTAATAAAAAATTATCATAAATTATCAAAGTTAGTTGGTACCCTTGAAATATATTATTAAATGAAATTTTGAACCTTTAACTATTATTTGATTGGCATAATAGTTTGAATATTTTAATTTATATTTATTGTTATAAAATCTAAAAAAATTGTACATTTCCATTGGTTGACTATCATTTGATGATTTTGACTAAAATAATAATGAATTCAATTGTATGAATATTTCTTAAAAATTATTACTTGATTGTGATAATACTTTGAATACTAAGAATATTTTCTAATATAAAATATATATTTTTAATTCAAACTGAATACCATCAATTATTTATAGCAAGGGTAAATGTCATCAAAAGATATACAAAGAATTTTAGTATTTGAGGGGCATATATGTTATATTAAAATTATAGGGTAAATACATCATTTCAAATTCTCAATAATTATATAGATAATCTTTTTCTTTTATTCTTTCTTCCTCACAGCATGAAGATTTTAGACTTACATGCAAGTGGGACTGCAACCATGTGCTATTTTATTGCAGCTTTTGAGCTTTTGGGGTGTGGGGTGAGCCTCTGGTCATTGGATTCCTCTTTTGAAGAGGAAAGAGCAATGTCAGTACTATTGCAGACTTGAAGGCTGAGACCTGAAAAGAGAGAGAGAGGATTTGGGATTCAAAAAGGGAGGAATCGATTGGGGGTTGCTCTTTTGTCGGGAAGAAGAGGAGAGGAGAGGAGGAGAAGGGTGGGTGAGTGTGACGAGACATGAAAGCTTTTCCCATGCCCATGGCCGAACTGTCCCTGTAATCATCTCCTCTCAAGATTAGGGTCATAACAAAAATGCTTACATGTTAATATAATGATAAATCTCATTATAGGACTCATTTGTTTGGGTTGATTGAATCATCCTAACAAGTCTGATTGTATATAAGAATAATGTTGTTATAAGATCCCATTAATTTTGTCTAATTAAATTATGTAGAAAGGTTAATCTCTAAGCACATCAGCATCTGAATTTTTGTTGGATTTAATTCTCTGAATTGGCTTAAATCAATTTGATTGTATTTAGACTTGCAGATGCAAAATCCAGTCCAACCTCAAGCTTTTTTTTTTTTGGGATTAATTTGATCTGATCCAAACTGTGTCAATGAGGCTCATGGCACCCAAAGGAAGAAGAGATTAAGCTCCAAGAGAGAGTGGAGTTCTTTGCCCTGTAGCTCATGAGTATGATGCAAGTGGCACTAAGAAGAGAAGCCTTTCATAAACCTGTTAGTAAATAGCATGAAACTAATTGATCAGCATTACTTCTATCTCTGAAACCTTTTTAGTGTGGAAGAAGGTCTTTTCTTTTGCTTTTCTATCTGTTCTTGAGAAAGCTTTCAGCTCTGAAACCTTCAAGGGAAAAAAGCATGAGGTGAATCTATCTCCATAGAACAGCAACAGCTAAAGATTAGAGATATCTGTGATTTAAGGACCCCATAGCAGCAATCTAGGATATGCAGATGCAGCTGACTTTCCATTGTTTGGGCCCCTTAAATCAATGCATAAAGTTGAATTCTCCGACCAGAAAAGACTTCATGCCAAGCTAGTCATCAACCACCATATGGCTGATGCCAGTATCTCACTTGGATGCCAGCACAAAGCCAACCCTTTATATATTTGTAAGTCTCCATGGCTATGATGCCATGAATGGCTTTACAAGATGAGCTTGACATCTGTTCTCATCCATTTCACTTCCCTGCAACTTTTTTTGATGCTTTTTCCCTTGCTCCTCAATCAATGGCTTTTGGTCATGCCATGATTCTGGTTGGTGGATGTAGCAGCATTTGCTGGAACCATACAGGACAACCCTTCTCTCATCATTCTGTATGTGAATTAGCATTTGAATCAAAGAAAACAGAGACAAGAAGAAGAAAAGTAGGGGAAGCTTCTTTTAGCCAATGAACTACAGTAGTTATACTGCACCATGGTCGAGGGAGAAGAAGAAAACCCAGAGGGTGCATTAACACCGATCTCGTACGATCAACAATTGCAAGTCGAAGAGAAGTCAAACTGAGGACTCCA
The DNA here is from genome assembly GCF_036884655.1 of Musa acuminata AAA Group. NCBI lineage: Eukaryota > Viridiplantae > Streptophyta > Magnoliopsida > Zingiberales > Musaceae > Musa > Musa acuminata. The sequence continues at coordinate 50,364,752 of NC_088334.1, read as the reverse complement.
TTCTTGACATCAGTCACAATTAGTGCGATGTGACTTGGATGTGATGTGGTTTGATAATGCAAGTCGTCGTCCTCTGATGCCTCATTAATTGATGGCAGCAAACATCTCGTGAGTTGGTGTGGTGTCGGATTCCTCTGACCGCATCTCTTCGTGCGTAGCTTTCTGGAGCTCGAGGTGTAGCTTTCGTTGCTCGCAGTGCAGCTTATTTCAGGAAATCAAAAAGGTCGCCTTCTTCTACGTTTGAACTGCTGAATGAATGTATAGTATTCTCAAAAGGCATTTTCACTTGTTTCTGATTATAGTCGTTTCTTGAAGATTAGACTTAAAGCTATCTGACAAGAACCATACAACAAACAGTATATCTGCATTAATGACTTTGGTGCTTAGGAAATCCTCATCTGGAGCTTTCAGTCAGTATTCACACAGTGGCATTCTTTTTCCAAGACAAATGCTATCTTATACAACAAACAGCTTAGCAGCATTGAATCGCTTTCCTGCTTGTGAAAACTAATGATGGTGATCGAGCAGTATTTGGTTGTCGCTGCACTGTTCTTGATCGAAGAACAGATTCTTTGAGCTCATCAGCAGTGGCATGTGCAATGTGGTCAAGGAGGTCTCAGGAAACTAAGCAAGGAATCTGCTGGTGCTGTTTGACTTACTGTAGAGATGACGAGTGCCACAACTGGCTAGACTTTGTTTAATAAGATGAGAAAACCAAAGCGTGTGACAACATATGGGAGAGAAAATAAATAAACCATTCCAGAAGGCTTCAAGTTTTGCCCATCATCATAGGCAAGGGAATAAAATAATTCTATAGAGGAATAAAGAAATATAATCTTGAATGTTCTTGATTTTGGGGTTATATGATGAAAAATCTCACATCTATTGATAATTTACTATCATTATGATCATTATTATTATACTTTTTATCTTTGGAATCATACTGCATGCAATATTAAATCTAACTATCAAAACATTACTTGAATTTAGTTGTAGTCAGTATCATTGCTTGGTGTTGGTTGTTGTTGTTGTTGATTAATATGGAAAGTGAAAGACAGAAACTGGCAATCTGACTTTGGATGGTCATGAAGAAATTATCACCAGTGAAGCTTGTAAGCTGATACATGAACAATGATCAAATTTCAGCCTTGATCTAAGTTTGAATCAGAAGTCAAGGACTAAACCTGGTTACTTATGATGTCAAGGTTGAGGAACAGATGAACTATCTATTTGTTTGTGTGCTTGACCATAATTTAGAAAAGGTTTATTCCAGTGATACTTGGTAATCCAAACTCAAGAAACTATTGTAGGTTTTAATCTTCATTAATCACCCATCAGGTAAGTGTGTAAAAAACAAACCTGTATGCAACATAGTAGAGGAAGCTTCAGCTCCCATGTAGTTGTTCTTCGAGTTAATCTACTGTGGTTAGCAAGTTTGTGTGAAAGACATTGCTTTGTCTAGGGTTTAAACCAAAGCTTGTGACATTTACAGTTGAAGCTAGATTCTAAATGTCATTGAGCATCATATAGCATTTGTGAGGACACTGATGTGATTAAGAGCAAGACATCCATCTCTAGCATTGTATGCAGCACATCCTGCAGCCACAATGTTTCCACCTGAATCTCTCATCTCATGAGAAAACTTATACCTGCAAGATCAGAAACAGGATGAAAGAATCCATCATAATATAATATATTACATCCATCGTACTTACCATATATTCCTACAAACCCCTTTGATTCTCTCTAATTCCTTCATATTCCCGTATAGTGTATCGAATCATTCTCATAATCACTAGTGAAAGCTAAAAGCCTTGCACCAAACAGAGAAGAAACTATTGTAGGTTGGTTGGTATGGGGGTGGGTCAGCAAAAGTAACAACTCCACCATCAATGATCGATCCTCTTCCGGCGTAAAACCCTAAATATATTCAGGAAGGTTTTTGTAAACATTATCCAAGAATTCAAATAAATGACATGATCAGAGAAAACACAACTATTGAAATCGCTCATCACATATCATGTTAACAGAGATTGTTGGCACCACCAAATGTCCATCAGGTACAATGTGTGTTCTGCACAAGACTCAAAAGGTTAACCCATACACAGAAATAATTCAACATACTGGTTACAAGAAACAGTACAAGCCCAGTTGCATATGTGATAAATCAGCATGACAATAACAGGCAACAGTAGAGGCCATAAACTCAGCCAGCCAAAAGCAGAAATCATCACCAAAAACCACAAGAACAACCTACATATCCCAAGAAAATAATGCAGAAGCCAGAGCTGTCGAGGGCTAAATGCTCAATTTTTTGATTTTGAGTGCTTCACAAGCCAATCGATGACAGAGTCTATGTTGGTTGAGTTCTTGCATGAGATCATGTAACAACAAACCTCTCTGTCTGTAATGGATTTCAGGCCCCTGCAATGCAGTTCATAGTTAAGAGTCCGAGCAGCACTTACATTATGGGAACTGCTTCCAACTGCTTACATGTAATAGAGATATCTTAAAATAGAAATTTTGTGGTTACTTACATTTCATCTGTCAAACCCTGCTTTGTCAGAGCTTCTGGCTTATCAATTTTATTTCCAAGGACCAACAGTGGGATCCCACTCAGTGATGGCTTGCTTAGAAGATCATGAAGTTCACTTTTTGAGATGGGCAAATTATCACGGTCTGCTGCATCAACAACATACCTGCAAAGAGAAAATGAAGTCTATAGGATCTTCCTATCATGCAACTAAGCCATTGGAAAGTGATCATATCATGACATAAAGGATGTTTCTTGCTAATCCAATTATGTGATAAGCTATTTCATTGTCATTTTTCTCAGAAATAGATATAATTTAAGGCATGGTTTTGTGTGGTTCTACTAAAACAATCAGAAATAATCTAACATAAACAACTGAACAGATCAGAATATAAGTAAATTCAAGTATATGCTTTTATTGTACCGGCAGTAGTGCATGACATCAGAAATCTATTCTTGTGCTGGAGGCATTATATCATGACCTTGCTACTACTTGGATGCATTAAACAGTGAACAATATTGATCATCAAATGAAACTCTCAAAATGTAGAAGCACACAAAGAAGGTAACACTACAATGGAAAAACCAGGAATTGTACCCATAACTGGTTTAGTTTTGCTGTTGGATTGACCATGAAGAGTAACTACATTGAGCTGGATGACCTGGCTGAATGTCAACTGAACCACAAGAACCAGCCGGACTTGATCAAACTGGGCCAATTTTGAGGTGTCCAATATAAGGACCAAAGGCTCTTGTTTCCAATTATAATGATCACTAAACCAGGAGCATTTGGATCTTTACATGTTATACCTTGTAAACATATTTATAATCTCCTCCTGTGATTTGCTTAAGAGAGTCACAGTTCCCATAATCCTAATAACCTATCATTTTCACTTCTCCACCACTGTGTCATGTCACCATTATCCTGGCGGTAGCATCTGCTAAAGAATCTCACCCTGCTAAAGATGGTTGTCACCTCATCTTGGCCCTTGAGATCAGAGCCCTGTCACCAACTGACTGCACTGCAGTGGAGAATGTGAAAGGGAATAGGTGAAGAGGATCTGAGGAAGCACTAGCAAGGATGGATGACAAGTACTTGCGGCTGGGGCTGATCTGGTTAGTGGTGCACCCGGACATGACAGAGGTTGGAGGGAATCCATTCAAGAATTATAATGTCCCAGAATGGATCATCACCTGAGAGCGGTACCTGTTCTATGAGAGTGAATCATGATGATGGTCCCAATCAAAGTCTATGATGAGCTGTCAATTTCAAAAGGGGATGATGGCAGCATATCTGTCACTATTGCATTTCTGGTGTATCATACATATTGAGCTTAGAGAAGCTGATCCACAAGAATGACACTGAGGTTTCTTTGCTATTAGTTTCATTCTTTGATATGAGGCCTCTATCATTAGTAAGAATGTGAACGCTCCAATTGGTGTAGTCATTTAAGTTAAAAACCACAAGCATACAGGCTGATTTTGGTGAAGACTAGTACAGGAGAAGTATTTTATATAATGATGATTACATAATTAAAATATTGCAAAGCTTAAATTAAAATGTTATTGCATTTTTTTTACTTTTTATCCTGATTCAGTAATACTTGATAGAGACATTCAATACGCCAAGTTATAACTTGATAGTTGCTATCCTATGCATTGTCAAAACCATGAATCTTAATGTTATATTTTCATGATTACCTATATTATTTTATATTTTCTTGTGTTTTCTAGCATTTTATGACATAATAAATGATTTTGTATATATTATTTTCCGAAAAAAATCAATAAACCTACATCTGACAAACAGCCCATCAGACTAACCAAAAGTAGTGATTGAAACTTGTCCAAGACAAATGACCAACCCAGCTAAGAAAACTATGTTCACAAGAATCATGATCAGATAATATTCTATCTTTTATACTCGAGGCACAAACGTTTCAAATCAAGTATTCAGTAACCCAGCATAAAAAATAAGCATCATGTGTCATTATTTCCTGTTTTTTCTTTGTAAAAAATCAAAGATTCTTGGTAAAGCTTTATCAAAGATGATTTGCATGAGACACAATGACTTTAATAAGAGACAATGAACTTCATCAGTTAGAAAGCCAAGCAACATACTAGACTAAAAGCAAACAGAACCAGCAGCAGCACAAAAGGATGATAATGACAGAACACTCACAAAACTCCAAGAATACAGTTAGGGAATCAGGGTTAAAGTTGGATTACAAACAAAAAAGAGGATCAGGTAATCAAATACAAATGGATTAAGATAGCAAGAAATTTTGAGAGGTACTTTCACAGCACTTCAGAATTATAACTAGCAGCAGCACTGATATTATTGAGATAAATGAACAAAAAGAAAATATAAGCAAAATAAAACAAATGATTGAGGGAATATGGACAAATCATGTTGATAGAGGAGGACAAATCATGTTTAACAAATCATGTTAAACTAAATAAAAAGTATTCAATCATATTTTTTTACGGAATATGAGACCTCTACACTTGTGGGTTATGGTCTATGCCTAATTTGCGCAATTGAGATGAATAATGTTCTCAATAACAGAGTTTCTAATATCCTTTTTAGACTCTGATAAGTCAAGCATAGTATTTCAGGGTTGTTCCCTAACTATAAAAATTTAAAATGCAATAAATACAATAGATTTTTTATCACCTAATAATCTTTCACAACTTATTAAGCAAACTCTTTTGTTGCTTTGGTATGTTAGGTCAACAGATGATCATAAGAATCTTCCAGGGAGCATTCACCACACTGAATCCTAACAAAGGACCACCTCAGTTAAAGCATCATTCAGTCCTTCATTCACTTTAAGACTCTTAGTGATTAATAGACTCTTGCAGCAAATAGGTAGCAGAAATAGGACTCTACGGCATTGTAACCACTCAATATAGGTTTCTACAAAAATATTAATTTTCCTACAAAATAATGACAAGATAGAAAAAGCTACAGACGCAAAAAAAGAAAGATAATCCCAGGACTCATTGAACAGATGAACTTAAAAATAGTGAATTGTTATTTACTCAGATCAAACCTATTATATTCCATGTTGCATTAGGTATAAGATTACAGTAACAATGTGATATATCCCTGCAGATTAGCATGGTAAGAGAGATAACAGCCTCAAAGACATTAGTCAATCTGAGCTAATAAAACCAATCTAAGGACAAGGTTGTCTTGGTTTCCAAGAAAAAAGCAGCAGCACCACTTCTCCAGCTTTGCCAAAACCAGTGACTAGATTGGGCATCTTAAAGCAGAGATGAAATCAATCACAGATGTCTTAGAGGAAGGTGGAGCTTGCTATTTTATTCCACTAAAGATATCAGAAAAGTCAGACAGTTGCCAAACACCCACATTCATTTCTCATACTAGGATCCTAGTGATATAGCATCACTAGTGAGAGGGCTTGCACAATATAGTAGAATCCTAGAGACAAATTATGGAAATCAGAAGAGCATACCAATGGCAAATAAAACATGGATAATACGTGAGTATAAAAACCAGTGTCATGAACCTTTTTATGAATAGTATCATCATAAAGAGGTTCAACTGAAAACCTTATATAAATGTTTGAAGCAATAATAGATTTAAGCTTTAATACTGTCATTTGTACCTTATAATTCTGCCATCTTAAAGTGGTCAATCTATGTATGACAAATTCCATGGAAACTTTACTGAAGAAAATAATCTGATGCAGTTGTTCTCAGCCAAATCTAACATATTTCTGAATTTTCCTTGCTCTATCATCTTGTTAGAAATTTTTTTTGAAAAAAAAAATAATTTTCATTTATTCCATTAAACAGCATACAAGACACTTTTGCATGATCTTGGACAAAAGACCTGCCAATCATGCAACAGTCAACTAACTACTAGGATGTTTCTGTTAGAGACAGCGTTTAATTACACATGATCTCGGAACAAAATAAATAATAATTACAAATTAGAAACATTCAAGCATTCCATATTAAGGAAAAGAGGAGCAAATATAATTATTAACTTAACCTTGTGACGTACATGTATGTTCTATGCCAAATCCTGTGCAAACTGTAACTCCTAACCAAAAGAACATGAAAGGATGGTTTAAGTAGTCACAATCTTTCCAGATCAATGTCCATGAATGTTTCGGTGTATCACATTAAAAAATGGTTATTTGTTAAAAGCTCATACTGAACTTTTGAAAACCCGACAAATAACTTGAACGCTAGACTTTTGTTGTTAATATTTTGATCTCTGATCATAAACAATCAACAATAGGTTTTGGAACAGCAAAATTACAAGTTTGTATATGAAATGATAGATAGCTGATGAAATATGATTTGGATAAAATGAGCAAAATAAGCATCCAGGAAAGGAGAAAAGGGCATACACAATAGCGGAGACCGCACGGCAATATCTCTCCCACATACTGCGAAACCTAGGCTGGCCTCCAAGATCCCACAATTTTATGGTAACATTTCCCTTGGTCACCTTCCTCATATTGAATCCCACCTACAATTCCAGCAAACACATCAATATCGGCACTAAGAAAAATCTGATGTATGGATGCAAATTTTAATTTTAATTGAAGAAATAGCTCACAGTAGGAATCATGTCCTCGCTATATCCACCAGTCTGCAGAAGAAAACGAACATAATCAGGTCTACAAATAAATTAATATATCACAAGTAATATGCTGGCGTCCTGAAAACACGATTGTCTAAAGAACACATACCGCAATGACGTTCACAAGGGAAGTTTTCCCAGCATTCTGAAGTCCGATCAAGGAGAGCTCCATTTCTTGTTTGAAGAATAGGCTGCATTTGCAAGACAATTTCAAAAGCACCATATTAGATGAATTCCCGCATGTCATCCTTATGAACATACAAACAAATCGTTGCACCCAATATAATGCCTTCAATTGGACAAGGCGAAAGACGAAAGCAAATCAACCACCACAAAACCTTGATAAACCGAACTTTTCCAATTTTCTCTCAATATTAATTACATTCCATCGACTCTAACTCGTCAATGGCAGCTTTACAACTGCAGTTCACCAATTCAACAACAGAGCCCATGGCCACACTCACACATCCCTAAAAAGGAACCCCTGGATTTTTACCATCTTATAACCCATTTAAACAAAATCCAGAATCACAGCAACGAAATACGAAGCAAAAAGGGAGAACGGAACCGAACAATGCGTTCACATCAAACCGGAATCCAACTAAATCGATCACGATAAAGATAAAAGGGAAGAGGAGTCAACGGATCTCACCTTCGGAGCCAATTGAGGAAAGCTTCCCACAATCCCATGGCCGATGATGGATTAAAGAGAAGAGGAGGAAGGGATCAGAGGAGTGGCTCGCTCCAAGGATCGAAGAGGGCGATTGAGGGGAGTCGGCCCACCCTTTTCTTCTTCCTCTTTATGAAGGAGTCGCGCTGTCCTCTTCTGTTTTGACCATTACTGCCCAATAAAAGAAGGGAATAGAAGAGCTTGTTTTGGTCTTTTTCTTGGGTGTGGCTTTTCATTGAACCCGATAAATTAGATGGTTCTAACGGAAGGTAAGATTTCAGGGTGGCGGTATGGGCGGCACCTCCGGGGTGGATGGTGGTGGGAATAAACTTGACCGCTTATTTCTTGACACGTGCTTAGCGCTTATGCATGCTATTGATCCCCGACTTCTCATCTACCCGCCGCAACAACCGGCCAAGGCGACTGGTTTCCGTGAGAGAAGGGCCCCGCGGGACCCGCCCGCAGACTGAAGTCCGATGAACGCGTAGATGCCCTACGAGGCCCCAAGGTTGACTCACTTGCGGGGCCCAGACGTAAGGGAACATCAGTCGCTTATGATTCCGAGAACATCTCAGATACCCACGAAACGCCCAGCCTGGCGACTGGTGGTAGCAAGGGTCCCACAAGAAACCGGCCATCGGTCGAAGGTAGCATCATATGTTGCGACTCCCGAGTTATCGTGCCGCCCATACCTACGTGGCACTCTTTGGGCAAGTGAGCATCGGGGCCCAGAGGTGGGGTCCGTGAGAGCCCAACACGTTCATGGTACTCTGGAACCCACATGTCTGGTCGTCCAGGAGGAGACACGTCATATGTCGCCCCGTATTTGCACCAACCACAGGACAGGTTGTCAGAAGGGTGAATAACTGATGGTATACCATCTGGGGACGACGATGACCGTCCATCCATGATCTATGCCAATCTTGAAGAAGGACAAAAGTAGACGGTCCTCCGAATTCGGATCCTATGCTGTAGTGTTCATCCATCTCAACGAGGATCACGAACAAACACCTGAGGGGAATACCAGAGAACGGGAAGGGATGGAAGAAAGAGACCGGCATTCTTCGTATGATCTAAAGCGAAGGGGACCAAAGGAGCCACTTGCAGCGATTGATGGCTTCTTAGATGGATCTCTAAGGTGCATGCCTTTCTTCCCCAACTCAAAGACTGCGGTAGGTCCGACAAGGGAAGGGAACGACAGCATGCGTTTCTATTTTCAGTAGATTGTGGTTACCGAAAGATGGAAACCCGATTCAAGCCCATGATGCGCTTGTATATGACGAGGAGAAAAAGACATTACTGATGAGGAGGGAACCCCCAACTTTTCTTCCACACAGGAAACGAGTTGCATGGGTTAGTTGAACTTTTTGTTTATACTATAGTTCGTAATTTGCTTACCTTAGAACAGTTATGGACCACAATTGACATGCATGCTTTGTTAGATTTGCTGCCTGTCTTAAAATCCATTGGTAATTTTTTTTTGAATTGATGTTGAGACGGAAGTTTACCGAATGCAGCGTAGTAGGAATGTTGATTCTTGATTGTTAGAGAAGATTGGAAGAATATTTTATTTAGTGCTTGACACTTCTATTTGTTTCTTTAACACTGCAGTTTGTCTTTGTATTTGATGTTAGATTCATATTTATATCTTTCACATTCGAATACATCAACATCTTTCACTTTATTCATAATGAAAGTAAAATAAAGATAGATTTTGTCAAGACATATTAGTTGTTTGATCAATTGAGGCTATTTGTCCGCTTAATTCTGTATGTTTCTGTTGTATTTTCCTTTTGGTCTTTTGGAGGTTGAAGGCTTGAACCTTGATGATTTCTAGAAATGTCTCATGTTTACGTAAAGCCTCAGAAGAATTCATCTTGTCATGCAAATAGTCAAAGTTGTATTTTTCTGGGCACATGCTGATCCTATCAAGACCTTCCCAGATAGCTTCTGTATTACAAACATCTTGTGGAGGATATCGATCAATGACACCTGTTGTTTATTCCTGGAGGGGCAGCTCCTTTGCATTATTGTCATTCCGCCCAAATTATAGACATGTTTGTTACAGATAGAGCATCAAAATCATGTTAAGTCTAGTCATCTGATCAATGCCCTCAATTAATGTCTCCGAAGTCCTTTGAAGTGTGTATTGATACTACTTTGTTCAATACCATGGTTACCATCAAGTACTACAAGACCTCAGGGATGAAAGGGCATGCATCTATAACGAAGCCACAAAATTCTGTTTTGTGAACAAAATGAGACTCAAGTTCAAAAATATTATAATCATCTCTGATCACATAGATGACTATTATCTGTTCCTTAAACTATTTGTCATTTCCTAGATTGGTTGCTTCATTCTGCAACACACACAGTAATATATGCTACTAATATAAAATAAGCAAACACATGAAAGATAATTTGTCATTTAATCAACAGGCCTATTTCATGAGCAAAAATATAGCAGTTGGCATACAGAGATGCCGACATAAGTGTATGGAGATGACTGAAATCCAGACCCTTGAGACCTAAGGTGAGGCTCCATTATCGGATACTTTAATGGAAGCCCTATCTGAGTCCACTTGAAACATCATAAACAGTAAGCAAAAAAGTTCAGCTTGCTTTAATGTTTGTTCTCAACTAGTATGGAAAAGTTCAACTTAATTTATTTATATACTCTTCTCCAGGTGATGTTTAATAGAGTCGGTTGCTATTTTTTAAAAGGCTTGTAGGAATAGGTGAGTGAAGGGATTGTGCTCCCGGTAGATGAAATTAAATCACCCATGATCTTCACAAGTCTAACATCCTTGAACATATCCTGAAGTGATCTACGAAGGCAAGCCTGATTACTTGTCATGTTGATGCTCATAGACGTTGCTGATTAGCTTTAACCACCAAAGCCTGGTTGGAGTTTCGCTCAGTGACTCCCCCACAAGACCTTTCACAAACTTCTATAACATGGCTGCATGGTTGTGAGTGGGGATTTGACCATCTTCAAGGACGACAATGATGAAAGGGCATCATACATCACATACTCTTCCGAGGACAACGATAAGCTCCATGTTTGGTCCATTAACAGCCGACTATCTTAATGTTTCAACAGTTTTGAGGATTTTTGTAGGATGACATCGAGAGGCTCATAGCAGATACCTTACATGATCACTTCTAATTGTGCTGTGTGGCTTCCAAACAAAGCTTTGGTACATGCAGCTGAGTCAATCTTGGGTACTTGGGAGATGATGGGGATCTTTGCGTTGGAATGAACAGGATGCTTAGGCTTCCCAGGTTCCTTCACTTATATCGCATGTCGCTGGAATCCTTCCGAGATCAAATACTTAGAAATACGCAGTGCTGATTCCAACAGTAGGACTGGGTGTTGAACCCCTCAAGAACAACATTGGTCGAGTCGGAATAGTTATTTGACTGAGTTGCCGCTCATGTGTAGTGTGCATATGCAGATATTATATAAGCAGCTTTCAATGGTTGTTCATGATGAGGGAGTATGTGATCTGCAGTTTGCTGATAGTATCATCTGCACTGTCCCAATCGTTTGATTTTTTCCGTCTGTAAAAGTTTTGGGAGCACATGGAAGGATGAAATATCACCTGACTTTGTGGCCAAAACCTACTAGATTTGTCAAACAAAAGATATTGGTTGAGTTGTTTATCCCTCATTGGCTTCTTGTTGTAGTCCACAACCTTCAGATATTTGGAAAGCAATCACAAGAGGTGTCAATCTTTCAAAAAAGTGAAGCTAGTGCTGATTCAAGACTCAAGCTTGCTCCTGGCTTCTCAATCTAAAGAATTTTGCAATGTTGGATCATGAGGAGAACTGAGTGGTATAACTAACTGCTGATAGAATGTCAAGCAAAGCTCAATTTTCTGTGTACTCCTAGAGATACTGCAAATGTGAAAATGTTTATTTCTCCCAGAGTAAAATGTATTCCAGTTTCACATGACAACATCACCCCATCCAACAGTGGTATTTGTACTTTGGTGTATGGTGCAGTAACATAAAATTGCTCATCAAATCTTTTCTCACATGACTAGTGAGAAAATTCTGTGTCACTGTGTCTCGAAAAGAAAATTGCAGCTGACCAAACATGAAGAGATCTCATCCTTTTTCTCTTTTGTTGCATAAACACATGTCTAGCCTGCAAATGGTCATTTCAGTTGATAATGATGGATAATTTTGCTTTGTTATCTGATGTTTCCCAAACCATGCTATTTATGTGGAAGTTCCAATGATCCTCTTCTATTGGTTACATGAGTCTCTTTCTCACTACTTCCTAACAGTCAACTTGACCTGACTCATAACCTCAAGGTTCAACTCAAGTCAATCAGATCCTGGAAAAAGATAGCATTTTGAGAAGAGTATAATCTTTCTAAAAGAGTACAGTACCATAAGTTAACAGAACTTGAGGAACCCTTTTTATGGGTAGTGAGATTTGAAGAATTATGCATAAAATCATAATATGTGAGGAACTAATTCAAAACCAAAGTAGGAATATGAATGAAAGAAAATGCATAAAATCATACTATAAAGATAGTGGACTTTTCACAAGAGAGAGAGAGAGCAAATCTATGATCAAATCCCTCACCCTTGAAAGGTGCTCCCACTATCTCTTCCCATCTCCAGTGACTTAAAAGCTCCACCCTGGATGACATGAACTCCTCATGCTTTTCTTTTCCATCCCTTTTTTTTGTCTTCTTACCTGTGGGGATAGATAGAGAGAGACACACCAGATGCCTAAAAAGCTAACCCCCCTCTCCCTCTCTGAGGGAAGAAAAGGAGGGGAAAAGGATAAAAATGGGACCTTGCAGGCCATGGTCTGACCACCACCACTACCAACACCACTATCTTTTGCCAGATCTCAGCAGCACCATTAGATAATGACTTCTTCCATCACTTATGTTTATCCTTCCATCTACATAACCTTTATAATCTTTGTTAATTGTTATCACCATCTTTCCCTCTGATGTCACCAATCCACCAACCCCTCATTGCCATGTCCTCCATCTTCCTCTGTTCTCTCCCTCTTCAGTCATCTCAAACTAAGCTAACCAACTAACCACTTTGACTGACCTTTCATAAGTTGTCTTGAAGTGACTCGATCTGTTCTTTATGTCATTTAATTTTACGTATCGAGTTCTTATTGGTTCTCATATCTATCATATCTCGAGCCAATTTACATAAACTCGTATGTGAGAAAAAATTAATGACAATTGCTATGAAAATAATTTGTGATGTGAACCTTAGAAATGTGATTTTTTTTTTTTTTAGTGTACTAACATATTTCCATTGCATGCTTCTCTAAACACGTGCCAACGTTTTTTTTTTTGGGGTCGAATAAGAAATAAGAGGAAAAAAATAGCTGCCTCCCACGTGCCAAATGGTCTTCGGCGCTCTTCCCTCTGCCGCCATCTTCTCTCACGGCTTCCACGCACTCGCCCACACCACCGGCTGCTCCTTCCACTCCAGGAATATGCCGGCGGATGCGTCTTCCGAATCCTCTGCCATAGGTCGCATCGTCCATCCTTCCTTGTACCTCCTAAGGAGCGCCCTCACGTCGTCCGTCACGTCCTCGCTGAACGCCGCTGGCGCGAACCCCGCCGACCGCATCCTCCTCGACCATCCGGCCGCCGTATCCCGGCGCTCGGCTGACTCCGCCGCGGGGCATGCCACCAGGTCGACCACTGACCGCCCCGCCTCCCGCTCCAGGGCCAGCCGCTCGTTGCTCGTCCTTGGGAAGCTTTCCTCCAGCGACTCGAAGTAGGCGGAGAAGAACCTGAGATTCTCCTTGAAGACCTTGAAGAACGCCTCCCCTTCCTCCTCGCCTCCTCCTCCCCCTTCCAGGTCGGCCTCCTCCTCGACCACTGTCACGATCCGCGGCTGGAGGCGCCGGATGGCGGCGATGAGTGTCTCGCGGCGGCGGTTTGCGGGGGAGACGCCGTGGAGCGCGTTGATGCAGTTCACGGCCAGGGCCGAGCTGTCGCCCTCCCTCAGGTCGAGGGTGTCGAGGTCGAGGTCCGACAGGTCGCCGGCGTGGTGGACGACGTTGAACCGGAAGGGCACTCCCATCAACCGCGCAAACTTCTCCATCCGCTGCCCGATCTCCCTCATGACCGTCTGCACGGCCGTCGACGGCGAGGCCGACCACACGACCGTCGTGATCGAGAGGTGGGGCGTGTCGTCGGCGGACCGCGTAGCCAGCGCCTCCAGCAGCGTCGGCCACTGGGTGCAGAAGGTGTTGCTGAGATCGAGTATGTGCAATCTCTGCGACGCCGAGGACGGATCGAGGAAGGCCTCGAGGATGGCCCCGTTGGCGGCGACGTGACCAAAGGAGGACCAGGGGCTGAGCTCCTGGAACCGGAGCGCGGTGCGACGTGTAGAGTCGAAGGAGCAGTTGCGATCGGAGGCGGCGGAAAGGGTACGCAGCGTCCGGGGCCCGGAGGACGTCAGGCGAGCAAAGAAGCCCTGGAGGAAGTAAGCCGCTAGCTTCTGCTCTGTGTCGCCATAAGGCGACGAGAGCTCGTTCAGCATCCACATGAGCTGCTGCACCCGGTGGCTGTCGCGCGCCGCGACGGCGCGCGCGCACTCGATCAGCAGCTGCGACGACCATCTCCGGCCGGCACCGGAGGCACCGACAGAGGACGAGGAAGGCGATGCGAAGTGGAGGTTGAGGTCCTGAGTCAAGGACAGGTCAGCAGGATCGAAGATGGGAGTCGGGGTTGGCGTGGTGGTGGTGGTTGAGGGAGGTTGATGTGGGTTCTGGAAGTGCTTCGAGGACGAGGAGGAGGAGAAGTCTTCATCCATGTAAAGGTGATGCTCGGTGCCGCATTCTTCTCGGTAGAACTCCACCTCTTGCTGACGAGCAAAGGAGTTTTGGTGCAAGAAGGAGTGCTGGTAATGGATCTGGTGAGGCTCAGAGGATCTCGAGCTACTTGAATTGCGACTCAGGTCACGGGAAGATTGTGGACTGAACAATCTAAATAAGGTGTCCATCTAACGAAGGGGTCTCCGCTCCACATAGAGAGACAAAACAAGAAGAGAATAGTTGCTTGGAAGGAGCTGAGAAAAGGAGAGCAAGGTAGGGTTTAAAACAAGGCAGCGAGCGAGCGAACGAGAGAGAGAGAGAGAGAGAGAGAGAGAGAGAGAGAGAGAGAGAGAGAGAGGAGTTTGGGTATGTGCTGAGATTGAACATTGGTGAGTGGGTGGTGGGTGCATGCTTGCCTTCCTTTTGATGCTTTTGGTGCAACCGATGAGTTGGGGGTATGGAGGAACCCATTTCTTTCCCCAGTTTCTGCTCTCCTGCTCTGCTTTTGCTTGCTTTCCTATCAGGTTTCTTTGTATTCTACACACTTGAGGATTGGCTAGGGTGGTCCTTCGGTTAGGTATACAGTAAGCATGCAACACAAAAGACTAATGGGAAGATGTCCAAAGTCCAAGGAGAGTAAGAACATATTGCTTCTGCCTTTTACCTATTCCCTGGTTGCGGATGCTGGGGGATTCACCTGACATGCACATGAAAGAGGAGGAATGGTAGGCGTGCCATAGAGAAAGAGAGAGGAGAATAGGACAGGGGAAGAGGTGGAGAGCGTGCATGGGCATCATCATCAAACCCACCACCATCCCCCGACACATTCTTCTCTGCCTCCCTCGATCGAATCTGAGCTATCAAAAGCAACCCCCTTTCTGCATGTTAAAGATTGCTTTCTGTCTGTTTTCCTTCGAGTATGTGTAAGAAAACATATACTGAGATTACTTTACGGCTGCTGTATGTATAGTTTTAGATATGCCGAGAATCCAACCCCTTGTGCATGTCTCAAAACATTCCATTTGGCACCCAATGGAATGTGTGCATCATTCTTTTTGGTCAATGCACTCGAGTGTTGGTGTTAGGTCAATCAAAGTTAATATGATAATGGTAGGAGAAGGATGGGTTCCTAAGATACAAAGCTGAGGGATGCATAGATAGATTTCCAATGAAGAACAAGAAGAAGAAGAATGCATCAACACACTGAAATCTAACGTTGAGAGGCTAATCTTAAGGGTGGTGGGGAGAAATATGAGATGATAATTTAAATCCTATTTATCATTTCTCCATTTCTTAGACTATTCTCTTCCCCTAATACGTTATCTGATTCAGAGATTCAACTTCTGTTTCTCTGAATCATCATGAAAGAACTGCTTGGAACTCTTGCTGTCTCTTGTCTGACGTGAGGACCGGATAATGTTTCCATGGATGCTTCCTTGGCTGTCTCCATGGAAGCTTTCCTTTCGATCCAAGGAAGCCAAAGTAGATGGCCGTCATCATTTGCTTGGGAACAGCCACGGCAACGCATTAGAAACTGGGACGGCTTTGTCTTCGTCTTCCCTATTCTAACACCGTGACCTCCCACACCTAACACCTATGTAATAGTTAGAGTTGATGATGCCACCACCATCTTTAGGAGCATTTCTTTCCCTTTCTTTGTTTGTCTTCCAGAGGTTTAAGTGGGTCAGTTAGGTCTAATCCGAGTTAGCTCATAGTACATCTTCATAATCTCTTGGGAAATATAAGTTATATCTCCATATTAGGTTAATTCAGATGTCAAATCTCAGACGATGTAGCTTAGTAGTTTCCACGACATGTCCAAGGTTGAACACAAAGTTAACCCTACATAGAGTTAACTAATGCTTATTTCTATTCTTTTTCTCTGAAAAAAGAGATGTTCATGATCCAATAAGCCTTCTATATGCAACATTACTTCATCACTCTTCCATCCTTTCTATCTTCTTATATTTTAGTTCTTGTGTGGTTGTTCATCCTCTCACTTGTCTATCACTTGCTCAAGTTTGACTTGACAGTATCAAAGGAGTCTTGTCAGTTCTTACTATGGAAACTCAACTTATAGAACCCGAGCTCAACTCGACCACAATTAGCGATCAGATTGAATTCTACCAGCTAGGAAGACCATGTCGGAAGTCAAAGTCTCATTAGCTTGGATTGAGCGGAAATGGATACATAACCTAATCTAAATCAGCATCTTTTAGCTATCAAAAGCATACTTCTCAGCTAATAGAGAACAAAATAATTATCGAGATAATTTAAATCCCCTTCACTAAAAAAATATGGTCAGTGATGGTACTACTAGCACTTGACTTTGTCTAAGTGAGCTCATTGGAGGATTTGTATAAGATTCGTGTGCAGTGCATGGTGGATTTTAAATCCTGTGAAAAGGAAAAACAAATGTGAAGTGAGGTGTTGTTGAGTCCAATTAAGGTTATATATGTTGGTGCCAAGTTTAGCAACTAATTATATTGTTGGGCCACCTTAATCAAAACTTGTTTGTCTTAATAAAACATATGAGATGGATGCAATCATGAGTTTTGGGAGGCTTTCATGCAGGGAATCTTTCTCATCCACATTTATTTTGTTATATGTTTTAGATGTTATTATTGACTAAGATTTACTTGCTCTTTTGTTACAATGTAGTAGTTAGTATATATGGGATCCTTTCCTAACAATTTAGGCTTTCTGGATTGTTTGATAGCATAATCAGAATATTTATTATGGTATCAAAGCTAATGATGAATTCAAAACATGTATCTGCCCTCATTATTTTTAATTGACTTGTGTGAAGCTTAATCCAATTTCCAGCTTGTTTTAACCATTGGTATTATTTATTGATTATCCAATCAAATGCAAAATGAAGAGCAACCATCTATCACATAAGTTGGTCATCAAATAAATTCTCTTTTTTTTTTTTTTTGTCTTCAGTAGATCATGGACTAGCAATGTTAGGAAAAAAAAATCATATAATAGAGATTAATTAGTAAATATAAAGAGGGACCATCAGTGACATTGGCCTAATAAAATATTGTTGCCAACTATGCTGGATTTTACTTTTCTTCTTGTTTCTTTAGGAAGCTGGTAAAATTTCTAACCACTGATTGAATTATGTAATGTCAATGCTCTCTCTCTCTCTCTCTCTCTCTCTCTCTCTCTCTCTCTCTCTCTCTTTCACAAAATTATTCAGCCTCCAATAAGTTTACATTTGTTGAAGAGATAAAATAAACCATCTGAAATTTGTGAAATCCAATCATTTTTATTTTCCTCTTTATCTGATGAATGTAGTTTGGATGTTGTGAGCTGCATTAATCTCTGCATGGTTTCAGTCAATAGTTTCTTTGGTGCTCAGTTTTGTGCCTCTGCTGCTGTAGCACTTGAACTACTATCATATGCCATGACAAGGAGCTCTTTTGGATGGCTTTGAAGAAACTACCACAGCACAAAACAAGCCTCAATTCATGACTGGCTGACCTTTAATTTGATATCCTAACCTTCCTCAATTCAAGGTTAAAGAAATAGTTAGTGCCATTGGTTTGTTAGCTTAAAGGCAAACAAAGGTTATGGAAATGTATGCATAGTGCAGGTTTGAGATACTGTGATATTTAAGTGCACTTTAAATTCATTGCCACCACTGAAAAGAAGTGAGCTCACCAAGATGATGTGCATGGAAAAGTTGAAAGAGAGTGAACATTCAATCTGTACTATAAAAGTTCAGCTTCTTATATTTGGCAATTACTCATGTTAATAAAGGGAAAAAAGAGTAAAGAATTCAGCAGCATCAAGCACAGAGTCAATTTCTTCCAATTCTTAAAGCAAAACTCAACTCAGAAATGAGTGTCATTAGTTGTTTCTTCTGAACACCAGCTTAAATGGGCTGTAGATCTTTGAGTTGGCCAACAGTAATGAGTGTCATTAATCAAGTAATTCAACCACTGATCATGCTTCAAAAACATCTGTTTGGTTTGTAATTTCAGCTTTAAAATTTTACATTACGGTAATATCACTAGGATTGATAAATATTTTGATATTGTTGAAGCCAGTATCATGAGAAGATAAAAAAATTATAGTAAGTCGTTGTGGAGGAAGAAACCTAATAATTAGAATTTATTTTTTTTATAAATATCTCGTATATCTCTAATCTATTCTTGGTGCGAGAAATAAAAAAAATACAAGAAATACTTTTTATGTTTTTAGGTTTCTCGAGAATATCTAGGTGCTCTTTAGGGTTTTAAAGAGAGTACGAGAAAAAGTATACATTTTTTGGGTTTATATGAAACGGTATATAAAGAGATTATACTCGATAATTCAAAAGTCTTATAATTGATCTCATATAACGAAGGATTTAAATTTTTTCATGGATGCAAGTGAGAGTTATCGACCTATGTGAAATCTTATATCGATTTTCTGATATATATATATATATATATATATATATATATATATATATATATATATATATATATATATATATATATATATATATATATATATTTTTTGATGATTGATTATTAGATTTTTTTTCTTTGATTTTAAGTTTTTTTTTTCGTTTGGAAACATCCAAATAACTAGTTTGAAAAATGAACCTATTTAATGATCACGAGTGATGAACTCTTAAGTACAAGACCAATCAGCATGTTAGTATAAGTGGCATTTAGACAAACACCTTGTTGTGATTCAATGAGTCAAATACAAACGATGCAATCTTCAAATAATTAGAGTCCGATTGATGTGTATCTATTCGGATTCGGGGTTTCCTAACATAAGATTTCTTTTAAGTGGATCGGGTAGCAAATCCGATTCGACCCGTTACGAATGATTCGGGTTTGTGCTTTATATATGTACTCGTACCGCTTGCGCGTCGCCTGTCGTGGGCTATACCCGATATATTATGCATCGTTCCTTGAATCGAACTGCGAGGCGACTCGAACCTCTCGCCGTTCCCCACTCCCGTCATCCCCTTCCCGACTCGAGTCACCCAAGGCAGTTGAGCTGGTCTTCGCCTCCGGCCGCAACTCCTCCTCGTCGGCAACAACCGCTTGATGATCTGAACTCCTCAGTCCTCCCTCGCAGCACTCCCCGGCATTACGACGACTACCTGAACCTCCTCAGGTCCTTCGTCTCCCGGAAGGCGTTAGAGCCCGGGAAGCAGCTCCACGCCCGCCTCCTCCTCTCCGGCCTCGGCTACAACACCATCTTGGCCACCAAGCTCGTCGATCTGTACTGCCTGTGCGACCATGTGACTTATGCGCACAAGCTGTTTGACAGAATTCCTAAGAGAAACTTGTTTCTGTGGAACGTCCTCATCCGAGCTTACGCTTGGACTGGGCCCCACGAGGCCGCCCTCTCGTTGTATTACCAGATGCTCGACTGCGGCGTCGCGCCTGATAACTTCACGTTCCCGTTCGTCCTCAAGGCCTGCTCCGCCCTCTCCGCGCTCGAGGCCGGGCGGGGGATCCACGAGCTGGTGGTAAGCACCGGCTGGGAAACGGACGTGTTCGTGGGTGCCGCCCTGATCGACATGTACGCCAAGTGCGGGTGCGTCGACCATGCTCGAGAATTGTTCGACAGGATTCCGAACCGAGATGTCGTGCTTTGGAACTCCATGATCGCCGCCTACGCTCAGAACGGGCATCCGTCGGAGGCGCTCCTTCTGTGCCGTGATATGGTGGCACGTGGGTTCACGCCGACTCTCGCTACTCTTGTGACCGTGATCTCCGCTTCGGCCGATGCGGCGGCTCTGCCGAGAGGGCGGGAGATTCACGGATTGAGTTGGAGGCGCGGGTTTGATTCCCAAGACAAGGTGAAGACCGCGCTCGTGGATATGTACGCCAAGAGCGGCTGGGTGAAGGTTGCTCGTGTGCTCTTCGAGCAGCTCGCAGAGAAAAGGATTGTTTCCTGGAACTCCATGATCTGCGGGTACGGCATGCACGGCCATGCGGACGAAGCCCTTGCCCTGTTCGACAGAATGAGGGATGAGGATCAAGTGCTTCCTGATCACATTACTTTCGTCGGCCTCCTCTCCGCTTGCAACCATGGAGGTCTGGTAGATGAAGGGAGGAGCTTCTTCAACTCGATGTTGAGCGATTACCGCATTCCACCGGCGGTGCAGCATTACACTTGCATGATAGATCTCCTTGGCCACTCCGGCAGACTAGCCGAAGCATACAAGCTCATCCAAGACATGACAATGGCCGCCGACTCTGGAGTATGGGGTGCTTTGCTGAACGCCTGCAAGATCCACCGGAATGTGGAATTAGGGGAGCTGGCACTGCAAAAGCTGATCGAACTGGAGCCCGACGACGCAGGGAACTACGTTCTTCTATCGAACATATACGCACAAGCCGGGAAGTGGCAGGAAGCCGCCGAGGTGAGGAAGCTGATGACCGACAGAGGCCTGAAGAAGAGCATTGCCTGTAGCTGGATCGAAGTGAAGAACCAGGTCCACGCGTTCCTCGTCGGCGATCTGTCGCATCCCAGCTCGGGGGCGATATACGCAGAGCTGGAAAGGTTGGAAGGGCTCATGGCGGAGGCTGGATACGAGCCGGACACGATGCCCGTCTTCCACGACGTGGGCGACGACGAGAAGAGGAACATGGTTCGCAGCCATAGCGAGAGGCTGGCCATCGCATTTGGACTCATCACCACGCCGCCGGGAACGACGCTGTTGGTGACGAAGAACCTGAGAGTCTGCGAGGACTGTCACACGGCCATCAAGTTCATTTCGGCGATTGTTGGCAGAGAAATCATAGTAAGAGATGTGAATCGATACCACCATTTCAAGGACGGCGAGTGTTCCTGTCGAGATTATTGGTAGCCTGCGAACCCAACAATTGCTGCATTATTTTGCCTATGTGAGTTGGACACCGCTATTTATATTTACGTGTACTGATCATTCTTTGATGCTTATGGTTAAGAGACACGTGAGGCTCACGTGATATTCCGTGATTTGATTTAAATTGGGCTCATTGGAGGCTCAGTTTGTCTTGATGGACCTACAAATTGCGATTCTCTCACTCCTCCGAGCTCGTCATCCGTTCCGCGATGGCCGCCCTTTTCTTCGCCGCCCGTCTCCTCCTCCTCCCTGCTTCTTCCTTCGAGGTTCCCATCACTCCCTCTCTCTCCTCTCTTTCATTTCATCTCCATGTTTTCTTTTATTAACTTGACTTCCTTTCAAGGTTCTCGTCTTTCTCTGCGCCAAAGGCCAGGCGCAACGAGCTCTCCTGCTCTGCAAAGCCGCCGCCGCCGCCTCTGCTACCTCCCTTCCTGCGACTTCGGGCTCAATGATCATAGTATCGACGCGGATAAGGCCCACAGGGGAAGAAGTGGAGGTCCAGGCCCAGCGTTAGGCGCATCCCCAAACATCTCAGCATTGCTGGAGGTATCGTCTTTTGTAATTCTTAATATTCTTTTTGATTCTTGGTCGTTGTTTCGGCATGTTGAATCCACGGGGCTGAAGTGGTGTAATGTTAAAGGGAAAGATTAATTGGATCACAAAACCCAACAAAACTGAATCCATACTGGCATTGCATTTCGGTTTTTGTTGTTTTTTATGTTTGATGAATCATAATTCTTTGAATAAACCTATTGCAATGTCCAAAATCTTGTGTCTTTCAGCCTAATGTTGCAACCTCTGAAGTAACGCCTACAACTGAATTGTCTCCTGCAAGCATTTGCATATGTTTGCATAATGATTTGATTTGGTAATCACAAATCCAAAAGCTTTAGCTATTAGGAAACACAATATATTTACAAGCTGTAATGTCCCCTCACACAAGTCATTTCAATGTATTATGTATGAACAAAACCCAATTGTATGTTGCAATCGTCTGAAAAAACCATGATAAAAGATTTGACTAAATCCCATAAGCTTAAGGGTGTCTAATATGTTTATAAGCTTTAAGAACATCTTTCGTTGTTGTGCTGCTAATGCCTTTTAAATTTAACAAATTGTGGTAATAGAGAACCTTGCATGTCTTTAACTGCCCGTATGTGAACTATTCTGCATCATTTAAACATGACATTTGTGCTAGCATGACACATTTCAATTTAGAGATAACCAAATGCTGATAGTTTACAAGCTCAATACCATCATGCATTATTTAATATCATGTGAATTCCACCATGTCATTTGCTGTTTCATTGCATATTTGCTTCAATTGAGCTCAAGGGTTGTTTGTTTCTTATATGAAGTGATCTTTCAATACCAAAGTTGGATTCAGATCTATCCTAATGTTGTCTAAAATTGGTTGTTCTGTACGAGACTTTAAACAGGAGGTATACCAAATGACATGATTGGAACTCTGCATCTCGTGGGAGAAATTCTTTTACAAAGTTAGTTAACATTTATCTGCAACTTGCAGCATTGTTTCCTTAAGTCTAGTTGCAGCATTGTTTCCTTAATCTAGAGTGAAAATTAGAAACACTACGTGTTTAGAGCAAGCAGAAAGCTGAGTGAGACATTTACACATCTTACTCCAGTCTGTATGTAGAAGAGACAACTGGCTAAGCACTAGGTGTGGAGATGATCGGAATTGATTCCTCTCTACCAAAGAATTTGTTGTGCTAAAAACAATGGTAAATTAGTTATTTAGATTTGATATATGGTATAACAAAAAATCACTAGTCAGAAATACTATATGATCAATCATTATATCTCCACATTAATTTATATCTCAATATCCAGAATATTTTTATCCATAGTAAAAACAATTGATGTATGTGTAACTGTTACACTAAATTAATTTTGTATAGTATATATGTTCTTACTAATTGATTTTTGCCTTGTCTAATTAACTTTTAAGATGTGAGTTTATATAAATATAGATTTCTTAGGTGTTTCATTTTAGAAGGCAACATGTGGAAAATGAAAACCTATGCTTTGTTAAAAACACATAAAATTATTTTTTTTGTGTGTGCAAGGGGTGGTAAATGGTGAAAGTGTGATTCGAGCCCAGGATCTTGTAATGAGCTATTAAAGTTTGTATCAACTAAGCTACCTGACACCTTCAAATATGTCGAATAAGGTTTTAAACCCTTAATTCTTGTTAAGTGAGTCTGGTATACCACCACTAGACCAACAATGTAAGTGTTAAACCCTCAATTCTTGGAACAGGTTCGCCAAAGAATTTTTTAACCTAAATCTAGCTATACTAAAAGAACAAATTTGAGACATTTTATTGCATTTTGATTTTATTACAATCTGTTCCAAGAATCATTTATGATGTCACCATAGGCAAGAAACTAAATTTTAGAATTGCAGCTCCTTTAATGGTATATATAATCTTGTAGGCTTTCCAGTAGCAACAAAATCTCAAAATATCTTATACCAAGTTCACTGGATAGAGCTAGGTTTTGTAACTCGAGCATGGAAAATAGTAAATCACTTGCTACTTCAATGACAAGTCACCTAGGAGATTTGTGTATATGGCATCCTTTAATCCTTTTTCATCTAACATCCTTTTCCCTTTATCCGCAGGAGGCTTTTGAGCATTCAAAGCTCCATTGCAGCTTGATTACTACACGTATCATGAAGGCTACTGGTAACTGTTAGGACATAAGACCATGAGAAATAACTACTCTTGGTGGTACCAAGCTCAGGTTCTTTATCAGATTAACCATCAGGACACGGATGGGGACAGCTGCCGCAAAGCTGAATCTACGTTACGGTCCAGCAGAGTTCCGAGACTTGTCGGGTCATCCTCCTCTTCTAGTTTCCCTCTCTCACTATCTCCTCTTATCTACATTTATTGTTCTTTTATTTTTTTTAATCTCAATGTGCAGTATAATTTAGTCATGCCTATCTCTGAAAATTTCCAACTCCAGCAGTTAAAACTCCCAGAGATTGGAGCATCCGTAAATGTTCTTGGTATGAACTAGATGTTCAATGGTCGGATTTATTTAAATCAGATACAAGCTGTGGGCAAGAGGGAACTTCCCTTTATAAATATTTTAATAAGCATATGTAAAGTTCGGTATGCAGTGGTTGCCACAAGTGATATGACCACTCAATTTCTAAATATTTAGTTGTGTTAAAAGTGATGCATGTCCCATTACAACTGAGCTAATTGTTTAGTTAGATTAAGATAGTCTGAGAAAGAAAGTTTTCTTCTGATGATGTGAATATTTGCATGGAAAAAAAAAAAGCCTTTCAAGTATTTTTCAGTTTGGAAGCTTCTTGTGGTCTTAATATATTTCTCTAGCAATGCCAATTTTTTTTGTTTTTCGAGTAGTGGGATCCAGTAGTTCTTATTCCGAGTGATGCTAAGATAGTTGGAGTAGCTAAGACCTTCGAGTATCTCACTAGAAGAAGTTGGTGTGGACAGTTGCACTGACAATGAGCATGCTGATGCATATTATCCAAATGATTCATCCACTAGCTATGTACCAACTAAGTTGAACAGCATCAAATTAGCCCTTGCAATTTGTATAGTAATTAAATACCTCTCATTCACTGCACTGGTACTCATGTGTTTATGTGTTTGCAGAGACTGGAACACAGGTTACACACACAAGCAGGTGCAAGTCTGCTCACCCTCCACAACTGTCCCAACTTCCACTGGAACTCAATCTCAACTCTTCTTGGACAAGCCTCCAGCATGTTAGACTGAGTACCTGATGAGGTACATTCTCATTTGATGAATTGGTCTGTCTTCTATTCTTTTTTATCAAGTGTTCACAGAGAGACCGTGTACATGCATGAGATAGAGAGAAGCGCTACGTAAGTTAGGCTAGTTAGTTGGTGATTGGTTGGAGTCATTGAAACCACCCATCTGCCTCCTCCATTCATTGCTTGCTCTCTCTTCTCCTCCTGTTCTTATTATAAGTATCTCTAACTCTCTTCAGGTGCGGGCCAAACTTGTTGTTTCTTTCATCCCAACGATAGCAAGAGGCAGAAGAAGAGGAGGAGGCCTTCAAGCGGAGAAGAAGATGCCTGCCGTGCCCTTGCCCGAGTTCCCCATGTGGGCTAAGTTTGGCTACCGCTTCATCGTGAATAACTTCGTGACTTTGTTTCTGGTCGGGTCCATGACAGCCGTGGGTTGGGAGCTTCTCCAGCTCGGCCCCGACGACATCATGGCCTTATGGCGATCCCTCCAGGAAAAGCCCATCGAGACTCTCTCTGCAGTCTTCTTGGTGGCCTTCGTCGCCGCCCTGTACTTCATGTCCCGCCCCCGGCCAGTGTACCTCGTCGACTATGCTTGCTTCAAGCCGCCCTCCACATGCCGCGTCCCGTTCGCCACCTTCATGGAGCACACGCGGCTCATCAACTCCGACAAAAAGAGCGTGCAGTTCCAGACGCGGATTTTGGAGCGCTCCGGTCTCGGTGAGGAGACCTGCCTCCCCCCCGCGAACCACTACATACCCCCCAACCCCACCATGGAGGCGTCCCGCGCCGAGGCCCAGCTCGTCATCTTCTCCGCCATTGACGACCTGATGAAGAAGACGGGCCTCAGGCCCAAGGACATCGATGTCCTCGTCGTCAACTGCAGCCTCTTCTCCCCGACGCCGTCCCTCTCCGCGATGATCATCAACAAGTACAAGCTGAGGAGCAACGTCCGCAGCTTCAACCTCTCCGGGATGGGCTGCAGCGCGGGGCTGATCTCCATCGACCTGGCGCGGGACCTGCTCCTGGTGCACCCCCGCGCCAACGCGCTCGTTGTCTCCACCGAGATCATCACCCCCAACTTCTACGCCGGCAACCAGCGGTCGATGCTCCTCCCCAACTGCCTCTTCCGCATGGGCGCTGCCGCGATCCTCCTGTCGAACCGTCGACGCGAGGCCGGCCGCGCGAAGTACCGGCTGGCGCACGTGGTCCGCACCCACAAGGGCGCGGACGACCGGGCGTACCGCTGCGTCTACGAGGAGGAGGACGCCGAGGGCCACTCCGGTATCTCCCTCTCCAAGGACCTCATGGCTATCGCCGGGGAGGCGCTCAAGTCCAACATCACCACCATGGGGCCGCTGGTGCTCCCCATGTCGGAGCAGCTCCTCTTCGCCCTCAACCTCGTCGGCCGAAAGCTCATCAACCCAGAGTGGAAGCCCTACATCCCCGACTTCAAGCAGGCCTTCGACCACTTCTGCATCCACGCCGGCGGCCGCGCCGTCATCGACGAGCTGCAGAAAAGCCTGCAACTGTCGGCGGAGCACGTGGAGGCCTCGCGCATGACGCTGCACCGCTTCGGCAACACCTCCAGCAGCTCCCTCTGGTACGAGCTCAACTATATCGAGTCCAAGGGCCGGATGCGGCGCGGCAACCGCGTGTGGCAGATCGGCTTCGGCAGCGGCTTCAAGTGCAACAGCGCCGTCTGGAAGTGCCTGCGCACCATCAAAGGTCCCGTCGACGGTCCCTGGACCGACTGCATCGACCGATACCCCGTCGACATCCCTGAGATCGTAAAGCTCTAACCGTGGATCCATTCCTCGGTGCTTCTCCAATTCATCACCACTACAAACACACACGTTCTTGTACTTCCTCCACCATCATCGACAGTATCCTCCTGTAACACGACGCTTCGTGCATGTCCATGTTCTTGCGACAGAGAGAGAGAGTGTGTGTGTGGGTGATACAGAGAAAGTGAAGCTGTACTCATTGTGATGCATTATGTTTGTTGATTGCGACCGATTCCATCCATAGACGAATTGCTTTTGTCTGTAAGCAGTTGAGACAAGTGTTAAATGCTTCTGCCCCCTCGTACATGGCCTGCTGTGCCTCTGTGGGAGATGAAGAACCAAGAATGTGTGAGGCAAAAGCACCCGTCACACGTACCTCTCGAGCAAGTTTGCCCACAGTCCAACTCAAGACACTTGGAGTGCCCAATCTCAGTAGGCTGGTTCATTATACTGAACATTTACATGTTTATATAGATTTGGTGTCACAATTCACTGCATGTTCATTATCTTTGAGCTTCTTGGTCCCTCAAAAGTTGAAACCCTAACAAAGATGGTTGATTTCCTTGATGTTCTCAAACAAGGCAGGCTTGTAAAACACCCTAGAAAAGAGGTGTTTGCAGCATTCTCAGTGATAAGAACGACAGTGGCTATTGGTTTACAACTCTAAAACAAGATAATTTAGGTACTATGCACTTACACTATGGTTTCATGTTAAGGTCTTCGTATGCCTATGGAATTCCGTTATTTTTGGGTAGAATTCTTATACGATATGCTTATGGTTGCGCTGTCGCTGCTGCCGCAAGAAAGGGACGGCGCAACAAAGTTGTGTGTGTTGGATGAACACGTGATGATGCCCACCGCATACAGCCACATCCTGCATCGGACGCTCGATTCGTCGCTGTCCATGTCATGTGTCGTTCGGCCATTAGCCCGCACGAAACAAAGAAAGCTCGCCCCATGGCATCTGACAATTGGATCGCGAGCTGATTTATGGCATCCATGGCAAGAAGAAATGCAGTCGATTGATCATATGGTATGTGCCTCTTTGGAAGCCACGTAGTCGTGCAACCACTGTAACTTCGTGAAGAGAAAATTGGAGATTTTGTTCTTATTGTAGCATTTTGTTTTTCTGTGGAGCATTTACATCCTGAAGAAGACCAAAGCTGAGAGCTTCAATCCCACTTCGCCATGAAGGTGGTGGTGTGTTACGCCTATGTTTTCTTCTTCGTGTTCCTCGCGGGCGCCGTGAATGCGGCATCAAGCGAGGAAACCCCGAGCGCCGGAAGCAACTCCACGGAGTTCATACGCAAGTGTTGCGCCGCCACACTGTACCCGGGCCTCTGCTACACGTCCCTCTCCGGCTACGCCAACGAGGTCCAGCAGAGCACCGTCGAGCTCGCCCACGTCGCCGCCAAGGTCACCCTCGCCCGGCTTCGGTCCACCGCTTTCCACGTCGCAGCGCTCCGCCGCAGCGCCACCGGCCCCGAGCGGGGCGCCCTGCGCGACTGCTCTGAGCAGCTGGACGACGCTGCCGAGTGGGCGCGGAACACGGTCAAGGAGCTGAAGGGGCTGGCTGGGGCGGTAGGACCGAAGGTGGCGTCGCGGGTGTCCAACGCCCTGACGTGGATGAGCGCGGCGCTGACGTGCGAGGATACGTGCACGGACGGGTTGCTCATGGTGGCGGCCGGCTCGGTGAAGGCCGACGTCTGCCACCGAGTGCGCAAGGTGGAGAAGTACACCAGCAACTCCCTGGCGCTCATACACAGTCTCGGCTTCAACAGATGATAATTGCCTGTTTTCCTTGTTCATGCCCTCTGCTACTGTCAACATTTTCGAAGACCATAAAGTAATATTTTTCATCTCTTACATACGTAGTAGAAAGTTTGACAGAGGCCAAAGAACTTCAATTTTTCTTTCAGTAGCAGTTATCCGAAGAAAGTTAATTACGACAAGATAGAGCACACAAGATTGCTTCAGATCTTGCATTCGAACATCATATATCCTTTGCCTAATTTATTGCAACGATGCATGCCTACTATGAGGAATGTAATGGTTGAATTTAGGAAGATGGATAAGAGCATATAATTGTTTTGTACATCAATGGTTAGAGACAACAATTTCTTAAATTCTTCTCAATTTTTTCTTGTCACCATTCTAACAATGCAAGAAGAATCAAAATCATATATATACATACAATACTTGTCGAAACAAACAAGTTTTTTATTCTTACCCTGAAAGGAATCATCACAACAAGTGAAACAAGAGATGAGCAAAATTTGTCGAAACAAGAAATTTCTTAATTGTTCCCTTCAAGAAAGCAAGTTCAGCAGGATAGGATAAGGCAAACTAGTAAGTTCTCGATTCTTCCGAAAGGTGACGACGTAGTTAGCCAAGGAAGAGATCAAGTTAGAAAGAGGGGGGAGTGGACAAGCAAGTACGACGGGCGAGCAGACAAAAGAGAATGGGCAGAGGAAATCGAGAAAATATATATATATATATATATATATATATATATATATATATAATTAATAATTTAAAAGATAATAAATTATTCATTCATTTTTTTTCATATAACATGCGATTTTTTCTGTCAACTAAGTTAATTTTATAAGTATAGTGACCCAAATATTATTTTAAAAAATATAAGGATTAAAATGTTAATCATAATTAACTATGGGATAATATATATATAATTATAATTATCCTGAGAACATTATATGGCCATCACCTCAGGGCTGAGGCAAAACAATTACACTCACAGGACACCAGCAATGGCTTCATGTCCACAGACAGGTGCTCAGTAAACTCCGATCCATGTTTGTATCCTCTTGTTTATTGTGGTTTCAGGCAATTCCTGTTATCTTCCTTGTGGTTCCTCTATCACTTTGTTCTTCCCGCACTCTGATGGTACCCACATGAAGGACCACATGAGTCCACAGAAATGCAGTGTTATTCCCAATCGATAGTCAAAATCACTCTTTGCTGCTTGTGTTAGTTTTCCTTCGAGGAAGAAGAAGAAGAAGAAGAAGAAGAAGAGATAATTCTTGTGTATTTCATGTAGTTGGGACCAAGAGATTATACATACTGGTATTCGAGTGTAATTACCAGCCATGCTTCACCATCAAATTTGATCCTCTGTCTGCAGCCATAAATCTAGCAGAAAGTATCCATCAATTCAGAGATTGTTTGGCAAGTTGAAAACCCAAAACATTCTCTGCTTCCATCTCTGTTGTCAATTTATTATCAGTTCTTGGTCTTGAAATGCTGAACTATACCAAAATTCACTTACCAAGAATTAATGATTCGAAATCTTTTCCAAGGATTGTCTTATTAGTGATGTACCAGACTCTTTACCGAAGGTCAAAGGGTATGATCATGAGATTATGATGGTAAGAGTTGCAGTCCTACAGAAAGTAGAGAGTGGGATATGTAGTGATGCATGTTTTGGTTCATAAGCTTTTGCTGGAACTAATGATTCCTTGAACAACACAAATTGGCTTATCTTTCAGGTAATTGAATCTTGCAAATTGATTGCTTAGCTTCCTCTAAAAATAATGGAACTTTGATGGCATCAAAAGACAATTTTGTATGTGTGACAGACCTTTTCCACAGTAGAGAGCACAGGGAATAATAATAACCCAAAAGGCAAAAAAACAATACTATCTTTGATTTATTTCCTTGACAAGGATGAAACTATTGGGGTAGAAGGAATTAAAGAATGATCGAACTCTGCCAAACTATCAGTCATCTGATTGCATGAGAGTTCAACATTGTGACTATGTATCTACATGCAAAATGCAACAGGTCAAAAGAATTCTAAGAGGCCGGTGCAGCACTGTTCCTTCTTGAGCTCGACACCCGTCTCACCAATCTCTCCAAAGCTTCCTTCATCCATGGATGCTGGCAACCTTCCTTGGCCTCTGCGACCGTGACCTGATCCGTCGAACCAGTGGAAGAAATGAGATCACACGCCCGGTTTAACCTAAAAGACCAACTCAGTGAGTTCGTATGCTTACCCATTTGCGTTCTCGCAGGTGCATCTCCGGCCAGTCACCCAGCTCCTGCGTCACGTTCATGGGGAACATGATGCCCTCATGGTACGCATCGTAGGTCCTGCTCTTATACCTCCATTTCCCGAGTTTACCCTGTAGCAATGATCCCACAATAAAACTATCAGCACTGCTGCAGCAACACAAGTTGAACCGTTCGAATAGGAGGGAGGTGGAGGGATCGGGAGCTGACCTCAACGTTCCCCTGCACTCCTGCCTCCTCCAATGCCTCCCTCAAGGCTGCCTGTTCTATGGTCTCATCGGTCTCCCAACCACCCTGTAAGGTCAGAAGAAACCATGATCGTAAAGGAGTGATCTTAGCGAAGAATGATACATGTCGAGGTGAAGCCATTGCGCTTACAAACCTTTGGGAAAAGCAGCCCGTTCCCTTTGGGAGAACTGACGACGAGAACCTCCATCGACGTACCGACATCATCGTAGCCGCGGTTGAACTTGTAAGGAATGCACCTGCAACACGACCGCCATTCTGCATCAGACACACCCACAACTCCTCCCATTTCTCCATCGACCCAACGACCAAACCAAACGACAGTTGGTACATACCCGACCACGATGCGGCTTCCGGCCTTGCTGTAGCGCTGCAGCTGCCGGCCCTGTCGAGACACCATGCACACCATCTTTTTGCTCCTCCCCTTTTGCGGTGATCCACGAGAAACGAAAGAGGAGAAGAATACAAGGGAAAGAGAAAGGAGTGGGTTTGGATTCGTGGATGAGGACAGCGAGAAGACGGCTATAAATAGAAGACGGAGGAGGTGGCGCAGCGGGTGGGCCGTCGCTTCCGATCATCACTCGTCACGCGTGACACAATGACTTCGAGCAGGAATCGTGGCGATGCTCCGAGGAAAAAAAGAAGCGAGTTGACCCGGCCTCGAAACCGAGTTGATCGTATCAGACCGGTTACAATGAATCAGAAGTCAGCCGTTGGTTTGCTGGCCAACGGCGAATCCCCCCTCGTGACTCGGCCTCAGACGGGTCAAACCTTTTCCCCCCCCTCCCCCGCATTAACTCACTCGTCATCTTCAACCTGGCAGACACGCTTCCATGTCTCGTCCTGAGTCACCGATCAATACTTGTAACGAGAAGTCTTCCCATTGGTCGGCGGTGTTGAGGGCTGCAAACGACTCACCGATTTCTCGTCTCAACTCTGTGCTTCCCCCCATGAGATTAACATTTCGATTGTCGGCAATGTATAGGCTACAACTGTGAACATTAGCGTAGCCGTCCATCGACTAGGAAGAAGTCTCCCCATACAAATGGTGTCAAATACTTGGTTCGATTTTTTGTTCTTTTGTTGTAAACAGACAAACCGACATGACAAGATTCGATGCATTGTATGCTTGTCGGACAAATCTGAATAAGATTTTTCTTACCCAAACTAAATGTGGATTTAAGACTACCACCAAATAAAAAGAGAAATAAACAATATGCGGCGCGGACTTTATAGTCGGCTATAGGAGCATTTTTCACACAACATTGGAAACTTGTTTTGAAATACACTGTTTTTGAAAACAATGCTAAGTCAAACTTGATTGAGCCAATATATGTATGCTTAATTCAGGTGGTGAACGATTTAGTTCAAAGGTGTTAGCTAAGCTTGATTGCTTGATTTTGTGGGTGGAGGCAAATGTGTTGGGATACATTATTTTCTAGGCATTTTTTCTCGAGAAATAAAAAAAATGTTTCAACAATCTACTGAATAATAAGTCATGTAGATCAGAAATCAAGATTTGATACAACAATCAATTCTCCATTGTCTCAATAGATTGATTATTACTTGTTATATAATCTATCGAAAATTTCGTGCCGAAATTTCATATTCTATTCTTCCCCATCGTTATTTTTATGCATTCAATATGATTGATTATATATATATATATATATATATATATATATATATATATATATATATATATATATATATATATATATATATATATATATATATATATATTACTTGAGATCATCCTTTCTTAGTTGAGTTGCTTATCGTGCCTCGATATTATGTTGGGTGTGACAACAATTGTATCTATTAATTTCGTAGAGCCTTAACTATTAAAATAAAATATTTAAACTAAAATTAATAGACATTTAGATGTCATTCTTTAGCTCATTTCTAATATGAGATTAGAAATGGATGTTACAATTCTTAAGTAAAATTTATTTTGTTTTAATGTTTCTTAGTGGGATTAATAGTCAAATCATGGTAAACTATTATTCACATATTAGATTTTAGGGATAATGCTAAAGAAAATATGAAAAAAAATTGTATAATTCATGTTTATTCTATTCTCATAATTCACATTTATAATAATTAATCTAATTTGGCTTTTTATGTGTTACCTAACTTTCATTGAATAGTTGCATCAATAAAATAATATCGATAATGATTACGGAATCTTTTGTCTTCCCAAAAGAACAAAGACACGTTGTATTATTCTTTCCTTGATGTCTTTAGGTTCCTTCAGCATCAAACAAAAGCTGAATGACTTTTCCAAGTGATAATAACACTAAATTCATGTTTGGTTGCAAAAGAGTACGAGCAAAGAAATTTTGTTCAGCAGAATAAAAACAAATGAACACTACTAGTATTGATGATATGACTACAATTTTCTTTTGCCCAAGATAAAAAAATTTAGTGACAATGTTGAAATAAAATCAGCCATGAAGAATGTTTGAAAGACAAGCTAAAATCAGTCTCATATTACTAAGAATTTTAGGTTATTATGATGTCTAATCTCATATATAACAACCTTGATTAAGATTTGCATAATGCTTAATCAAAATATGGTATTAGATAGATATTCTCTTTTAAAATAAAAAAAAAGAATATGCTATTAGATATTCTCAAAATAATTGTTTGAGAATAAATAGATAGTGGAGGAGAATAAATGTGATACTAAATAAATTTTTTGGTTCTGATTCCATGGAAGGTGGTAGACCAAAATAATTCATATGGAAGAATAAAATTGATATGCAATGGACTAGAAATTTTGTTCATCACTATTGAGTCTTTTTCAATCAATTTACAAAACCATAAGTTATATATAGACTCCCAACATTTAGTATTAATGCTAGAGGGCTCAAGATCATGAGTAAGAAATAGGAAGAGAATAAATCCATTGAAGTCCTTATTGATACTAAATACTTAATGGGGGAGAGATAGATACATTTT
The DNA here is from genome assembly GCF_036884655.1 of Musa acuminata AAA Group. Classification (NCBI taxonomy): domain Eukaryota; kingdom Viridiplantae; phylum Streptophyta; class Magnoliopsida; order Zingiberales; family Musaceae; genus Musa; species Musa acuminata. The sequence goes on along the minus strand of NC_088334.1, from coordinate 50,330,461 downwards.
CTTCCATATGAAGAAGCACAAAATGGTTTTCCAGTCCTTATCTTTACATCCCTCCAAAAAGAAAAGAAAAAGAACAAGAAACATGTTATCATTCTATCTGCAACAAAGAGTCTACTTCTTCTTTTTCACTGTACTTACTCCAGTAGGATTGAGACAACACATCATTATTCTCAATTTTTTTTTGTTGTCTAATGAGATGCTTTTATTCTTCAGGATAATCTTTTAGATTAAAGAACCCTAGTTTGTCTTTTTCTAGACAAGGCTTTTCTTTTTCTTTTTCTTAAGCTCCAAACCAATCAAACTATCTCTCATAAAGAAGAGATAATGGAGAACTATTGTCCAACAAACTATGCTCTCTCTCTCTCTCAAAACACACCTGAAGCAGACCCAGGAATGGATAAGCTTCAGGAGCTATGAAGAAGCTACACTTGCATGTGAGTCGTCCTCATAATCATCATCTCTTTTTAGATCGATTCACGTTGCAAACAAGTCCATTGGGGTTTGCTCATGGCCCACTGCTATTGTCTCCTGCGCCAGACAACGTGAATTTTGCCTTGCACGAGGTTGCGCAGCACACCTCTTTTCATCAGGCGACCTTCATGCATCTTGAAAAGGGTACATGCACCTTGTGTGGTGGGATAATGAGGCACTTCAAACACATCTTTATTTGACCATCTTTTATGTATGAAGGCAAGTCATTGGATTTGATTTTCTCATGCAAACTTGTATGTGTCAGATGATGTCAACCGACAGAAAAGTACTTTTACTCTACTGTCATAATATCTTATGCTTGTGATGTGTAGAGGAAAGGCTTTAAATATTGTCAGTGATAGGTGATGACTTCACTACACCAAAGTGCTTGAACTTAATTAGTCAGTCGTCAGGGGCAATGCAAGACAACAAAGCATGGCATGCTGATCTTCACCAAAGCAGAAACCAAGTTTTCTAGGGTTCCGTATCTTCTCCTCCTATCTGAGGCGTGCAGATGGCCTCAGAATAGTTGAAAATGGTGAATGCATGTCCACATCTTGCCAACCTGCTGCTCTTCTTCTCTTCATCATATGAATGTGGCGGCATCACATTGGCAGCAAATGGTGAACTACTACTTGGATGCTGCATGTCCACATTTGCCAATTAATCTGCTGTTCATATGTATCCACGGCCGCATGCAATGATCAGAGTAGCTTCAGATGGCGGAATCCTTCTTCTTCTTCTTCTTCTCTTCGACTTCCATCATGAGGCAGGCAACTTGCTCTATAGAAGGCTGCAGTACTCTATGGTCTTCCTTTCATTCATGTACACAACCACTGCATGCATTCAGTGGTCTCAAACAATGGGCATCATCGACTTCTCTTCTTTCCTTCAGCTCCTGCTAAAGGATCCATTCAAACCAATGAGTTATACATATACATATACATATACATATATATACATATACATATATATATATATATGTATATATATATATATGTATATATATAGTATAAACTCCTTTGGTTCTGATGCAGAAATCCCATGTCCAACTATTTCAGCCCATGGGCTTATTTGGTGCACTCAAATGGAATTTCTTTTTTTTTTTGTGGCTTAAATTCATTCCATGCAGCATATTAATTAAATAATGTATTAGTTCCAAAAGTTTTTGTTTGGCTAATCATCCTTTTCAAATCTATTTATTTGCAATAATATACATAAAAATAGTGTATATCATCACCTTGAATAACAATCATCCTAAAAATTAATTATCTTATATATATATGAAAAAATTTAAAATAAAGATAAAATTAATATCTTCATATTTAGTCCTCTAAATAAAAATTTAGCATATATATATATTGGCGCAAAATTCCATAAAATCACATAAATTTCATTAATATTTTTGTATCAATTGCTAGCCACTACAACAACATATCACTATAACTCCAATTACGAGGGTAATAATTTCAAACATATTTTAACTATTTTATGTGGCTGATATTTTCAATTTTAAAAGAACAATCAATAAGAATAATCAATAATAATTAGCCTAATTTCTTTTTTTTTTTAGGGGAGGGATGAATGAAGGATGTTATAGGAGGGCATAAATGGAAGATCATAATATTATATTAAAAGGACATGCATATTATATTAAACTTTACAGGGGTAAACACGATATTTAGAGCTCTTTAACGGGAGAGATAGGTAAAAACACATGGAAGGCATTCTGGTTCGCCACGTGGGCCGATTCCGACCGTCGACCACGAGAAACGACTCGGCCCACGAAAGCCCAAATGATACGTGGCTCGCTATCAGTTGGTGCGGAGAACAGGCGCCACGCCTTCATATGCTCGATCTGTTCTCTCCGACGCTACCACACACTCTCTCTCCTCGGCCTCGATCTCGATCTCGGTTTCTACGCTCTGAGCAATGGTGGTGTTCGCGGTGACGCGAAGGGAGACCGTCCCTTTCGAGGGCCAGAAGCCCGGGACCTCCGGCCTCAGGAAGAAGGTGCGTGAATCGTTCTTTCTCTTCTGCTTCTTCCGATCTAGGCTCTCTTGGTTTAGATCTTGGCGGATCTTGTTTTCTTGATGCGAGTAAGCGGATTGGTTTCGGATTCGGCGCCACGCCAATGGAGTTCGTGTCGATCTGCCTGTACTTGTGTTTTCTTTTGTTCTTGCTTGTTTTACTTCTTCATGTTGCTAAAAATGACTATCTTTTAGCTTGATCGGCTTTTTCGTGATTCAAAATGGGTTGATTTCGATTGTATCTGTCTGGTACTCGGTCTTGTAATTCAAGATGCCTAATTGGGATCGGAGGATTACGTTGGTGTGGTTTTGTTGTAATTAATGTAACGATGTGCAAAAAATGGCAAAGGATTTGGCTTAAGCAATCAAATGATGTTAGGAGTTTTAGTTTCTTTTTTATGTAATTATAAACAAAAATGTGATTTTTATTTTTCATGATGTGCCTTTCCTCCAACTTAAACACATCTTTTTTCCTTTATTTGGCAGTATCATGGGATATGATTATTAGAAACTGTTTCCTCTCATCTTGTCATTTGTTTGTTAGATATATTGATTGATGTCTCTTTCTTTATTCTGAAATCGAGGGGTAATGGGACTTTGGGAGATCCGTCGGATAATGATATATCCCATCTTGAATATCGAGTTAACTGATTTATTAATATGAGGTGATATCGTGGTTGCTTATCTCTTTCTCATCCTCTCTCCTCGGATATGGTCAAGGAATCATGAAAATTAGTAGCACTCTGTGTAAAATCAAGTTTTAGTTACCAGAAATGGATCTTGAATTTCTTTTGTGCTTCTTTTGAGCCCACTAAAATGCAGTTGTACCTTCTTTTAGCTCTATGTTGATTATTTGCTGATAGTATATAGCACATGATAGGAATGAAGAGTAACCACTCTCAGTTGCCGATGTAGGCATTGTGCCTTTTTTTATCTGAAGTTTTGGGTAGGCCCACTAAAATTTTAGTGGAATATAATGTTCTCCATAGTGGATCATTTTTAGATGTACCTTGTGACTCATCACTTGTTGAAGAGAGAAATTTTCAATCTTTACCATTTGTCTTTCTCCCTTTTATTTAACCTGAGACTTGCTTTCAGGTGACAGTTTTTAAGCAGCCTAATTACCTGCACAACTTTGTTCAGTCAACATTTAATGCCCTTCCTACGGACAAAGTGAAAGGTGAGTTCTCCTGTGCAAAGTCACTGATGTAGTGGTCTCTTTAGTGATTATAAGATAAGAGACCATTGAGTCTAAGCATATGTTAGTTAGTTTGCTTGCTTCATTCAGTTATCTTTTCTTTCTTTTGCTAATGGAGCTCTTGTAGGCAGCTTCAAAATTTATTTAATGAAATTGTTATAGTGGTATCTCCATCTCTTTAACCTGATAAGAGAATTTAAGTTAGTATCTGACAAAATACCTGGTGAAGAGCTGTTATGTTGCACATTATTGATAATGAAATTGCAAAACAATCAACTGTACAATTATTTCTGCTTGACTTATAAAGTAATAAAAAATTGTTCATTGCTCTTATGGTGTCAAACATCTTAGACTCTGACAAGTGAAACTAAGACGTTGCAAATCCAAATTTAAGTCCTAGAAATACTTAAATGTTGTTTACTAAGTAATATTTTGACTATGTTGTCCTTTTTTTATTTTCTCAATGTTTAGCATAGTTTTTTTGGCTCAGGGGCTACACTTGTCGTTTCTGGAGATGGACGCTATTTCTCAAAGGATGCTGTTCAGGTACTTTTCTCTTCGTTATAACTTTCATAATATATATCACAAAAAATCTTACAAACTATAGTTAAGCTTTTTTAAAAATTTAACTCTCATCCCTATCCACCATCAAGGAAAAGAAAACCCCTTGTGGCTGAACCAATTGCATTTGGCAGGCATTTTGGTAGTTAACATGATATCCCCTATTGATTTTGTTGTTGGAAATGGTGCTACAAAACCTATGGACAAGACATATATATATATATATATATATATATATATATATATATATATATGTGTGTGTGTGTGTGTGTGTGTGTGTGTGTGTGTGTGTGTGTGTGTGTGTGTGTGTGTGTGTGTGTGTGTGTGTGTGTGTGTGTGTGTGTATATATATGTGTATATATATATATATGTATATATATATATATATACATCGGATGTAAAATCTGGTTGTCTAAATCAGATGTAAAATCAGAGCTAACCGGGGTCTTATTCCATGTTTATCCTCCAATCGTGTTGTGGATGGCCAAATTTAGAAAATGTCGATTCAAACTGTGTCGGGGGCATACCTGGCAAAACCTCTCGATGATTAAGTTAGCTTGGGAGTTGCAGTGTCGACAAAGCGCCAAAAATAGTGAGCCGAAAGTAGTAACAGGATTAGAACGCCCCTAGGAACGCACTTGAGAGGGCCTTTTATAGTGTGGCTTTGGGATTGTTATGTTGAATCTAGGAACATGCGACAAACATGACATAGTCGATAATGCCCGAAGATCGTGGTCATGTCAGCCACACTTGGCGGAAGTGTTGTGGACGTGGCACTGAGGTGTCGACCACTCGACGCCAAAGCATCGACCACATAATGCCGAGGTGTTGGCCATATCATTATCTCTCTCTCTCTCTCTCTATATATATATATACATATATATATATATATGTATATATATACATATGTATGTATATACATATGTATGTATATATATATATATATGTATGTATACATACATATACATATGTATATATATACACAATTAAACTGAGCCAATGACAATTAAACTGAGGCATGTTGCACTTATTGTACCCATATGGACTTGGGTACCATGCTGAGATTGTATACACATATTGCCTACGTACCCTTGCAAATAAGATTGGTTTATATTGATTAGCACATAGTGCTGAACATGTGTGTGAGCTGGGACATATTGATAGATGGAATGAAGAGTTGTAATAAGTAATAACTCCTTGCAGCTTTATTGGCAAATATTTTTATCTTGTCCAGACCACTCAATAAATTGGTGATGCATATTTTTAAAATGTATAATGAATGGTAATATGTGTAATATGTGTGATGTAGATATTTAAAGTGTATAATGAATGGTTGGCTTTGAGTTGGGTGATATAATGTGATCTTGTCTTTTTCTTTTTGTGGCTTTTTTCTTTTGACCAACCAGATTATTATTAAGATGGCTGCTGCTAATGGAGTAAGACGTGTTTGGGTTGGACAAAATTCTCTACTTTCAACGCCAGCAGTTTCTGCTGTCATAAGGGAAAGAGTTGGTGCAGATGTAAGTGTCTTTACTATGTATCAACAAAATTCCTGTAAATAATGGTGGCTGTTGGTTTAGCTTATTGTTTGTGTGTCTGTTAAAAGAGCATTCACTGGACTAGCATCCTGGTTATTAATCATCTCCTATATTACAGGGATCAAAAGCAACTGGAGCTTTTATCTTGACAGCAAGTCACAATCCAGGAGGTCCACATGAGGTATATTGTTGTTTTACATGTCATTGTTTTGTATGCATATATTCTTTCTGCTAAAACATTTTATGGCAAAGACAAAATAACCTTGGAGGAGAAAATGCCTGATGAGTGAGCATTCACTGTGAGATGACCTCTGCTAGAAAATAATTAAAGAATATAATTTTTTTTTGTTTATACCATTTTCTGCAAATATCTGATGATATGGATGTTAAAGAACAATTAAGTTTTTAATTTAAGATAACTTGTGGAAGTAAGTCCTAATCCTCTTTGCCAATTTAACTGAGCTTATAGGCCAAGCTCCATATTTTTTTCCTCATATCCTTTCATTTATCTTTCCTTGATCTTCTTTTTGTTAATTTTCCCAAAATTGTATGGATAAAAGGACTTTCAAGTGATTCAATACTCATTCGAAACTCATGAAACTTACTGGATTATTTGCTTGCATTTTTCTTTACCTATTTTGTTTCTGTGCATTATGCTTATAAGTTGTTATAATACCTTTTCTCAATGTTTTGCAACTGCTAACCTTCATATTATGTATTCAATAGTCTTGTTTTTCCTTTAACTCTTCCATTTTCAACATGCGGTCGCATACCCAGTATGCCTTGTTTTGCCTACAGTGATTTGAATAAATTTTTTTTTCTTGAATGGTGTCATTAATGAAGTTCCAGAATAAACAGGGGTAGGGTTTGATTTAATATATTTATAATATTCCTGTTGTGCTGAGGTAATTACTTACTTTTTTTTTCATAAATTTATTTAAATATTATATTGAGTAGGAGGAGGAGGGTCTAGGGGCTTGTGCCCCCTTGATGTTGGAAAAGTCTTAGCAATCATGCTTTCCTGGTGACTGGTGACATCATAATAGCTTTATATTGAGAGACAATGAAGGCATGGATCAGTCTGAGGAATTTTGTGTAGTATTCAATAATGTTGGTGGTGCACTATCTCTGATGAATTTACCATTACTGATGCATTAATGACACATGTTAATGAACATTTTTCGTGCCATGAGAATTAGCAGCTGACCGAGGCTAAACATGAATACTGACTTGCTTTTTTGCTTCTGTGATGATATTATTAGAACTATGAAAAGGCTTCATGCAACAACTTCAATTTGCATTCAAATCAGAAGAGATATATGCTTCACTAACTAAAGAAAAACAATGTACTGTGAAATTACTATCATTTGTTTAGCTTTTAATACTTCATTGGTAATTTACTTAATCATTCTGCTTTTAGCTTTGATTTTTCATCTATTTGATTTACCACTAACTCTTGTTTTACCAGGATTTTGGAATAAAGTATAACATGGAAAATGGTGGACCTGCTCCTGAGGCTATTACTGATAAGATATATGCCAATACAAAAACACTAAAGGAATACTTCATTGCAGAAAATCTTCCTGACGTATGTTCTGCATTAGAATCTGTCAGCAATTCTGGTTACAAGATTTTAGAAAATCTGATATTCATTCACTTATATGTTGCAGATTGATATTTCTGTTTTAAGTGTAAGCACATTCTCCGGGCCTGAAGGACCTTTTGACGTGGATGTCTTTGATTCAACCACTGACTATGTGAAGCTTATGAAGTAAGTGGTCTTTCCTTCATGTTATTATTGCAGGTATACATTACTTTTTATTTCAGTGATACGTGCAGCATTTTTTGAATTTAGTTTTGTTGGTTTAGGTTTTGGCTTGTATTTGATAACCAAGATTTACAGTATGGAGCAGTGGATGAGTAATGGTTTAGGTTGCCATGATATCTAATCATGAAATCAACAGTCATTATTTCTGTCACACACATTACTGAAATGCATGTGGTGGATGTATATATTCTTCAAGAAGGAACATTGGGGAATCTAACTTTTACAAAGGTTATTAAAATCACTGGTTTTTCGCTTCAGGTCAATTTTTGACTTTGGATCCATCCAAAAGCTGCTTTCATGCCCAAAGTTCACATTCTGGTACTCATCTGGGGCCTTGCTTTCCTAGCATCTTCTAATTCTTGTTTTTACACCTGCGATCTAAGTCCATGCTTAAACTATTTTCAGCTATGATGCACTTCATGGTGTTGCTGGAATTTATGCAAAGCATATTTTTGTTGAGGAACTTGGTGCAAATGAATCTTCGCTATTAAATTGCATGCCTATGGTGTGTTTATACTTGATATGTCCATTTGTCTTCTCTCAAAAATTGTATGATTTTATTATTAAGCATTGATAATCTTATAACAGGAAGACTTTGGAGGTGGTCATCCAGATCCTAATCTGACCTATGCAAAAGAATTGGTTGCAAGAATGGGATTGGGTAAATCAAGCTCACAATTTGAACCACCTGAGTTTGGTGCTGCCGCTGATGGGGATGCAGATCGCAACATGGTCCTTGGTAAAAGGTATTCTTCGGTTATAATAGACGGAAGCTATAACACATCCTATTATGTTCGTGACTAGGCAACTCTTTTCTTGTGTCACTAGGTTCTTTGTAACACCATCAGATTCTGTTGCTATAATTGCTGCCAATGCTGTTGAAGCCATTCCATATTTTGCCTCTGGTTTGAAAGGGGTTGCCAGGTGTGCTATCTTCAGTTATGAACTCCAAGTTTTACTTGAATCTTTTTGGAATGCTTGAACAATGAATCAAACTAGATTCAGGGGTTCTGTACAGAAACTTCTATGAGAGTGTTGGGTGGATTTATCTCTTAAGTGGTTTTCTATGCCACCTTACCATGTGGTATAACAGGATGTACAGTGTACATGGTGATACACAGCTACATGACTGCTTATGCAGTTTGCATATGCAACCGCATGGAGCAACGTGACTGCATGTGGTCTGCGTAAGATGTGATTGCATGTGGTTTGTGTTTCCTTCATTTTTTTATATTATTATACAATCTTTAATGATGAAAACATAGCCAATGATAATTTAACATTAGTCTTACTAATTATTACTCAAGTAATTTCGTGAAGAGTATAGATATCCCATATAATTTTGATTTGGCCATAACATATGCTTATCTATTTGTGATCTGAATATTTATTGTATTCTTGATTATATACTTTTAATATTTGATATGTGTTGTGCATTGTGTTTGCCTTTTATCATTTGGACTTTGTATTTATTGGAAGTTCACTAGACCTTCTGCAATTAAGTTATTAATATGAACTTTGGGATTGAAAATTGAAGATGCAAAATCTAAAATTCACTTTTGCTTTTACCTTTGATATGATTGATCCTAGAAATTTTTGATTTCATCAGTTATGTCTTTAGTTGTTTGGTACCTAAGGAGTGAGAGATAATAATCCATAAAGCCTCAGGCCAATATATGATAGCACTATACATAAAGTACTTAATAGACTATTTTCTTATTCCTCTTACTACTAAACATGCGTTAGTCTATTATAGTCTGTGTTTGTCAATTAGAAAACTCCTACGTAATGTCAGTTTTCCCATTGTCTGGTCACGTTTTTATTCACCTTGCTAATCTTACCTTTCAGGAGTATGCCAACTTCAGCTGCCCTTGATGTTGTGGCGAAGAACTTGGGTCTTAAATTTTTTGAGGTGCGTATTGCTTGGAGTCTTACACAGAGCATATGCATTCGATGGCTTAAAACAAAAATTACCATATTTCAGGTGCCGACTGGTTGGAAATTTTTTGGAAACTTGATGGATGCTGGACTTTGTTCAATTTGTGGTGAAGAAAGCTTTGGGACAGGTAATTTCAAGGATTTTTGTCCCCTGCATGTCTTTGCAAGTTTGCATTGTGGAAATTTAGATTGTGACATTTCTATTACAAGTTTTGATTAGTGTTCAAAACACTTGACTGGTACGGAACCAAGAGATGCATGTTGTCATGAAAATAACAAATTGTCTCATGTTATGCATGCTGCATTTGAACAAGAAAAGCTTAACATTTTGGACCAGTAGCCTTCTTGACTGAATTTCTGCAAGGTCTGCACTTCAAATGTGACCCCCCTTTTTTTTTGCGCTACAGGAGGATTGTGCATTTTTATCATTTAAAATAGACTTCTGTAAGCCTTTGTCTTCTCTTGCAGGCTCAGATCATATTCGTGAAAAGGATGGAATCTGGGCAGTTTTAGCTTGGCTTTCAATTCTTGCCTTTAAGAACAAGGACAAGCTTAATGAGGATAAGTTGGTTACAGTTGAAGATATAGTTCGTAAACATTGGGCCACTTATGGTCGCCACTATTATACTCGCTACGATTATGAGGTAAGCATAGATGTACGGATATTCTTTTAAAAATCAAATGTAATGTATAGTTCGTGATATTCTTTCACATGGCTGCTGCCTATGAGAATACTCTCGCCAATTGTTTATTATTATTTTTGGTGAAGAATGTTGATGCTGGTGCTGCTAAGGAGCTAATGGCACATTTGGTGAATCTTCAATCGTCCCTTTCCGAAGTTAACAGGTATGTCACTTGTGAAAAAAGAAATTCATCAAATACATGACTCACCAAGGCTAACTACAGATAGATGTGGTTGTGAGCACATCGAAGTGTTCTTCTCTGTTGTATGGACTTTTCTCTTTCATGTTTTTTATATGGTTTTGTTGGTAGTATTTCTTGGTTCTTGCATCATTATACTGTTATTTCTTAGTTGTGTTGTGTTGTTTTCAGTTATTATTCTCTCAAATGTCCATCTTGTGTCATGGCAGTTGGTCTTGCTTATGACTCTGTTAATTTGTAATATTTTGTTTTTAGTTTTATACTATAGGCTTCAATGTAACTATCCTTTTCTCCATGATGTTTTTATTTCCATTACCTGCTAAGTATAGCATCACTTGGGCAAGTGAATCTAAAGATTCTACTTTTCAGTTTCATATAGATCTGATTGCATCCTTTTTTTTTACTGCATCTTGTTGCTACTCAATTTTTGTGTTTAGATCATAAGGCATCCTTGTTTACAGTTTCTTTCATATCAAATTTAATATGTTAAGAAGAAACAATGTTAATTTTTAGCTTGTTCCACAAACTAAAACCTTGATGGAATCAGTTGACATAGTATGTGGTCTGTTTGATTGGTCTGTATTAGATTGGGACCAGCTGATGCTTCTAACAATGTTCGATTCTAAAACATAGGGGAATCAGGTGAAACCTAATCTGCAAAGGGAAGAAAAGAAACCTAGACTATGATCCCTTTCCTGCTCAAATTTATTTAAATATTGCCATCAATCTTATCCACAAAACCATGATGCTCTTCTTGTTCAAGTTTATTTCACTGGTGTCATTTGATAGGAGTCCTATTTTCTGATAGGTTATAGGAAATGCATGATTTAGGAGACAATTTGCAACATGTGTGCTAGTTATAGTATGTGTACTCGAGATATGATTTCCTAAAAAAATAGATGTTGCTTCATTTATTCAGGATTATAAAGGAGATAAGATCAGATGTCTCGGATGTTGTCCAAGCCGATGAATTTGAATACAAGGATCCTGTTGATGGCTCTGTTTCTAAGCATCAAGGCATTCGGTACCTCTTTGTGGATGGATCACGACTTGTAAGCTATTATCGCTTGCTGTGCTTCATTTTTTGGATTAGTTTACAACGAATTATAATAATCAGATGCTGACTTGAAGCCTGAAGTTGTTAGCTGAAGTTTCATCGGTGGAATACTAAACTTTGTACTAAGACTATGTCTTTTATTGCAAAACAACTATAAGTGTTAAACTTTATATTATGGTCTATGGCACACTCGGTAGTCACAAGTGGTTTCCCTCCATCCAGGTATGAGTCTAGAGTTATATCTAATTTACATCTGCCACATAATTTTTAGGTTTTCCGGCTATCTGGGACTGGTTCTGAAGGTGCTACTATCAGAGTCTACATTGAGCAGTACGAGAACGATGCAACAAAGACCGGGAGGGATTCACAAGAAGCACTTGGTCCTCTGGTAAAAGGACTTTACCTCTGTGTTATATTTTCATGAAACATTAAGATAATCCTTACAAGATGCTTTGTGCTGTAGGTCGAAGTGGCGATAAAGCTCTCAAAGATGAAAGAATTCACCGGACGATCTGCTCCTACTGTTATAACATAAAATCAAATTGATGAGTACTTTTGAGTTGGACATCGATTTCCCCTCTTTTTATCAACTAATTTTGTACCTAGCGCCACGTGACATGGCGCGCTACATGTTTTTGAAATAATTTGTGTTAGTACCACTCAAAATTAAACCCCGGTTCTGGTTGGAGATTATATTAAATAATACAAAGTTTACGATGAGATGTATCCGAAATCGCTGCTGTGTATCTATTTCTTTCTTGCAAAATCACTAGACTCACTGGTTATTGTTGAGGTTGTTTGCCACTTTTAGCCAAACGAAGTGTCCTAACCTTATGTTGGTGGGAGTTTCTACATGGAAATGGAAAGATTCAAGATGTCTCCATCAATTGTAATTGGTGAGGCAAATCTCAGGAATTGGTGGAGAAACTCTTGTTTTGACGGATCAAATGTGATGTTTACTTGATGATGAAGATGAGATCTGATCTGTTGATTCAGATTCGAATGTGATGATCCTCTCCTATTTTTAGTTTTTGGGCCGTCAAATGAATTATTCTATCTAAAAAATGAGATGTGATTTGACGAAGCACATTGCGAGATCCGATTACTCGATAGACTTCATCAGATGCTACAGTAATTAACGATGCTTCAACCAGAACGTGTTCTTCCGTCGCATGAGTTTACAGTACCTTTGACTTCTTACTCTTACAGCAAGGCTTCAGTTCAGACGTGTCTGCTAAAATCTTTACCCAAGTCAATTACCTTCTTCTCTGTAATTTCTCCACTGCTCTTCCTTAAGTTTAATAACACAGATCGAACGAGAGAGAGAGAGAGTGAGAGAGAGAGAGAGAGAGCTCTTTTGTGCTGCCAATGTACTTTTATTGCCGCCACAACTGCAACCCAAGTGACAAAACAAGACAGGAAAACCAATCAAGTATAGCTAACTCGATTAAGATCTCCCCGCCGAGTACTGACGGAAAACGCTGCTGAATTCCCCATGCAATGCAAGACAGAACGAAGCCCACTTAACATGACAAGAGACACGCAAAGATGAAGCAGCTGATTAAGTTGGTTTCCAGAGGATGGTGGTCTCTGCAATCATGGAAGTGACAGCGTAAGGATCCATGTTGGAAGCCGGCCTTCGGTCTTCGAAGTAACCTGACGAGGATATGGTAGAGTGAGGTGCACATATTTGAACGACACACAACATGAAGAAGTCTCAAGACGAAGGAAATGCTATCCACCTTTGCCGGACTTCTCCGTGTCACGGCCAACTCGAATCGATGCTCCCCGATTCGCAACTCCCTGTCATAGGTCGCAACGAGTTAAGAATGCACGAGATTTCTACCAATGCGAATGATTGTGGCATCTCATCTACGAGCTCGAGTGAGTAGTCGAGAGTGCATGAATTGTACCCAAACGAAGGTATTGATATCAGCAGTCTCATGGCGCCCGGTAAGGCGGCGCTCGTTCCCTTCTCCATAGGCAGCTATGTGCTCCTTGTGCCTCCAGCCAAGTTTCTCGATCGCCTGTTTGATGACTTCATACCCTCCATCGCTCCTCATGGATTTGGTACTGAAGAGTTTCAAATGGAAAAACGATTAATATATATATGCGCATATATTTCCAAGTTCATGGGCTATATGTTCACCTGTAATTTGTGTGAGCTCCTGCGCCATTCCAATCACCCTGAAACGAGAAGACACAGCGATATGATACTGCAAGAACGGTGTCTTCCTCGCTTGTTGGATCAGCAGGTGAGCAAGCTCATCTTACCTGAATCGGCTTTGGATCCAAAGAAAGCACCACTCCGGCCATCTCGGTAATCCTCTGTTCACAGAGAGATCCAAGTTAACGATTGGCTGGCTAGAACAAGTTGGGGACTGCAGTGCAGTGCAGTGCAGAAGAAACCATGGATTCGGACGGGGGTATGTGCAGCTACCTCGAGTACGTATCGAGCAACCCAGAGCTGATCACCAGCTGATACGCCGACGCTGGGACCTACTTGGAACTCCCACTGGGAAGGAAGAACAAGATTTGATGAGAAGAAGGAAGCAGAGGAGTTCGAATGGCTCCGAACGTTACCTGGCCTGGCATGACCTCTCCATTGATGCCACTTATGTTGATCCCTGCATAAAGGCAGGCCCTGTAGTGGGCATCGACTATGTCTCTCCCAAAAGCTTTGTCAGCACCAGCAGAGCAGTAGTAAGGACCCTGTCATGGAACTTTAGGTCATTGCATAGCTTAATTACAGGCCAAAACTTATGATGAAGCAGTGTTTCCAAGGTTTCATATCAGAAAAAGGCTAAAACTTTGTTCTTTGGAGGAGAAATCATATCATGTCATTCATTCATGCTGCTAATCATGATGAGAGTAGCCAAAACTCATGAGAGATATTTTCAAATAGGAAGATTCAGGTTTTTCTTCTTTTTCTTTAACTTTTTGAGGAAAAAATGATATAAAATTCAGATATTTCTTTAACTTGTACAGTGAGATACTTGTTGAGACATAAATCATAGGAAAATAGACAAGGATGGCCCAAGAACTTACCTGGGGACCAGGGTAGCCTCCAATGGGCCACCCAATGGGCCACTTGACATCCTTCTGGAGGAGAGTGTACTCCTGCTCTATCCCAAACCTAGCAGGGAGTAAACATCCACCCAGTGATAGCTTTACATCATCCTCAGATGAATGGAAAAGAAAGCAAAAGGAGAAAGAAACAGCATCAACAACAAGCAGGAGAGAACAACAATACCAAGTCTCTTCTGCAGCAACAGCAGGGTTGCTAAATATCTTGGCAGCATTGTGTCTTTTGTTGGTAGGGATTGGCTCTCCTTGTGGTGTGTAACAATCACACATGACCTATATGTTCCAGATGAAGAAGAAGCAAACAGAAGACCATGAGAAAAAATTGTTTGGAAAACAAATTGTATCAGCTTTGATACAAAGAAGTAGAGAGAGTGAGAATCCAAGCAAATTACATCAGCTTTGATACAAATAAGTAGAGTAAGACTCACAAGGATGTTGTTGCCCTTCCTGAAGGGATCCCTGAAAATAGCTTGGGGACTGCAGACAGGAAGGTGCATCTTTTTTACTGCAGAAGCTTCAACAAGAAAATGAAACTACAGTGAAGAGGAAGCATGACAACATACTACAGAATCACTTCACTGTCCTCTCCAGGAGCTTGGCCAGTGCTTGAGCCATCATAGTTCCATTTTGGAAGCTGGCTGGCGTCAGTCACAGGACCCGAGAGAGTCTTTCCAATTGAAACAGATAGTATGTCAGGACAGAAGCTACAAGTTAAAGGAGTATAATAATGTGGATATCATATACCCTGGCTTTGCTCCTGATGTCTACACCAGAGCCTCCAACCCTGTTGGATTTGCAATAGACAAAAGGCACCATTAGGAGCTGTATGAATTTGAAGGACAGGAGGAGGAGGGAAGAAAAGGTGATTGATAATTTTTTTTTCAGGTGAATAAAGTTCAATTAATTACTTAATTATAATTGACTTCAAAGGAAATCTTAACATGTTTATGCTAATTAGTTGTTCATGGTTAAATGGAAAGTTAGAAACAAATCAATTAGTGCACATTCCCTCAAAAAGAGGAAGAACATGGACAGTCCAGAACAAAAATTAAAGAGCAAAACTATTTTTGAGAACCTTTTACAAGCAAAAGAATGTCACAAAATGAAGTAGCAACAAAAAAGCACAATCACCACTAGAAACAATATTTTTCTTCTTTTTCTTTTCCTTTTGGAGGAAAGAGAACACCAAATCCTTAATAAAGGTAAGTCATCAACCTCTTTCCTCAATGCATGGCATGCAAACAATTGCAAAGTACCAAAACAAACAACATAAAGAAGATTCAAGAAAAACAAGAGAGTCCAAAGAACAACAGAACTGACACCTAACAATATTGAAAGCCCAAAACCAAATGGCTGAACCCTTCCAAAATAATGGAACAAAATCCAGAAGCAGAAACCGGATAATAGAGTGAGATAATTAAGAGGATAGCAAGGGAAGAGATCGACAGAAGAGAAGGAACAAACCATATGTACTCAGCAATGATCTTCTCCGTGTAGTCGGAGAAGTTAAGGTTGATGAGATCTGTGAGCAGAGCCATGGCTGCAAAGAGCCTGCTCTTCTTCTAGACTCTATGAATGACCTGAGAAAGAGAACAGAGTGAGGAAGAAAGGGTAGAAGGAAGGGACTATATATAGGAGAGATGGTGGTGGAGGGAATGGCAGGTAAACAGTGACTGGAATATGGTGATAATCTAGACCTGACATACACTCCTTAGAAAAGTCCAAGTTGAGGTTGACAATGCAGAGATTCAAATATGTGGTACAGAAAGATTAGATGTAAAGTTATGGTTTATATGGCACAAAGAGGTCTATGAAGTGACCAGTTTTCAACCATACCCTTGGATTTGCCCATTATCAACTTATCCTTTGCCAAAGGACTTGCAGAAATTGTGGAGATTTATCTGCAAAAAGAAGAAAGAGAACTTTAACATTCTCTTGTATGATTTGTTATAATACATGTAGTCTTCTGCATAGGCTTTACATGTTTTAAGGGAATATAGCATTATGATCAATATGTACTGTCATTGATGGAGATCAAGTGAGGTTTATCATGCTATTATGGGGTTTGGTATTTAAAAGAAAAAGAATGCTTTGTTTTGCATAGTGCCTTTGATGTTTTTTGCTTACTTCTGTAGAGTGTCATTGATGTTTTCTTTCTGCAATCAGCATAGGAACTTTTCCCCTGGACTTGATGGACTTTATCTGGTAGCAACAATACAGCCTTACTCTGCAGTAATTGCCAAGGTTATTGCTTAACACATTACTAGATCTACCTTATCTTTCTTTCCTGAGTTGGGCAAGGATCTGCCTTGTCTTCAAGCCTCACACTGCTAGAACTATTATATTAAGGAAGCTGCATGTGAGCAATGACTCTGCAATCATAAAGATTAGCAGCAATTGATTGTTGCTGTAGGATAGCAGCAGCTAAACATGTTCTTGCAACAAAACTCTCCATTTGTTAGATGCTTCTTGATAGTTTGGGTCAAATGGTCTTCTTATCTCAAAAACACTCAGAACTCAACATATTTAACTAAAATTGCATGAAATATTAAGCTAAAATTCCAAAAAAAATTACAACAAAAAGAAAAAACAAGCATAAATTTGATATTGTCCTCTACATTGGAACAGTATGTTCGGATCGATCGATACTGGAACCTGAACCTCTAGATTTACAATTGAGGCCCATAGATTAAGCACTTGTTTAGGCCATGAAGTAATGTGTTATGTCTAAGTAATAAATTTGTTCCAAGGTGACATGGAAGATTCTCTACCATGCAAAAACTCTTCATGCCCTCTGTCTTTTGTGAATCTTGGTTCAGAAAATTTCTTGTATAACAATATATATATATATATATGATTTTGACAGAATTATATGAATATGCACACATGTATTTAGATTTACTGATGCAGACATCATGTATGGAAACTTAGCTTGGTCAACTTGATTACCTTGCAAGCTAATAATACTCTCTGTCGATGCATTTGATTATAAGTTAACTGCTCCAAAAACCATAATTTTAATTTTCCTGACCAATGATTAAGATGTTCAAAGCATTCTGTAGTCTCCCAATGGTTGACTTTTAGTATTCTAAAAATTGGAAAATATTCTATGTTCCTGTTGCTTCTTGGCTTTGTGATTCAGGTAGTAATAGGTCGATTCCAGATTAGTTCAGATTCAGTTTTGTTTTGCTGATATTACACTGATTTGGAGTCTAATGACTTAAATTATCCTAAGTAAATTAACTATGATATTATTTTACTGGATTCCGAAAATAATTAATTAGGTTATATGGATTAGCTCAGTTGTATGGATTCTCAGGTTAATTTGACTCTTAAAACTCAATTATGTTCTTAACTCAATGCCTCTTTGTCATATCTATATTTTAAGCTGATTCGGTAACTCAAAAAACTATATGGGTAAGTCAACTGTAAGATACGTAATTGAGTTGGCATCTCCATACTGAATCCGATCTAATTCTGTGAAGTATGCTGGTGTTTGAAAAGCCAGGGAAAACAGTTGAGTAATCTATATTTCAGGTCTGCATCATCTTTGGGCTTCTCTCAGATATGGAAGAAACCTGACCATCATGCTGACCTGATGAATGCCTCATAAATGTCAGAAGAAAAACCTTCTGAGTTGTTTCTTGGGAAATGGTTGACTTTTTCAAGTTGAATCTTTTAATAGGACAGTCGAGGATTCTTCTAGATGATGAACTTTGCATCAGAATCAAGGCATCTTTTATCTCCTTGATTTAAATGGTTGTCAGCCAATCTTGTTTGATTAGGTGGTGTAACTTGTAATAGAATATAATCCAATTGTCAGCAAAATTAATGATTGTTTTGCTGAAAGAATCATACAGGAACAAGAGAAGGTTGTACAAAGTGATGGAATCACAGCATTGACAAATGAATACAACTCAGTTTTTGCTTCTTTTCTCTGATATATAGTGATCATGGTTGGACATTCATATAAAGATGTTGTTGACCTCACAAAGCTAGGGTATAGTATAAAAATGCCTGGCTTTCAAGTTGTTTTCATGTGAGCAATTAATTATGTCCTGCCCCTTGAGCTCACTATTTTAAAATGAAAGCTAAATCAATACAACTTCTGACTCAGTTAACCTCAAATTAATATAGAGATATTTGTTTTAGTTTTCTAACTTGTCTGAGACAGTTAGCTCACCTTTTTTTAATGTCCCCATTTAATGACCTCCAGAATGCCAGAAACCTAATCATCCTTCTGCAGATAATAAATCTGAACCACTGAATTGGATGATCTGCCATAAATGCATGTCTGACACTGTGTTGGCTCACTTGCAGACAAGTGGTAGGACAGCATGAGCCAGTCTTTGATCTTTCTGGTACCCACTTCAGTATTATTCTCGGCAGCATGATGAAAAGAACCAATCGGCAGAGATCTTTGTTGTGTGTTGTAACTCATCCATGTGAGCACTTGCCATCATGCAACCCTAGTTTGAAATCTGTGGTTATTTTTGGAGAGAGAAAAGTTATTGCATCACACAACGTAGACAGCAAGATCGGTTCACATAGACATAACAATCAGTTGAAAACATATAACAATAACAAGTAAGGATTTTATTTCCATCTCTAAAACTAACCATTGTCATATACTTCTCACTGCTGAGTCTGCAATTGCCATCATTTTATTTGTTGGGAGTCTCATGCCACCGAACACTCTCTTGATGTTTTTGATCCATCCACCTTAGAACGTTTAAACTATAATAATCTCCATAAATAATTAGAACCACAAATGAAACAATACCAAATTGGTTTATTCTCATCTAATGAACTGTAGCACAATGGGTAAATGGAAGCAATTATAATCACAATAATAGTGACCATAGATAACATTCCATAAGGCAAACACTACAATGTACACTTTTAAATGATTTATTGAGACTGTTGACTCCACCTAAACAGTTCAAAGAACTGAAACCCACCCAAATACTTCCCTAGGGCTCATATGGTCTTTATCAAAAAAAATTACAAAACCACATGAGCATACCACGTCTAGACAAAATAGAATTGAAGCTGGCTGAAATGTCAGGCTCATCTCGTTCATCCAATCCCAGCCTTCCAATAGGACAAGCGTGAATATAAAACAAGAAGATATACAACTTTTTACCCACGTCGCTGCAACAAATCTTATTGCTGTGGTACAATTGAGATTCTGTGGCAAATGCCATATGGCCTGAAGCACATACAAGAATGACAAGAACAATCATGGTTTTAGCTGTCTTGGATTGTTCCATGTTTTGGGAGGTCGCATAATCTCGGGGAGAGGGGAAGGAGGGCGTGATTCTTCCGATATATTTATTTCCTACACACCAGCATCGAAAGAGAAACACCATACATCTCTTAGTTAATCATGTTCTGAAGCAAGGGAAACATGGAACTCGAGAAACTTCTTTTGGTTTAACAGAAAGATCAGAAATCATAAAGTAGATCAAAAGCTTTGAAAAGAACAAAAAAAAACAAAGCTTTACGAACACCACAAACCTGTGACGCAATCGAGGGTGTCGAATTGCGAGATTGCAGCTTTGACTTGGAATGCATCCGATGCTTATGCTGCATTTGCTCAAATTGTTGCAGTCTAGATGGAAAGTCGATTGCATTATAAACATTTGCAACATTTGCAGCATATTGGTTTCTGTTGTCCTCCGAGAATTGCAGAATCTGGGAATATGGGTTTTCTGAAGACGTGCCCTTTAGTTGTTCGATACAACTGTAAGAAGGAACAGTCTTTAAGCGAGTCCTTAATATCTTGAATGCCGCACTTTGCTGCATGCATAATTAGGAGATTCGTTAACTGAATATGCAGTTAACAAAATGCAAAGAGCAGTAATCATGGAACAAACATCTGTGGAAGTTCCAGGCACTGGTCCAGAAACATTAAAGTAACAGATCCCTTGACCGAGATTATAAAGATGGATTGCTTCCAAAAGAAAGCATATGCACCATCAACTGCAAAGCTATCCCTAACTTTATTAGTTTAACAAAGTAGAGTTCAGTGCAGTCAAGATCATAAATCATTCAGTTTATTATGTGTGGTTGGAAGTGAAAATAAGCATAGATGGAGAAATAAAAGGTGGTGTTAGAAGTAGAGATAAGTACTAAAAGCTATTGACCTGAAATCAAGTTGACCTGAAATCAACTTGTATTCCCTTAATTCAAATAATCTTAGTAGTGTTACAGAGATCATTTTACCTAGCAGTTCAAACTAGTCTGCTTGTCATATGCACAATCATACATCTTCATTGGAAGTCGTTATATTGAGATCTGAAACTGGAACAGTCTCAGTTAACTTAATCCAATCCCAGAAAAACACTGGTTCATCAAAGAGAAAGACCTCTATTAGCTGTACCAGACCACTAGGTGTAGAACCATCATCACTAGATAGTAAAATTTCAGAACCACTAGACCCAGCGAGACAAGGCTAGCAGTTCAGATTTCTAGCTAGCAAGAAAAAGGTAACTTACAGGACGCTTAAGTAGGAAGCAGCGTCAAGTAAGTTTGCTAATTACCATTATAAATTATGTCAACCACTTTTAACTTTGCTTACCAACCACAAAAAAGGACTAAAAATACCAGGTCAAAACCAGTGGTTGCTTACTTTAGAAATTTTAGGTTAAATCCAGTGACAGGATGGAGATCTTGAATCTCCTCATCTCTCTTCTTCTATGCCTAAACTGCACAAGTCATTCTCATACTGAACCTAAAGGAAGTTGATAATTGGATCACATGATAGTGCTTTTGAGCATCATTTTATACATAATAAGGGTTCTTCTGGGAATAAACCTTGGCCATTGTCACCGTCAGCCAAAAAGAGATCTTGTGCAGGTCAACCTCAACCCTGCCATGGGCTACAAAAAGAATTAATCTCAAACTAATTTATATCAAACAGTATTATGAGTCTCATACATTACTCAAAACCATCTCTTGTCAAGTTTACTTCAACCATAACCTATACACATTGAGAAATTAGTCAAAACATTTGGACACACCATCACTGCAGTAAATCTCCTCTACGTTAAGATTAAAACTATAATAACTATAAGAAGTCCACAGATATCTTTATGTTTCTGGTCAGACTAGGTTGCCAATAACTAGAGGATGTCCATGAATATAATGGTTTCTATTAAAACCTTGGCACTTCTCTGATATATAGAAATCTAGTATTCCGGCCTACTGAAGGAGTAAGTGTTCATCTTAGGAAAAAATTTAGAGAAGAAGATGATATATGTGTATCAATGAACATACCTGTGGCAACATCATTAAAAGGCCATATAAAGTCTTCAATAACCATGTATATTTCGCAGGCTCCAAAAGCTGTAAATTTAAGTATATAAGTTACACGTTAGAAAGGAAATCTAGGTGCCAATAACGGAGGTAAAGTTTGCTTGATCATGATAAACATGAGAAACAATTCAAGCAATAAAAGATATATGTGCAAATGCAAGTTGATGGAAGCATCCTGACAAAGGAAATTTTCACAAATATCTGATGCAAACAAACAAGGCATTTGAGACTGAGCAAGGATGATAACATGAGCAACCAAAGTGTTTCCCTATCACAATTTAAGCATTTCAAAGTAAAACATGCTAGAAAGCCACAAATTGTACATTTAGCCAAATATTTACTGCAAAAAGAAACTAAAATCATGAACTTATATAGTAAATATCAATTGCTGAAAACATATCATTAGTTTTCACAAAATCTAATACCTATTATCACAATTAGTAATTAATTTAGCACGTCCTAAACACTCTTCTTTTTACATTGATTGACATCTTACCCAATTCAAAATTTAAACCTAACCATAAATTCTTGATAAAACTTTTAGGTATAGTACAGATTGACAATAAATGATATTTTCAAGGGGAAAATTGTCACATTAAAACAGCAAGAAACAAGTTTTGAACTATGTACTGAATCAGGCATATATCTCTTATTGTGTAATAACAACACATGAAATTTCTTTGATAATTTTTATATTAGAAAATTGACATCTGAGAAAATATTTTATACTAGCTCTATCTGGGCCTAGCAAATAAAGATGATAGCAGATATCTACCGTAAGATTTTTGTTCTTGATTCTAGGCTTTGTATTGAAGAAGGGAATAAGAGGGCCACAGTCATAAAAGCTGACAAAATTTGCTAAACCATAACATTTATTTTGCATGTATAGATAGCATATTTAATATAATATTATCTCCTTTTCAGAGAAACGAACCAGTAAAGTTAGACTACGGTTGTAATTTTTGTAATGTTCAAGATTCTACATCATCCTTATGGGAATTTCTTATAGTTAAATTATTTGTTAAACTAATAATGCTTCATTAATTATTTTCTTAAAAATATATTTATGTATGGCCTTACATATGGCCCGCTGCCACGCCCTAAGCAATGTTTCCATGTTCATAGTAACACTTCCACCATATGCTGCCATATATCGCGAAGTAATTGTCATCAAAGCTTGATGCCATGGCATTGTTGCCATCAACTGAGGTTCAACATTTGCCATCTCTAGATACATTGCATGCCAGAAATGTTGCCAGACCAGAGAAAGAGATGTTCAACCATAATTGATTTCCAACATACTTGAAGGGGTGCCAATGAAGTTGCAGGCAAAAACAGCTAGTAGATGGGCAACTGTCAGAGCAATCCAGCAAATAAACAGATAAAAAAAAGCAAGAAAGGGCCACAAAAATAAAAATAATGGCAACTGAAAAATGATCTACTGGGAGATGATGTTCAATGGACATCAGCATTGGCAGGGCCAGCCATGGCTGGACTTGGCCAGACAGTCAACTAGGTAATGGATGGCAGTGACAAGCCAGCTAGTAGCAGCCAGTTGATTTAGACAGAAATTGTCCCAGGCTGCCAGTAGCAGCTGGCCATACACAGACAACTGCCTTCCAGATGGTAATACCTAAAACCTGATACCAGACCAAGTAAGTAGTAAGCTAAATGGGCATGGATTTTGTTGGGTTTGCACCAAACTATGAACCTGCGCCACTTGATAAATTGGTTCAACCAAAGCCCAAACTGATTGGACCAGGTTTACATTTATGGTGCAACCATGAACCTGATCCACCTGATTAAGTTGGTTTGACCCAACTAAAACTGATTGGACCAGACTTATAATTTTGGTGCAAAACATGAACCTGATCCACTTGACTAAATCATTTCAATCCAATCTCAAAACTTACTAGACCAGACTTATACTTCAGGTGTGTTAACCAAAAACAGGGATCTGTATGTAAGCATATTAATCTTTCTATGAAATCAAGAAACAAAACCATGACATTTATAGAAGTGGTCATACCAACTATCTTCTTAATATAATTCATTGGAGCTGAGCAGCTTGTAATACAATTCAAGGTATCTACATCACTATGATGTTTATCTCATTTGAATGACTCCATGCTGGATAAATGAGGTAGTTAGGCACAAATCTTTTAATAGGCAGTTAGGAACATAATTGGACACAAACAAATATTCATCGTTTCTACTGCAAGCAACTAAACACATATTTTAACAGAACTTCTACATGTCTGCATAACTTGCTTTACTAATACCTGACAACCAAATGGCAACTTAAGAAATCACAGGAACCATGGATTCAATTTCAAATACTGGTCGGTATGTCACATTGCAACCAGTATTTACTAGTCTAACCAAAAACTTCATGTACCAGTCAATGTTTCTTTTAAGATGATATCCACCTATACAAGACAATGTACTAGGAATATACTGATACCGTACAAGTCCTGCAAATTTTCAGAACCAGGATCAGACAGATTAAAATCCTTGACAGGAACCAACCTTCTAACAACACAAGCTAATATCATTTGACAAACACCTAATAGCCAGCTCTCAAATCACTGGAAAATGAAAGGCATCTCAGCATGATACATTCTTTTACTTGATAAAATATAGATGAGGCTTAGTTGAGTTAAAAGAAGAAAATGAATAATGAACAGTACAATTTTTTGTAAGATCAGCACTAATATCCTACTCATCTCAGGTGAATAACTAATATTCGGTAGAAGGAAAATTATAACAGAAGTCAAATGAGTAACTAGTATTCAATAGGAGTAATAATATAACAGTTAGAATTGTATGCCATTGTGAGAAAGGAATCCATAAAAAAGAATCAGTCTGATTTTCATGAAGCGAACTCTTAGACACTTGAGGGCACATAAAAACTAGCATACATGCTCTATATACATACTCACCACTTCCCAAAACAGAACAGTATCAACAATTCATGGACATGTTATCTGGATCTCCTCCATTCAAAAGAAAAGCTGATTAAAAAGAGAAAAGAACTACACGGGGCACATACCTGTAATCTCAGGTAAGCAAAAATCGGAGTCTCCAGCAATCGAATCAATTTGTCCAGCTGCACCAGGAACTTTGCATTTATGTCTTCTTCCCTAAGAGACTGAATTACAGAACTGGCATGATTGTATGCCTTCCATGGAGAGCGATAACAGTCAGAACAATTAAGGAGAGTGATCCAAGCAAATGATACAAGTATTTAGAATGTATGACACCTGAGCTAGAAGACACAAACTGATTGTTGCCATTGGCGAATGGCACCAAGAAGAATACAATGATACAAATAGGTCCTGGCCCGAAGACTGCACCAACGATAGCTTTACAAGACCTCGTAACTCAGCCAATTCCGATGACGTGAGTAAAATCAAATTCAAAGCCTAAACAAAGATAAGTGGATTATTAAAAACACTTGCCCTATTTTGGCACTGTGGGTTTTCAAATTTCAATAACATGGCAATTGCTAAGCTCAGCAATTGAAACAAAATTAAAAATGATAAAAAACCTGAACCATAACGGACGCAAAATCCAAGTCTTGTTCCTGCTCTAAATTTAAGGAAAATTGTCGATAAACTCGTTCCGCATCCAAGAGAACACAAAGTCGTCGTACAATCAGAGCCCCCCGTCTAAAAAGAAAAAAATGAGTATAGGAAAATGTAAATTTTGTAAATACACATTTACGGTCTGAGTATTCCATCAACAAGATATAATTTGTTCTATGTTGAATGAAAAGAAGAAATACATTTTGTTGCATACTGCATCAAGAATATAGTGAAAAGGATAACAAATGTCATACCTCTCAAGAAGCACACGGTCATTTTGGAAGTTGCGGACTAGAAGCCCAACAAGACGATGAAAATTTTTATGATCTTCTGCTATGCAAGCATGCACTTCAAGTGCCAGGAGGACAACCTGTCGATAAAAATAGCAGAAAGGACCTTGTTAACACAACAGCAATTAGAACAGTTATAGTACTTTTGACTATCTACAACCAGTTCCATTAATTTGAAGCAAACAATAAGCTGGTGTTATGTAGTGCACTCCATAACACCATCAGAGTACGCATCTACTGACCACACAAATGTAACCCTATAATGGTTGTTGTGTTAAGACATGATCCAGATTAGTCTAGGTCTCAAAGCCACTAATATAACATTCATAACAACAAAGGACAATTCACTGCTTCAGATAACTAGGAAGAAGAAAAGGTGCACAAACAAATAGACCAAATAGGCTATCTGAGGCGGCATTTTAAGAGATATGTTGTTTTCAGAAAAACAAGAATAGTGAAGATATCCATAAGCAAGGATCATAATTTCGTACCATACCAAAGTTTCGAGCGTAGTTCGGTATGGTACAGTACAGAATCCCGAGCGATACACCTGGGTGTATCGTTCGATATGTGTGTGTGTGTGTGTGTGTGTGTGTGTTAAAAAAAAAATACGACGTCGCCTCCTTTTTCTGCCTGCGTGGGGAGAAGAGACCGAGGTTTCCTTCTCCCCGCGCAAAAAAAGGGCGACAAGGCGACATCGCTGCCTCGTTTCTTCTGCCCGCATGAGGAGAAGAAACGTCACCTCGACGACACTCCGTTTCTTCTCCCCGCGATGTCGCCGAGGCTTTTTCTCCCTGCGCGAATAAGGAGAAGTCATCGACGACGCCGAGGCCTCGTCGCCTCAGACGAGGAGGCGACGTCTCATCTGTAGCGTCCAGCGAGGGAGGGCGACGACGGCTCGGGATCGTCGAGAGAGGGCTGTCACGAACGATCGTCGCACACCCGTAACAACTTCGTTCAATGAACTGTTCGTCATTTTGCATGCTTATACAGAGACATGGCAACATGTTTTACCTTGGTTTTGTGTGTTTTTGCTTGGAAAATGTAAGCAACGACAGTTCGCAACGCTGTAGTGCGACCTCTCGCCGCCCCGAGCCGAACTGCCCCAAAATGACTCTGTTTTCGTGTGCGACAGCTTGTTTTATGCACATCGCAGCTACACGTGAAATGTCAGTCATCTCAGCACCCTGGAACCCCCCGGGTGGCACAAGGCTAGATGAGGCTTCGGTATATTGTTGAGCGTTGAACAATCTTCACAAGTTCGCACGTTAACTTGACGGGAACTTGCCTTCGCGTCCGGCACCCGATGAGCAGTTGTTTGTGGAGTTGCAACTGTTCGTTCTACCTTCTAATGTACTTGTTTTCACCTTCCTCTCTTTTCTCTCTTGCACTTAAGATGCTCGCTGAATTGCTTTTAAAGCTTCTCTCTTCGCGAGACATCGAGACTTGTCCATCGCTCGTTTTCAATCTAATCAACTTTCTATTTTACAGGTCCTTCGGGACTTGTACGAGATTGCAACTAGGCTGACCCTTTAGCGGATGCATATGTCGCAAGGGCACCTAATGACTTAGGCAATCCCAACTAAGTCCGAGGAGTTGGCGCAAGGGTGCTTCACGACTTAGGCAACTTCAGTTAAGTCCGTGACTTTACCGCAATGGTGCCTCACGACTTAGGCAATTCCAGCTAAGTCCGTGACAAAGCGGCGTCGGATCTCCAGGTTCTCCCTTTTCTTCTCCCTCTTCTTTTTTCTCTTTCGGCTAATACCACCTGATAGCATGCAGGGACGATCAAACTCGACCGTCATCGACCGATTTAGGGTCAACGATTTGGTATTGGTGAAGCTCCAACCAGCATCACTCCAATTATTTAGGCACAAAGTACACAAAGGATTGGTGCGCAAGTATGAAAGGCCCTTCATAATTATCAGTAGGGTGGGCAACGTCTCCTACAAGTTGCAACTGCCGGTGTGGCTCAAAATTCATAATGTTTTTCACGCTAGCAACTTGAAAGCCTACTACTCATATCCGCAAGATGCTTCTCGAAGTGTTCCAACTCGGCTACCCCCCACTAGAGCCTCCTACGAGAAGCGAGTTGAAACCATTTTAGCAGATCACACGATAAAGCTACCCAATGAAGCTGAGCAGACTAAGTACTTAGTGAAGCGGTGAAAGCTTCCCCGAACCGAAGCTAGTTAGGAGCCCGAAGACATCCTACGACATAAAGAAGCAATCATCAACAATTACCAATAAGCGTCGACGAGGGCATCGACAGTTTAAGTAGGGGAGAATGTCACGAACGGTCGTCGCGCACCCGCAACAACTTCGTTCGACGAACCGTTAGTTGCTTTTGCATATTTGTACAGAGACATGACAGCATGTTTTGCTTTGATTTTGTGTGTTTTTGCTTGGAAAATGTAAGCAACGACAATTCGCAACGCTGTAGTGCGACCTATCGTCACCCCGGGCCAAACTGCCCCAAAATGACTCTGTTTTCGTGTGCAACGGCTTGTTTTCTGCACATCGCAGTTGCACGCGAAATGTCAACCATCTCAGCACCCTGGAACCCCCCCGAGTCGCACAGGGCTAGATGGGGCTTCGGTATATTGTTGGGCGTTGAACAATCTTCATAAGTTCGCACGTTAACTTTACGGGAACTTGCCTTTGCGCTTGGCACTCGGTGAGTAGTTGTTTGTGGACTTGCAACTGTTCGTTCTACCTTCTAAAATCCTTGTTTTCACCTTCCTCTCTTTTCTCTCTTGCACTCAAGATGCTCGCTGAATTGCTTGTAAAGCTTCCCTCTCCGCGAGACGTCGGGACTTGTCTGTCGCTCGTTTTCAATCTAATCAACTTTCTCTTTTACAGGTCCTTCGGGACTTGTACAAGGTTGCAATTAGACTGACCCTTTGGCAGATGCATATGTCGCAAGGGCGCCTAATGACTTCGGCAATCCCAACTAAGTCCGAGGAGTTGGCACAAGGGTGCTTCACGACTTAGGCAACTTCAGCTAAGTCCATGACTTTGCCGCAATTGTGCCTCACGACTTAGGCAATTCTAGCTAAGTCTGTGACAGAGCAACGCCGGATCCCCAAGTTCTACCTTTTCTTCTCCCTCTTCTTTCTTCTCTCTTAGCTAATACCACCCGATAGCATGCAGCGACAATCAAAATCGACGGTCATCGACCGATTTAAGGTGGTAACGAGGCGGAAGCAACCCCAACTGACGGTAGCAAGAGGTCCGCGTACCGGTCTGCTGATGGATCGATACGTACCGCTCGGTAGGCCAGTATTGTTCGAAATTAAAATCCTTGTCCATAAGATACTTGGCATCTATAAATTATCAACAAGTATATTCAAAATTGAACTAGTTGGAAAGCACATGTATGCAACGAGTAATAATAACACAAAACAGTTCAAATCCCTTACTAATCTGACATGGAACTTCACAATTAAAAATGCAGCAACACTAGTAAACGAGTCATTAGTTTTCACACGGATATAGGAAAACCAATCAACCCATGTAAACTAAATTTTGAAATGCTTTGACTCCATTTTTTGCTTCTCTGTCTTGGAGAATTAATACAAAAAAGAAAATAAAAGTAAGCAATTTAATATTCTCCTGATCTGGCCCAACGGAGATTGGCTAAGTGAGTGAAGTCATTTGGGCAAATCTTACCCTACTACCATTGCTTCTATCATAAGCATTTCCTCCGGAAGAACATAAAAAAACTCTAGATACAGCACCCGCACATCCCAATTAATAACCCTATGGTGCAAAGTTTTATGTTTAGTCTCCCCTAAAAGCTCTGAGGACCCTCACTCTCCACTTGCATATGGAAGGGAATCTAACAGGGTGGAGTCTTTGCTTTCACTTTTGTGTGACAGATCCTTCTCTAATCTTAAATCTCTTGCAGGTTTTGAAATCCGTTTCTAAAATTTCAAGGGGCCACCATTGCTAGTGCTAGCGCCATCCATCATGCAAGCAGTCCCCTTCATCCTGAATGCTGGGCTGTCTTGGACAGGTTACAGAAAAAGCAGCAGCTAAAGCTTTGCAATGTTTTGGTCAAATCTGACATTCTGGAGCTCATACAAATCCTCAGTTGTTCAATTCCCATTCCCTGGTTCCTCTGTAACCTTAATTACATCTTAGCACATGCTGATGAGAACACACCTTTGCTCATACTAACAGAAAAGAAAACACCTTTGCTCGTACTCTTCCTAATGAGGCCCGGTCCACTTGTGCTCCATACTTCATTGAGGAGAATTCTGTACTTTCTGGGGATAGCAATGGTCCCGAGTGATTAAGAGAAATCATTTTTTTTCTGAAAAGAAGTATTTACCTCATCCAATTGAGTTGTGCAAATCTTTCGATATATAAATGAACGAAAATAATCCACAACAGAAAATAGTTGTTTCCTATTAAGAAAGCATATCAGGATTAAGCTGTAATATCATCCTACAATAGCTACTACAAACTGATATAGGAGAAGAGAGAAGGTACTTGAATGAAAGTGAAATACAAAAACAAAGTCATTACCATGCATTCAATCTGTATTAGTCAAACTAGCAGTGCATAATTCTATACAATGCTACACAAAATGTTGCTTGGTAACTAGCAAGACTACCTTGAATTTGACTTAATCAAAAAAAAAAAAAAAAAGATCCCAATAGCAACAAAAGATCCATGTAGCCAATCCCAAATAGTTGGGACTTACGGCTTTGTTGTTGTTGTTGTTGTTGTTGAATCGAAAAAAGCAGCACTGTGCTTGTAGCCAAGAGATGCAACACAAGATGCCACATAGACTTTACCTAACTAGTTATTATGCAACAGGTGATAGAAACAATGAGTTTCAATTGGTTACAAAGTCACAGATGACATGTTTCTTTGGAAGTTATATACATGGGAAAACATTTGCTTTTTTTTTCTCTATTTCCAAGTTTTCAGTTGGTAGCAGTGACTGATCTGACGCATAGATATGTGATCAGCCATTTTGTCGATGAAAAACAACAGGAGCTTAGCATGATAACATCAATATTCTAGGTAAAGTGCATTGTTTATAGTGACATGGTGCTTCAGAATTCTAGCTTCGACACCAGTATAAATCAGATGAGACATTTCATTTAGTAACAATATCAACAGAAACGAATTTTCAAAAATTACCTCATTTGAAGAATCTGAAAGTGCATTCAACAAGGAGTCAAAGGTATGATTCAAGTATGAGATAACCTGTTCAAGAAAATAATATAAACTTAATCCTGCCAGAGCACAACAGCATTATACATCTAGCAAAATACAAGCACAAATATTTACTCTGATGGAATGACAATGTCCAGAAATAGCAAAAGGAATTGTTTTACTAAAAGAATATACAAATAGATAAAAGAAAACAACACAATTGCAAGTCAATGTTTGCTAATTTCTGTTCATGTAATCAAAAACACTTAAGGTAGACACTTTGCAGTCAACTTAACATGTGACCAGATCAACATAATCCTCGACCAAAGACCAGAATGTAACATATCCAGTCTAAATTTGTGATCACCAAAGGGATAGGAATCAACAACTTGCAGATTAACATAACATTTTAACCATATCGCATTGTCGAGCACACTGCACTATAATCTACACCCTTCCAATAATTATGTTTTCTATCTTTTGCACAGCACTATCTCAGAACTATGAGACCACGAGAAACTTTTAACCTGAACAGGCTTTTTTTAGCAAGTATTTAGTATCTGGTGGCATTGGGCCTCAAGACATCCAAACTCCCCTTTTGATCTCATTTTGGCTCCATGTTGTCATTGGCTAAACAATACAGGACTCTATCATGACACACTTGTACAACGAAGTCAGCCTACTCAAATGATCCGCAAAGGCAAATTTCCTTAGTTGTATGCTAACACAATTTGGCAGACGTAGAAAAGGCACACAAACAATCTGCATCGAAAAGATGGAAATTTAGTAAGGCAAAGTGCCTTAGTCACATGCTTACTACTTGATATGGTACAATGAAAAGCCCAAGAGTAGGGAAAAGAAAATCATTATTTGATAAGTCCATACACATGCAATGTAATCCCCAATGTTCCCCTCCTAGGTAATTTGCCCATACCACCAAGGGTCCTCAGTGGCTGAAATGGATAACGATAAGTAACTATAAAAATTTCCTACTGTCGGTCCCGGTGCTAGCTTGTGTATGTGAAATTCTTCACCATAGAATGGTAAAAATGCTCCTTGTGATGCCATGTGACCGATCTTATACAAATTTTTTTACACATACATGATCATTAGGGATCATTGATACCTAGAAATACTGTAATTTAAGAATATAAGACCCATAAGAATGTGCACTACTATGGGGAATCTCTCTGAATTTTTTGCTTCCAATCATGGTTTGATGTTTCAGACATGGGAGCCATGCCAATTCCCGGCAAGATGTACGACGGCTCACATAACTTTTATTATGATTAGAGTATACACAGTGTTAGGAGGCATGTGCCACTGACCCGACAAACCATCAGACCAGTACACACCAGTCCAGGTGAAACATAAAATTATGCTTCCAACAATAATACCATCCAACTATAAGCCACATATAATAACTCTTACATTTTGAAGCGTGACTCTTCAATACTAAAAATTACTGATAAAAAAATTCAAATACATATCATTCAGTACTTATGCTAGCATAAGCATTTGAATAAAAACATATACTTTGTTACCTGTATAGCCAAGATTTAACATAGATTTCAAGAGTTCTTCCATAGGTTTTATATTTCTTAGATTTACTTTTAATTTTTAAATGATTTCTAGATGGAAATATCCCTTTGGGAAGTAATTTACAAACTATAAATTTCTATGCGTAAGCCTTGTTGTAACCATAAGATTGGTCCATTCCCAAATCAAAAATTTAACTCAAGGAACCAACCACTATGCAAGCAACATTGAGTGTGTGTATAATGTGAGCTTCCTCAAAATACAGCACAAGCAGGAACCTTGTGCATTGAATGTTTTCTCAGGTCGACCCGGCACTCAAATCTTAGCCAACTAAATTTCATGGCAATCCCAAATCCCAATATTGTCCCAAGACCAACTTCATCGCTCTGAAAATTGCTTGTAGGCATGCCATGATTATGAATATGAAGTTACAATTAAGTATGAAGTTTTATAGTTTCATGACTGAATTGATTTTGGATAGTTTCTCAACCATATAACCAGAGTAAGTCATTTTTTGAACAAGTATCTTTTGTTATAACACGAAATAATTCTCTACTCAGTGCAGCAAATATGCTTATGTTAGACCAATTATAATAAGCAGATCCAGTGACTAAGATGCTCATAATTTGTAGATGCAAGTCTTTCCACCCAAGGTAAAACAAAGCAACATAATCTTTTCATCAAAACTACTACACACAAAGATGAACAATATCATAAATCGATTTACCTCACTTCGATACCGAGCCAAGAGAGCAGAAATCCAATGCAGTGCTTCGATTCGAGTAGCCTCCCATTCACTAGTTAATTCTCTGAGAAAAAGGGGCCACAACATTGCTTTTATAACTTAGTTCCTTGTTTAATTATGATGACAATTGACAGAAATATATAACTAAATATATTACATAATACATAACAAGCCACATTCATATACACATCCCTCTCTTCACTCGTTTATAGGCACAAGAGGCACACTAAAACATATTATAGATG
This sequence comes from Musa acuminata AAA Group, assembly GCF_036884655.1. NCBI lineage: Eukaryota > Viridiplantae > Streptophyta > Magnoliopsida > Zingiberales > Musaceae > Musa > Musa acuminata. The sequence goes on along the minus strand of NC_088334.1, from coordinate 50,296,973 downwards.
CACAAGTAACCTTTAAACCTAGCGGATTCTCAGGTGGCTAAAAAATGCACCTCCTTGCAATCGAGAGGATGGCATCTATATTGAATCCATCAGCCGGGTCAGCTCGAATGGCACGAAGCTCCTCATTGGTTTCACGAGCAACCTATAAATGAAAAGAATGTGAACTCAAGAACATAATTTTTCCTTGAGAAAGTGGTCATATAAACGTAGCAAAATAAGAATTATACCTACCACTCTTATCTTCTCCTCCTTGTCAGATATGCAAGGTAATATGGCTCCTAGGATGTCTGCATAGTAAGGAACAAGCTGCTCTCCACCAAGTTTTACAAATTCATTTATCTGCATTATTAATAAGACACCACTGATTCTAGTAAATAACAAGTATGAAGACAGAGAGAAAAGAAAATGGTGATTCTCGAAACATCATGTGCTTGACTCCAAAAATTGCATAGGGACCACATCATTAGGCAAGAAACTGTGGTGTTAAACAGATTTTATCATTTATAGCAAGACCATTAAAAAGGGAGAAAAAGTAATTAGCTTTACCCATGTGATAGCTGTCAACCGAGTAAATTCGTCAGAAGAACCTGCCCTCTGTACCAATATTTCAGCCATACGACCATAATCTACATTCTTCATAATAGCAAATCTCAAATTAGAAAAAATAAGATAGCTATCATCATATTACAGACTTCAGCTCTAAGCTGACAGAAACAAGATATGAACCAAATGAATAGATCACATATACAATTCATACACATGTGCACACGGTAAAAGTAAATAACAGTAAAAAAATAATGGGACCAATGCGTAAATTATAGTTTAAATTTTAAATACAATGATGAGAGATCTAAAATCATTTTAAGAAAACACTTGGTCGAACTGACTAATCCAGTGGAAGAAGCCGTACTGGAGAATTTTTTATTTCTTGAAGAAACTCAGATAGGGCAGAATCAGCTTGCTGTCGTATTTCATGACTGGAGTCACTTAACATGTTGAACAAACCTGAAAAGAAATAATCATTTACCTTAGAAACCACCACAATCCAAACAATAATTGTTGACTTCTTTTTTTTTCAGATATATTACCATCAAGAAAATCTGGAAGGAAGCCAAGCATATCAATATCTGGAACACTATCTAAAACAGTGATCCACCCAACCAAGAACTGCCGCACATAAGGGTTGAGTACATTCATGCGCTCCCTTAGAAGTGGTATAAACTCTTCTATGCTTTAAAGAGATTTTGAGAAAGAAAAAAAAGTCATGCAAACATATTTCAAGCTAAAACATGCAGACATGAAAAAACTATAGCAGATAAGCCCAAGTGATGCACCTGAATTGATCACTCTCAGTCACAATATCCTGGTGAATACAATAAAATCATTAAACAGCTATAAACCAAAATTTCAACGAAAAAAACATCAGATTCAAATCTTACCTTTATTAGACGGTCTAAAAGATGAGCAGCACTCTGCACGTTGGGATCTGAATCTGCTGAAAGCTTACAAAGTGCATCAAATATCTTATTGAAGAAGACAATAAAATCACCTCTTACAACCTACGCAATACAAAGACAACATGCCTTAGCTAGTCCATCAGTGGAAGATAAATAAACGCTTCATGTGCTAGACTCGTCATGTCTCCTGCTTACCTTTGCAATGTTATACAGTGCTTCACAAGCATAATATCGAACTCTGCCGTCTTGATCGGCGAAAGAATTAAGTACAGGTGGTACAATTTGCTGAAAATCAGGTCCAGTATAAGAATGTTTTAGCTAAAAGTCAGTATGTGCCTTGGAAAAACTAAAAGAAAAAAATCAAATCAATTGGTCTGCTCTAGCATAATTAAAATTAAAAAGAATCAGAAACTGAAGAACTGGATAGCCATTACATTTCAAACAAGAAAACTATCGATGATAACTCACCAACCAACCTTTTAAACATGACTAAGGGGTCAGAAATAGAGCATAATGTTTAAATCTAGAGAACTTTGTTGTTGACCTATGTCAACTCTCTAGACATGGTGTTCATTACCTAGCTAAGGCAAATATAGGCACACGTAAACTATTTAAAGCCTAAAGGCTAGAAAAAATGTGAAAACACCAATGTAATTGTTTCTGCTATTAAAGTTTGTACAACAAGAAAGCAACCCTCCAAAATTCCACTAAAACCTTTGGAAAACTTCAGAAGAAACGAGAATATAAAGCTTACTTATATAGAATAAGATTTATCTTAGTTTGCCAGAGACACAACAGAAGACAGCCCTTGTACTGCAAGGTCAGTGGCACAAGAGATGCTTTGATGTGTTCACTTATTCAATTCATGTTGTGCTTGCTTTCTTTCCAGTAATGTTATGTAATACAATCCATCCTTAAAATGATGTTGAATCTTAGAAGTGCTATAAATAGTTAATTATTTTGTGCTATCTTCTGAGCATAAAGATTTTTTTTCTATGAAAGAATCGACTGAACATAAGCTAAAAATATCTAAAACAAAGTTTGTCATGCCTAATATGTGCCACAAAACTTCCATTGTAAATTTATCACTATAAGTCTGGAATTGCAGATGAACATCCTTGCTACATGTGCAAGTTGGTAAGCAAACACATGCTATTCTACTCTGTAGTCAGCCTTTTCCCCGTACAGTTTATCAAGATCGAAATATCTCACAGCACAAGCAAATATCATCATGGCAGTGATGGTGCAATAATGATTTGTTATTATTGCAACTAGGCACTTAAATCACCATGTATAAAGAACTCTACTATGTAACATCGAAAAACATAAGCAAAATCTTTTGAGTTTCTAACCTCCAGATGCTGAGCAGCTTCTGCTGCCAACCCGACAGTTGCCGCTGCCAGTCCTATTAACCCACCCTGCATGCAAAATAGCATATGATACTCTTGGCAGAAGAATCAATAAGCAAACTTCTCAACTCTGAAACAAAGATGGTCATTAGGAACATCAACAATGTTCCAACTTGTAAAAGTACATCATGAACAGACCTTCCTCTGGTTCGCTTGCGGGGAATAAGCGAATTCTGTGGTCAACAGGCTAATAACGGCCGAAATCTTCTCATGCTCCCCGGCTACAGCGAGTTGCTTCACGATCCCTTCAATCTGCGTTCTCGTGACATTTTAATTCGACCATTGACATCATTCACAAACAATCAACAATCAACCCTCCCCTCTGCCTCCTCCACCCCGACCAAATTTCTTTCTTTAAAAGAAAGGGATCGGAACAGAATACCTCGAGGGCGGCATTCTTCCGCTTCTCGTAGAGCTTGTCAGCGAGGTTCCGGAGGACGGAGGCGGGGATCAAAGACAAGACGTCGGCCATGTCTCAAAGGTGCATCCGCCGGAGATCTCGACAAGTCGATCAAGAACCGGGGCAGGTAGCCGTTTCCTGACCTTCTCCTCCACGAATCAGAACATCGCCGATGGGGAATCACCTCGGATCGAATCGGACCCGAAACCTCGACGGAGGAATCAAGAAAACCCTAACCCTAATTATACCAACAAGGGGTTCCCGGAGAACAGATGATGAGACGCAGAGAAAGGAAGAAAGGAGGAAGACTTTCTAATTTCTCTGGTTTTAACGACATTTTTCTCTTTTTTTGCATAAATGTTCATAAGTTGTTCCAAATTTATAATAAAGCCCCTATCGCTCTTAATCTGAATCCTAGTTTGGTGAAATGAACGGTGACGATGGGCGGAGAAACGAGGCGAGGATCGAATCGTAAAATGCCTTTTCAAAGAGCAGTCCTCTTTGAATCTGTTGCCGGATGACCCACGCAATGATTTTTGCCTTTTCTTTCCCAGAAACACTTAATTTATATGCCTAATATATTTAATTGAAAGTAATAAAAAAAACGAATTTTCGAAAAAAATCTTTAATTTTGAGTTTTTCCCTAGAGATCATCACAAAAATTATCACAGGCACCTTTTTTTTTTTATAATTATTTTACCTTTATCGATCATTGTCTTTCTTCAAGCCTAATAGTTTCATCCACTCTCACTCAACATGGATAATCACGGTCCTCGTTGGTTAGCCTCTCCCATCTCTTAGTTACGTATAACATCGATCATCCCCTCTCCTTTCTTGACTGTTTGTATTATTCATACATAGACTAATAACCGCAAAGATGCTCGATGAATCGAGCAACCAGACACAACTAGGGCTAAGGTTATAATATTTTTTAATTATGAAAAAAAATTGATCTTTGACTCTACGAAAAATTTTTTAGACTTCGGAGGTGCGTTGTGAAAAAAAATTAAAATTATTTTTTAAAAAAAATACACCCAATAAAAAACACTTCGCAAATATTAGATATACCCTCAAAGGTAAGGAAAAGCAGGTATATAAGGAGTAAAAAAAATCAACCACATTCCTCTAATATACGAATTCAAAAAATTGTCTCTCACAATAAATAATTTGACCGATCGATAGGCTGGCAACAGATTCTGTCTTTTAGTACTGTACACATCCGATTTGTTTAGACCAAATTAGAAGACTCGCTATTTGGATTTGAGATATGTACAGAAAATAGGCACCCGAATCTGGTCTCGTTAGGAGTGGGATTAAATACATAATTTCTCGGAGTTGGGATGGATATAGAAATAGATAATTTAGTCGATTTGGAATATACACAGATAATTAGTAGGATTTATTTTTGGGTAGGATGAAATTTATGGGTAATTATGTCTAATTTAATATAACTGTTACTAAAAAAAAACATAATTTCTAATTTTCTGTTAAAAGACCAACACAAGAACTTCTCATTCACTGTCAACCTCCTCACGGTCGCGCTTGATTGATGCCTTCTGATACCTCAACCTCTCGATCTCCATCTCCAGGAAATCCAAGGTTGTGTCCGTGACATGGTTCGGGGAGCACCCCGCCGCCAGCATCTTCCTCAAGAACATGTAGGCTTCCTTCACCTTCCCTGCCTTGGCGTGCACCTCGATCAACGTATTAAACGTCACAACGTCCGGATTAATGCCGCTCCCGACCATTTGCTCGAACAGCTTGTTTGATTCATCCAGTCTCCCGGCCCTTCCCAGTGCGTGGATCAAAGTGTTGTACATCACGATGTCGAGGTATCCGCCCTTGCTCGACAGCTGATCGAGAACTGCGCACGCGAGCTCTGCTTTCCCCATCTTCCCCAACCCCTGGACGATCAGGTTGTAGGTTGCGATGTCGGCGGGACAGTTTTTGTCTCCCATATCCTCAAGAATCCCCCATGCGTCCGCCAAATACCCCTTCTTGACGAAGGAACTCAACAGGGAGTTGTAGGTGTAACTCATGGGTTCCCTGCCCAGTGTTGTAAATATCTCGAACAGCTTACAGGCTAAACTTAGCTTCCCTTTCGCTAGAAATATCGATAGGTATGTGTTAACCATGTCGATATCGAAGGATCCACCCCTCTTCTCCTGCACTCGGAGGCCTCTGAAGTCGGTCAGCGGTCGGGAATTGGTGCCAAAAGAATCGCATTTGTCTGCTAGCTTATCCAAGTATGGTGTCAAAGACCACTCGTCTTTTGATTCGGCTTCCGAATTGGCATCAGCAGTGTCTGTGCTCGGTGTTGGGTTGATCCAACTCATGATATCGCACAGGCTGCCAGCCGACGGGAACATTGCCGTGTAGTCCTTCCCCTTGTCCTGGGGGGCTTTCATCAGGGAGTCCATGTTCGCCTTCCATCGGAGCACGTTCGGCAACATGGCGGTGTCCCTGACGTACTTCAGGAGCTGTTCTGACGAGTCCCATCTCCCGCTTTTGTGCAGCCCGATGAGTACAGATGTAATTGTGACAAGATCGACCGCCAACCCTCTTTCTTCCGTCTCCTTCACCAGCTCGAGCGCCTCCACCACCCGGCCGTCCTTGCACAAATGCTGCACGACGATGCTGTAGGTGATGGCGTCCACAAACTGGCCTTTCTTCTTCAATTCTGTAAACAAAACGAAACCTGCAGCTTGCCTTCCGTTCTTGAACAATCCATCGATCAAGATGTTGTACGAGCAGCATGAGGCCCGGATGCCGTCAGAGATCATTCTCTCAAATAGCTGGCAGGCTTTGTCCAGCTTCCGGACCTTCATAAGCCCATCGAGCAGAGTATTGTAGACGACGGTATCGGCGCGCACATTGTTGTACTCCATTTCGTTGAAAACTCGAACAGCTTCGTCGACACGGAAGGCTTTGCAGCAACCATAGATCAGTGTGTGGTACATGAACTTATCCGGCTCCAGCCCAGATTCCTTGATCTCCTTGTAGACGATCAATGCGTCGGCAATCTTCCCGGCGACGCAGAGGGCTCCGACGACTGAATTGTAGGTACAGAGATCGGGAACAACTCGGGGTCCCTTCGACTTCATCTCCTTGAAGAGGCTAAGAGCAACACCCAACTGGCCCCAAGATCCAAACGCATGAATACAAATGTTGTAGGTCCAGGTATCGAAAAGAAAGCCCTTTTGGGACAATTCATCAAACAGCGAGCGGAACTCATCCCTCCGGTTGGCCTTCCGGAGAGCGGCGAGCAATTGGTTGCAGGCGAGGGTGTCAGGGAGGGCGGAGGCACGGAGAAGCTTACGGAGCAGGACGAGGGCGAGGGGGAGCTGCGACTTCTGGAGGAGGGCGAGGACGATGGAGGTGTAGGTCCGAGGGGTGAGAAGCCCCGCCGCGGCGCGGGAGCCGGCAAGCTCCTCGGCGTCATCGAGGGCGGCGATGGCGGAGTCGAAGCGGCCGGAGCGGATAAATGCGTCGAGAACGGATCGAAAGGTGGGGGGGTCGACGGCGGCCGGGGAGGAGGAGAGGGCCTGGCGGAGGAGGGGGCGGAGCGGGTCGAGGAGGGGGGGTCGGGAGCGGGTGAGGGAGCGGAAAAGAGCGGAAAATGCGGCGGGGGTGGGAGAATAGCCGCCGGAGGAGGTGGCCCAGCGGAAGAAGGAGAGCTTGGAGGCGGCAGGGAGGGAGGGACGGCGGAGGACGTGGAGGGCGGCGGCTTCGTGCAAGGGCCCGTCGAGGGCCGGAGTGGCAGGGGGAGATCGGGAGAAGGATTTGGAGAGGGCGGCGGCTAAGAGAAGATCGCCAAGCTCAGAGGCGGGCGGCGAAGGGGTTTGAGTCGAGAAGAAGGCTCGTCTTCCTCCTCCATGTCGCATCGAACGAAAGCGAAAGGCAAACCATCAAGCAAGCCGGCGCCAAGTAGCGGCGACTTGAATCCCCTGCACGACATCTCAAGTAAGCGAACCAAGCTCAAAATCCTGGTTGAGTACAGATCCTCCAGTGAATGAACCAAGCGCTCAAACCAGGTTCGGTTCAGGTCCTACGGGACTTGTGCGACCAACTCATAGCTCGAGTTCTTTGACTTTGGGGATCATCAGCGCCGATTGAGTCTTTGACTTTGAGGATCATCATCAATAAATTTTCAACGCAAGAAGCTGATATAACTCGTTAATCAAACAGCAATAATTTATCCTTTAGCAAAATTACATAAATTCTTGATTCAATTACATGTATTCCATCTTTGTCTTGGATTATTTGCGTATGGCTAATTTTCACTTAGTGACTATTACTTTATCACTAATATGGTATTTTCTCTTGGTTTATATTGTCTAAATATAAAATACACTCGCAAAGAAGGCAAATGCTAAAAATCAACTACATATATTTTTTGTTCTGTATTTTCATCCTTTGTCATGGAATAAAAAGCAAAAAAATCTAACATAATTAGACATATCCAAAATGATAAGAAGAGAGATATAATGTTTGGATTATAATTGACTGCCGACAAAGTCAAATGTTGTTGAGAAAGAACAATTGACCATGTCAACGAGAACATGAACATGCTTAGTCGTGGTTTCTCTCACTTCTCGACTTCTACACTAGCAAAAGATGACCTTTGAACAGGAGTTAGCTAGACTGCATCTGAGGTTATGTGATACGAAGAAATATGCAGATTGAACATGAGGAGGAACTCTCTTCTCCTGGCTCCTGAGCTGTCAGCTTCGATCGTTGTCCAGGGTTCCTGAGCTGACACCAGCAAAGCTTTTCTTGCAGCCATGAACTCCAGGGATCATAACTGCAGAGCGAAGCTCAATATCCGACTTTTATCTATCGAAGCATTCACGCACATGAAACATACTAATAAACTCTCCATCAGGCCACCTTCTCGTCTTCTGTACTGTCACCTTCAGCTTTCCTGGGGTTGACGCCGGCCAAGAACACCTCCAAGACATTATCAACTATCTCCTGAGGGATTGAAACCGGAGAGCTACACCTGACTTTGACCTCTGCAGTGCATCCGTGGTCATCGTTGTGGCCATCTGGTCTACGAAATCACAGGCCCACACAGCCATGGATGGTGGAGGTCGGCATGGATGAGCAACTCCATGTTCGAGTGGACGCAGCTGGTTTCGGAAAGAGACCGGCGAGATAAGAACACGCCGTGGAGCTTCTCCATGCGTTATCCATATGGAACATGTGGATCGCCGCCTTTTCCCTTTATCCCACCCACTCCATGTTTCACCAGTGCTTTAAGAAACGAAAGCCATCTCGTTCATCATCTGATCAAGTAGGGAATCTACTTTCCCATGTCATCGTCATTTCCTGTAGATTAAATCCCTACAAACTAGAATGATAAATCCAAGAAACAGTGTGATCCATTTGAGACCATTCAAAGGACTGCCAGCTGTGGCTTCCAATCCGCCCTCAGGCCCTCGACATTAACTGCAGGAGGCCAGCATGCAGCAATGAATGAAGAGAATGCAAAGCCATAGATTGGTGCCAAGAAGACTTCCCCCAATCATGCTCGTATGTCGCTGTGCACAGTCCATCCCCATCTCAAACCCACAACCCATCTTCTTCCCCAATGCATGATTTGATTCTACTCATTGGGAGTGCCAAAATAAGACTGGGAAATCCCCCCGAGTCCCACTTCCCCATAATTCTAAGACACTTGGCGCGATCCTATTGGTCTTCTTTTCCTCTGCAGCACACCCTCTCCTAAACAATTTTTTTCTTACCTATATTCTCTACGCCGTGCTTGACCCAATTGTGGGATCCATGTAATATAATTGCCTCCGCCAATAAAAACGCGGGTAGACAGATAAACGACACACGAGTGGGAGAAGTTTTCCCGGAACCTTTTCCCTCTATTCTTAAAAAAGACTATAAATAACTCAATAACTCTCCTTAGAAAAGCGAAAGGATCGAAAAAAGTACAGTCTAAATTGTGGCCGTCTCTCTCTTTCTCGCTCCTCTCTCCTCTCTCCGTCTCTCTCTATCGCGCACAGTGATCTTTGGATCGTGGTAGGGCGACGGAATTGGTTGAGAGAGGCGCGATCCGGAGCTCCCGAGGGTTGGTTCTTCCTGATCCTGCGGTGGATCCGATCGTAGCGGGGTCGGATTGCGGCGAAGGGGGCGTCCCGTTGACTTCGCCACCCTGCTGCCGCGTGGAGGTTGCGGCGGATCCGGCCAATGGATCTTGCTGTTCTTCGAATTGGAGATGTCATGGATGGAAGCTAGATAGGAACGCCGTTAGGGTATCGGTGGGAGGAGGAAAAGAGGCCGTTCGGGGGTGGGATTTGATAAAATCTCTGGGAAGTGGTGGGTAGATTGGGGGGAGTGCGAAGGTTTGGGAATCGACGGTGCGGAAGATGAGCGTGGGAAGCAGCTACGCGAGCTCCAGGTTGGAGAATAATAGGATGCCGGATAAGTTTCCGGTGGGGATGAAGGTTCTCTTGGTGGATGACGACTCGACCTGCTTGGCGGTGGTGGAGCGCATGCTTCTTCACTGCCAGTATGATGGTAAGATTTTCTTTGCATTCTTGTGTGTGCCTGAAATTTATGCGCCTTTCAAACTTGTACTGGGTTTTGTTGGTCCTTATGATTATTGAAATCTCAGGTATTAGTTATGAGATTGTCCTTAGTGCATTATGTTATGTTCCTTAAACATTTTGATCTTTTTAATGTTTTTCATCTTTACTTGCTAGTAGCAGATGATATTATGATTGTGGGTGCTGTGGTAATCTTTTTAAATTTAGTTTGTCAGGAACTAAAAGGTTAGGTTTTGATCTGTAGGTTGTGAAGACATGAAGATTGATGTTAATAATGTAATTTTTGTTGCCTTCTCCTAAGATTTCTTAAGAGGAAGTTGTACTTTATGGGCCAGACTCATCTTACTGAAATTTATACTCGCAGAATGATTTGGAGAGTTTATGCATTCCAATTTCTAGAACTTCGAAGGAAATTGTGGATCTCTAAAGTACAAGGTGCTCTGGAACTTTTAAGACAAACCAAAATAATTGCACAGTTTACAGTTTTGCCTTCAGCTTGTCACAAGCACTTCCTAATCCACAGGAACATTTAATTTTTTTAACATAGCAAGTGCTGTCAGCATGGTTCATCATGCATTGTGGTGATACAGGTGTGCCATGAGAATACATCAAAAGAAAATATACTTAAGATCTTAGTGCTTCAGTGTGACTATCTTTCTCTCTGGCAGTTAGTCTTCATTGTCATTTGAGCGAAATGGAAGTTCGGTCATTAGAGAAATTGGAGAGGTCAAGGTGCCATTCTGTCAAAGTAGGGTAGGGTTTTGCTTTCACAGAAACTTGATGAATAAAGGTGGAAAATCCATTTTAATATCATTTTACAGTATCCCTTTTAATTCACAAATTACAGATTTCTCCACACTGGATCAAGTTCACAACTTTTCCTTCAACCTCTCGTCCTTTCTTTTAGACCATAAACAGCTTTGGGAGCAGACCTCGGTTATCCTGTTTTTACTCATCTATTTATCTCAATTCTCAAACATATTTGTGTTCATTTAATTAAATTCTCCCTGGCCACAACTTGTGCCTTATTAATGATAGAAAATACTCCAATTTTTTTGATGTCAAAAGCAACCTCAGATTCTCACTCCCTGCCCTGCATGCATGCATCAGAGAAATTGGAGAGGTCAAGGTGTCATTCTGTCAAAGTATGGTAGGGTTTGGCTTTCACAGAAACTTGGTGAACAAAGGTGGAAAATCCCTTTTAATATCATTTTACAGTATCCCTGTTAAGTCACAAATTACAGATTTCTCCACACTGGATCAAGTTCACAACTTTTCCTTCAACCTCTCGTCCTTTCTTTTAGACCATAAACAGCTTTGGGAGCAGACCTCGGTTATCCTGTTTTTACTCATCTATTTATCTCAAACATATTTGTGTTCATTTAATTAAATTCTCCCTGGCCACAACTTGTGCCTTATTAATGATAGAAAATACTCCAATGTTTTTGATGTCAAAAGCAACCTCAGATTCTCACTCCCTGCCCTGCATGCATGCATCAGAGAAATTGGAGAGGTCAAGGTGCCATTCTGTCAAAGTAGGGTAGGGTTTTGCTTTCACAGAAACTTGGTGAATAAAGGTGGAAAATCCCTTTTAATATCATTTTACAGTATCCCCGTTAATTCACAAATTACAGATTTCTCCACACTGGATCAAGTTCACAACTTTTCCTTCAACCTCTCGTCCTTTCTTTTAGACCATAAACAGCTTTGGGAGCAGACCTCGGTATCCTGTTTTTACTCATCTATTTATCTCAAACATATTTGTGTTCATTTAATTAAATCTCCCTGGCCACAACTTATGTTGAGTTTCCTTGCTTGTTTCCTTTGGTTCCTTACCTGCTTGCAAGTAGCAAACTGTGTAATATAATATATTAGTCCAATTTGATAACAAAGTGATATGACTCAACACATTCCATGTGTGGCATTGTCATTTTAAAATATGTTGTCTGTAACATCTTTCTTGTGGTCGTGCTTTTTAGTCTAAAAATGCATTTTCCATTCGAAAAAAGCACTTCTATATGGACAATTCTGCAAAGTGGTATCTTAGTTTTTTGGTTGCATCGAAGATTAATGTTAACACCTAGAGGTATGCCAAATAAAAGGATGTCATATTAAATTATAGTCAACCTGGTATTCTCTCATTTGTAGTTTCCAAATCTTTAGAATGACTATGGACTTCTTTACTCTTGTAGTTACAACTTGTTTCGAGGCTAAAAGAGCTTTGTCTCTTCTAAGGGAGAACAAGGATGCTTTTGATATGATAATCAGCGATGTTCATATGCCTGATATGGATGGGTTCAAGCTGCTCGAATTAGTTGGTCTCGAAATGGATCTACCTGTCATCAGTAAATACATTTCTTTTCTAAATTCACTACATTCAACTAACCTATTCCAGGGATATTTATGTTATTTTATGCATTAATTTTCAGTGATGTCTGGTGATACTAGATTCAATGTTGTCATGAAAGGAGTAAGTCATGGGGCCTGTGATTTCTTATCTAAGCCTGTACGCATGGAAGAGCTACAAAACATATGGCAGCATGTTGTCAGAAGAAAGTGGCTTGATAGTAAAGAAATTGAACATTCGGGTAGTGTGGAGGAAGCTGACCATAATAGACAAGTTAATGATGATTCTGAATATGATTCCACACTGAATGATGGAACTGATGGTTCGTGGAAACATCGGAAAATGAAAAGAGATGCTAAAGAAGATGATGATGGTGATTTAGATAATGTGGACCCTTCTTCATCAAAGAAACCACGTGTGGTGTGGTCGGTTGAACTCCATCAGCAGTTTGTCAATGCTGTGAACCAACTTGGAATCGACAGTATGAACTTTTCATGACTCTTGTATGTTTATTCTGACAGCAACAGTCTAACTGTCAAGTTAAATGGTTGTCAATACAAATTTTGATGCATTGTTAACCATACATAAGCTTTTCTTTATATATTTAAAACAGCACTTCAAATAGTACTGAAAAATCTTGCTGGATTTTGCAGAGGCTGTGCCGAAGAGAATCTTAGAATTAATGAATGTTCCTGGTTTGACCAGAGAAAATGTTGCTAGCCATTTGCAGGTTTGACTTTGAGCTACATATGAACTTTATTTTAATGTTAAAATTGCAACTATATGTGCACTTTTGTGCATCTGAAATATCGGAATATGTCAAAAATTCCCCGCCTTTTCTCTCACCAGTTTTCCAGAATATGTTACTGTTTAATTGTATAATATTTACTGTTTTGCATTAAAATGACCTTTCAAAATAACCAATTTCCCATATACATACTTGTGAAATATCTGTTTGCACACTTCCATATTGCACCTTTTCCTTCTCAAATATCTCTCTCATGTGGCATAATAACAGGGACTTGATTTAGGTATCAACTGTCCACAGGCCTTCTTACTCCAAGCAGGCAAACATATCGTTTTCTTATTGGAGATTGGCTGGGGAATCATTCTCTCTTGGTTCTTCTTCTTCTCTCTTTTCTATTTGTTTTATCTCTAGTGAACCTTTAATTGTTCTATGTAATTTCACTGTGTACTGGCCGTGCAGCCCAATATGTACCGGTTGGATCAGACAAAGTTGTACTAGCATGCTGTACCATGGTGCACTGACTGGATATGCATGCCACAATACTTGCACCATACTATTACTGGTTTGACAAAGTTCCCTATCAGCATCGACCAGTTATCTGCCTCTGTGTACTACATCTATGTACTACATCTACCTATCTCTGATAAACCAGTGCATTTCAGTCCAGCCTCTTCATCTTAACCAGTCCTCCAAAGCTTGATCCTTGTTCACTCCAAAAGCTAGTTACCCACTACCTTAATTTATGTCCTAGACAGTTCCTACATTACAATTGTCATGGACTTTGCAATAGCTATGATACATTGATCTATCCATATCAACTGTATAATTGCCTTGTGACATACCAAATCATGTTTACTAGTATAACATCAGGGTTTCTTGAAATTAGTAGGGACTTGAACATAAGATCCTAAATCATAGAGCTATCAAAATAATAATGGACACAAGGATCGAGGATAAAGTTTGATAAACAGTTACGGAGAACAATAACAACAACAAAACCGTAAGTCCCAATTATTTAGGGTTGACTATATGAATCTTTTGTTGTCTTCAGATTTATAAAATGCTATATGTTTAGTTAAGTTCAGAATACTTAGATCTTTATTTATAGTTTCTATTAAAGTCTTCTTAGGTCTTCTTTTACCTCCCTTGTACTACTAACATTAATCATTAGTTACGGAGAATAATAAAAAAAATGTAACACAAATGATAAGTTACTATTTCAGTAAATAATTTGCAAAGTTGAAATGTTTGATATATCAAGCCACGAACAAACTTCTTGATGATCAAAGTGCATATTTTAAGAAATCTCTTAGAGCCAAACAGAAGAATTTACTAGTGGTTACCAGAATATCTAGCATAAGCTTAAAATAAAAGTCATATTAAACAACACATTTATATGATATAATCTCAGTGTAGTAAGATATATATATTGGATATTCTACTTGGACTCCAACATCAACAGCACCAACCATAGCTTGCATAAAACAATGCTAAGGGCTAAAGCGGGCACTATCCATAAGGATGATATCATATCATAATCTAATGTTATCTGTAGCTATGACATTAATTACATTAGTATCTGGTCCTTCACAATAAATCAGTGATTATATCACTAGATGGTGCTATTATGTATTAGTTCAGAAATCAATAGCTGCATTGATGCATTTTACATGTCAGAAGTCAGACAATGGGGGTTAATGCCATTATGAACGTAATCACAAATCGTCTTTGTCAATTCGAAACCAATGTTCTTGGAATCTTAATATGCTTGATCATCAGAGTCCATTCATTAAATTTATAGGTAATTGTGGCTACACTTTTTTCAGAAAGATCATCCATATTGTGGTTGCAGCTTTCTGACAACAACCATGTGCCATGTACTTATTTGTTCCTTTTTTTCATGGTACTTTGATAAATGAGCTAACTGGCAGACATGAAAGCATGCATTGATTAACTAAGATATACGATCTTGCCTAGGACATAGTAATAGTCGATGTATCAGTATTAGTTGATTGCTTATTATGTAGGAAATGTGATGTGATATTCCTTGTGAAATTTGAGATGATATACAATAACAATTCTGACCTTTTAAAATTTTAAAATATGCAGAAATTCAGACTTTACCTAAAGAGATTAAGTGGAGTGGCTCAACACCACACTGGACTTAATAATTCATTATGTGGATCTTCTTCAAATGCAAAAGTGGGTCAGTTGGGACGACTTGATTTCCAAACTTTGGCAGTCTCAGGTCAAATTCCTCCACAAACCCTGGCTGCCTTGCAAGATGAGCTCTTAGGTCATCCTTCGCATAGCTTTGCTATGCAGACAACAAACCTGCCAGTACCTCAACAGGCTTCAGTGCAAGGAACTAATTGTGTTACTTTTGAATGTGGAATAGCATTTGGCCAGCCTTCGCTGAAGGGTCAGGCAGTATCTTCTTTACCAGTTTGGTCCACAAATGACCCTGGGGCTGTGGGCTCTGCCAGCAACCTTGGAAGGTTGAATACTCGGAACAATAACATGCTGGTGACAATGTTGCAGCAGCCACAGCCACAAACAGTGATATCAGATTCCAATCGTGCAATTAAAATGCAACCATCTTGCCTGGTAACCCCCAGAAAATCATCAAGCAATTTTCAGGTTCAGGGTAATCCTATGCTTTTAAATCAGGACTTTGTAGTCCCCTCTCAGTCTTCAACTAATTATCAAGGGGGGAATACTGTTGTTCCGGTGATCCAGGATTCTGTTGTAGTTACTTCTCAATCATCCACCAGCTTGAAGACAGGGAATAGTCATTTTATTACAAATCATAGATCATCAATATTTCCCTCACAATCATTGACTGGATTTTCACTAGGGAATGATACTGGGCTCCTAAATCAAGTCTCTATATTACCCCCTTCTCAAACATCAAACAGTTTTCAGGCAGGGACCAAATCTTTTCATTGTAACCAGAACTCCATGGTAGTTCCATCTCAGCTATCAAGCACCCTGCAGACAGAGAAAAGCATTATGCCTGTCACTGTGAATTACAATCCATTGCCAACTCAATCAGATATTATGCCATCCAGCATGGGACAAGTCTTAGATGGAGGCTTTGAGAATTTAGCTGCTGTAGATGGCTATTCGGTTCCTATATCGATGGTTCCAGAAGCTTTATCAAGCACAAGTAGCAGTACCAGTTGGCAGTTGCATCACCCTGATGTTATTATAGGTCGGCCTAATGGGTCACCTTGTCTTGTGCCTAACTCTTACAATGTTCAAGCCACTGATGCACAATTGGGGAAATTTCCTGAAAAAGGACAATGTAGAAGTCTTGGTTTTGTTGGTAAAGGTACTTGCCTTCCAAGCCGTTTTGCTGTGGATGATATTGAGTCCCCAACTAATGACTTGACTAATACTAGTACTTATACTGGTGACGATGGATATGTTCTAAATCAAGATATTTTTGGAATTAATGGGGCATTTCAAAGTGGACATTGTGCTTCCACAAGTTTCAAATGATCTCATGAATATTTTAGTAAGTAAAACTTGAAATTCTTTCATGTGCGTTATTTAATATTTGATAAGGTTATCTTCATAGCTCTATCTCACAATGTTCATTTAATTTATTATCTTAATCTGAAATTAAAGGATCCATTTGGTCTGCTTATATATGATAAAAAGACACAAAATATATCCTCATTCTCAGTTTGTAAAGTTTGATTTCTCTAGTATGAGGAAGATATGCATTCTTACTGGTCTATATAAACAGCCTGAGGAGCTTCTTTGATTAGTTACGTTATGCCAGAGTTGCATTTGTTTTGATACATAGCTCATTTTTGTATCATCTTGTGGTTAATTGATCCGTGTACCCTATTTGTTTATATCGCAGGTCTCATATTAAGGTAACCAGAGATTTTCTCCACACTGTGGATTAATAGGTTTATCATGTTTGATAGTTACCATAGATGCATTTGCCATTAAATCGAAGTTAAATACTTTCCAGCTTCAATAGACCAAAAGTTGCCATTTAATCAATGAGAACCAAGGACAACTCTTAACTTAATTAGAAGAAACATTGCCCATTACTGATCAGGGCAGCCAACCAGGCAGGACTGTCGTTCTAAAGGAGGGTTTTCATTGTTAGCTGAAGAAGTTAGCAGTAAGAAAAAAAGGCAAGGTCCTGGTAAAGACCTTGTTTAACTTATATATATATATATGTATGTGTGTATATATATATTTGTATGTACATATATCATCAAATATGTTTATTAGCTGCATATATCCTTTGTGTCCTGAACATTGCATGCTTTTCTTGATTTCTATGCATATTTTTTGTAGAAATTGTAATGCCATTGCTACAATTAATTGTTTGTAGAGTTGTAAAACCGTATATGGTTCGCTTCATGTGATCTGGCATGAGTATCATGCCTCAGTAACTTTTTCCAGTGTTGTTGGTAGCAGGATTGCTGATATTAGCGGCTAGAATATCTCTCAGCTGGAAGAAAATGGATATAATAACCGTTAGAGGAAATTGTTAAGCTTTTAGAGTTTCTATTTACTGCAGAGGGACCTGACAATTCAATTCCAAGTAGTTGATGGATTGATTTATAGATTTAGCATGCAACTATAAATTTAACGACACATGTATGTGTTTGTACATTCATCATATGTATGGGCCAAGTTGTTTTAGATATGCCTATGTGTGTTTACGGCTGTTGTTGGTTTGAAAGCACCTCCAAATTTTAATTCGAGATACCATGAAGGCATGTCATTTCCAGTTTGTTGCAGGCTATATGCAATTACAACCTTTTTAAGAGTTTGATTAACAGAAAATGGGTGACCTTTATAATTAATTATATGAACATAAACATCTGTATTATTGGCCTCTCATATAAATTTATTTCATAAACTTGGATTCTGGTTACGCATTTTGTGCTCTATATGAAAGAGGTTTTGCATTTTAGGACCTTTTAACCGGTTACTCTGTTTTGTAGATTATGGGTCAGCTGGATGACTTACTGATCCAAAGCAGCATATCTTCGCAATAGACAGGATCTCCAATTGAATCGGAACAACTCTTTCATGGGCTTCATCTTTTGCCATCTCCCAAGATACTCGGTAAGTTATCAAGGTGGTCCACCAGCAATGTAGTTATGACAAGTGATTGGATGCTGAGAAAATATGTTCCATTGGATCTTTGTGGTTGTGGATTGAGGAAAGAAGGCCCTCTCGGCTTGTCAGTTTGATACAATAATTTTGTTCTTCTTTTCCTCTTTTTTTTAATTAAACCAGTAGGATTAAAGCATGGGAGACTGTCCAGAAGTTATGTAATTATTGGTTAATGGTGTGGAACAAAATTTGGTGTAAATTAGGTCGACCAAGGTTCATTGGTTTTCTTTAGTCCTTGGATGCACAATTTGTCCATATTTTTCTTCGATTTTTTTTCGCCTGTTATGCCACCGGCAAGAACAAGTTTGCGAATGATGTTCTTCTGTAAGCAAATTTTTTTAAGTAGTTGGATGCCATCGTTCTCCCACATTGTCACAAATTAAGTTCTGCATTTTTCCTTACATCTCACAGCTTTCGACATTGCCTAAAACTCTTAAATCTTCCCCCTTTTCCTTGGACAGTGTGTCATAAAGTATTAGGATAAGTGATTGCACATATCTAGGTTGGATAATACTGGTTACTGCCCTCGGAGGATGAAACTTGCAAGCCATGAATTGTTGTTCCAGTTGCATTTATGTTCTTTCTCTCAGCGGTCAGATATCTAAACCGAAGAGATTAAAAACCAAGTGTTTTTTGTCACACAACGATCAGAAGCATTAACCTCAAGCCCTTAACCGGCCAATGTTCGTGAAGCGTCAAATTTAAGGATCATTCGATGCACATCCATCCGTATGCTCAAACATCCAAAAAAACAGGAAGAAGAAGAAGGAGGAGTGGGAGGAAACCATTGCAGAAGAGCTCATTACCAAATCGAGCCGAAGAATATCGATTCAGCAGCAAGTTTGGAGCTTGAGATGTGGGGAGGGAGAGACCACCGCGCGCGCTCGTCGGCTCGTCTCGCTCGAACCTTCTTTCTCTCCCTTGTCTTCCACCGTTAATTAGGGCGGGGGATTTTAAACGTGAGAAAAGAAGGGTCGAATGAACCAAAGCCCGGTTCGTGCGGCGCGCTCACCTGAGCAATCGAACCGGTCCGGCTCGGTTCTCTTTCCCTGTGTTCACATGTTAACTCACTATGGCTATCAAATCCACAGAAACAAACATCTCCTTAAGCTAATCTCATTGCTTAACTCACTTTTATGCTAATCCAGATAAATATATAGAGATATTGTTGATGTTACTTTTCAGATCTTTCTAAACCCCAATGAATTTATTATTTTTTATTTTTTAAAAAAATAAACATCTCCTTATGCTAATCTCGAATTTGAAACTGAAATCCATCTATTTTATTTTTTTTAAAATACTTATCCATTTAATCATTTAATAAACTATTAGAAGGGACATATACATTATTTATATGGGTATTTATTTTTTATTTTATTTTTCTGATCAGTTCGGATTCGAATCGAACTGCTGATTCTATTCTGTAATCAGATTTATTAGTGATAAGCACTCTGTTTTGGAGGCTTCACTTGATGCAGCATCTGATGCATGACATGCATCTTACAGAGTAAGGTTGTGATGATGTTGAAAAATGCTAGTCACCATCTACATTACTGAAATCATAAACCAGATATGCTTTTGAGTGAATATAATCCTTAGAGATGGGTGTTATGGTTCTTAATTCCCCTCACACAAGCATGAGGCATAAACTGAAAGAATGAGCTCACAATTTGATCAAACTCATGATTATTTTTAGCAACAAAACCAATGATGGAGGGGTTTTTGGATGTGTCTGCCATGGCAGGACTCCCATGAATTTGAATCAGTAACTGTTGATGATTAAGATGCTGAAATGCTAGTGAGTCCTGTGTCATCAATCAATGAACAACCTGAGCAAGCTTTCACAGATTCCATGAAAAGCAATTATGATCACCCCACCATGTCCTGCAAGCTGTATTTTCTTTGCCCTGTGGCCTAAAGTTATATAGCTGATGAGGAGAGAAGCATATTATGCTCAAGCTGTTCATCTTTTTCCTCATATGCTGGCCCTTCTGCCAGGAGAGACCCCACATTTCTGCATGAAAGACCTTGAGAATCTTGCCAGTTTGCAGAAGAGAAAAAGGCTAAAAGGCAAGTTAATAATGGCATCCTAAGATGATCAACACAAACACAAAAGTATCTCAAACTCAACCACTCCTCTTTTTACAAAGCCATGGCCCTACACAGCACTACCTCCAGCACAGAACAAAAGAACATGAACAAAGAAACCTCCCACCTCCATCTTTGGATCATCAGTCCATGTGTCCATCCCATACTCTTGATTTAGGTGTGAGGTTTCAGGAATATTTAACGATGAGAAGACACAAATAAGTAGTTTAATGATGAGAAACTTGGCTTAATGCATGTAAATGTGCCATGAAAAATAAGAATCTACATAGTCCCACCACTCTCACACAGAAATATGCTATACGGCACAAGCAAAATTATTACCTCCCCGACATTTGAAATTTCCAGTTAGACCGAAAGGGCAGTGCCAGCCGAGCTCCATCGATGGTGCTTAGCATGATTACGATGCTTATTGAGCTTTGTTTCGCCTGATGAATGAAAGCTCTCAGATTCGGGACCAATTTTGCACTCGGGAAGCAACGTCTGGTACCTCACACGATCATGGCAGTAGGAATAGGTCATGTACTTCTTCCGGAACTTCTCCATTGCAGACCGTTGAACTGTTGACATTGTAATAGCATCATAGGGTAACACATCTGGCCGCTGGCAGATCTGAGTGTGATCATTGGGATCAACGGCACAGCCATGGAGGATAAGATCCTCAAATTCAGCAACGTAGGGTGAGTATTTGTAATTGACCTTGTAGCGTCCTCCTAACGTAGCCCAATTTGATCCATCCCAAATGGTGGCATAGAGGGACATAGGCTTCGAGGGGAATTGCCCACCCATGGCTTGTGTCCTTATAACCTCTCTAATGGGAGTGTTGTCGATATAGAATCTGCACAAGGGAAAGATAGAACACCATAAGGATGAGGTTTGGGTTGTTTAGTCTGAAGAGCATACTTAGGCATCAACTACTATATATTCTTGAATTTTATAAATGACAAGACTAATATAGCTATACTTTTCACTAAATGCGTATGAGGAATAAATTTGAGTATCCTTTTGTTCATTAGAATTTTACGTTTTCGGATAACAGATCAGAAGCTGACTTTTATGGACCAAAGAATCTAAGAGGTTTGCTTGTAACCTACAAAAGCAGACTAATGGTAGCTTGAAAGATCACAAAACTATTATTCGAATAGTAGAAAGAACTAGGGCAGATACCACACAACAATTAGAGGAAAAGGCCTCTTATCATTTCAGAATTCATGATGCAGCATTGAACAAGCGCCTTGAATATACACAATTTCCAAAGAATTGAAAGATGTCTGGATTTCGTTTGCTTAAAATTTTAGGATTGCAAGATTTTAATCCAAATCACATCATAAAACAAAAAAAGCAAAGCTTCCCCATATTCAACTTACTGATGCATTAAAGTCCTAAAAAAAGCTTAATAAACCAACATAAAAGAAAATTTTGTATGTAAATAAGAACAGTAAGAAACTTGGTTTGCTAGGGGAAAAAATATTGCACAAAGATCAATATAATCTCTTTGACTTTTAACACTTTATCATTTTTAAAAATGGAATCATGATAACATTGTAAAAGAAGAAAGAAGAATACATAGAAACAAAAAACAAGTGTTAGGGCATTCCAAATTAAACCCATTCGGAAGTATAATATACTAAAATCCAACAATAAGTTAGCAAGCACCATCTCCTATACCTGTAACTCTGTCAGAAGTGGAAGAAAGAGGTAAGAGGCTGAAATTATCAAAATCAAGTAAAAGGAAAAAAGGCATGTTCGAGCAATGAGCTGCGAGGAAAGATCAATCATTGCGTTTACTTGCTTTGTGTTGAATTCTGAAGCTACTCAAACTTACAGGATCTTGTCATCGCTCCACAGGATGGAGTACTGATGAAAATCCTCCGTCGGATCAAACCAGAGTCCATATCTTTCTTCCCTTCCGATTGCTGTACTCCCATTGCCATAGACATTGGTTTGAACCCTCCATTCCCTCCCTCGTATATTCCCCAAGAATTCAAAGTCCAATTCATCATGCGTCTTCTCGAAGATGTCTCCATTCGACATCTGTTTTGACAAGAAAACAAGATTTTTGTGCACTATGATGGAGATACTAAATAAGGAACCATGCATTTTAGAATTTGTCTTTCAACTTGAATGTGTCAAATATTAGTTGATTGCAGCAAATCAAGAGAGAAATCAGAGGAAAGCTTTTTTGAAAGATGGTCATTCTTAAATTCTTTTAAGCTGATAATAACCAAAGATAGATATTAGAGAACTTGGGGTTATACTGCAAACATAAAAGCTTGGAAAAGAGGATGAAGTTAGCATCATAATCATCTAACTATTATGATTAGCAACCAGAAATACTACAGCAACTTGTAGAAGAGCTACCATGGAAATAGATGGATCAGAGTAACAAGAGAACATTTCAATGGTTCATGGCAAACATGGAACAAAACCATGAGGCATTCGATTGCTATTGTGATCAGAAGAGAATAACAGCAAAATGACTGGGGAATCAAGAAATTCCTACATCAAACGAAGTCTGTCTTGAAAGCTTCAAGAAGGCGATGACTGAATTGGATTTAGGAAAGTAACATCAGCATCACCTGTGCATGGATAAACGAAGGATACAACGCAAAAGAGGTGGGCTTACATAGAACGCGACGACGACTCCGGCAGCGTAATCCGAAGGGAGCTTGATGGAAGCACTGAAGAATCCATGGAGGTAGAGATCTTGCGAGGCGAATCCAGCACCTACCGATTGTCCAACACCATGAAAGGCAGTGCAGTCCAATCCAGCGTCAGAGACAGATGGCTGTAGAGAGGTGACAGAGACAAAACCAACGAAGCAGAGACGGAAGAAGAGCATTTGAGTACCTGTTCTCTGGTCCAGGGAGAGGTGGACGGTCCTGCCATTGCGGTGAAGCATGAGATTGGAGTCGCCGAAGAGCTGCGTGTAGCCTTCCTCGAAAGAGAGGGTGGCGAGGTTGGGTAGCTTGAGGATACTACAGGCCGCATGGGAGGAAGAGGAGGTGGTGGAGGAGGAGAGGAGTAGAGATGACGCCAAGAGTAGGAAGAAGAAGGAAGAAGAACACACCACCATCTCCCCTTTCTCTCGTTTATTCATCTGCTGTTCTTCTGCAGGGTTGGCTGTGTGTGCTCTGTATGGGTGCTTCTTTCTAGTGTTGTATTGAGAAAAGAGCTCCCTCTTTCTCTATGTTTCTTGGGGGAAGAGGAAAGAAAGGTATACTTGTGCAAAAGAAAGGCTGGCCTTCGAATGAGAGAGAGAGAGAGAGAGAGAGAGAGCGAGAGAGAGCATTAACAGAGTATGCAAGCAAGATTTGAAAGGATGTATGCCTCACCTGTGTAAAATGTAGAGGCTATAGAGTACTGATAGCAATTGAGAGCACTATCTAATGCTGTATCCAACGCCACTGAGGAGTAGAGAGTAAAATGCAGCAGACATCTGACACAATGTTGCAATATATAGTTCTCTTCCCCAATTATCTCTCTCCTCAGTGAACTATTCATAGTAAAGAATTGACATGTATTGTTGAAAAGTAAGTGGCCATTTGCACCCCCTTGTTTTTCATTTTTAGAAATAATTATTTTATTTTTATTTTTTTATTTGATATTTTTATTTTTTTTATTTAATAAACTTATCGTCGTCCTATTGTTTTTACTATATTACTTTCGTCTGTTATGATCATCTTCGTCGTATCATGATATCTTATCATTTTTATCTCATCGTGATCATCTTTGTTTTGTTATCTTCGTCGGTTCACTCTTGTCTTGATAGACGTCAATGATGATGAATGAGATTTTATCATCTCTGTCTTGTCGTTTATCGTTTCGATCACATCATCGAAACCTCCCAATGAAATCTTGTAGCGAGTGAAGGTGATCACAAAGGGACGAAAACGACATAGGACAACGAGAGATATTTAACATATTAGAAAAAAAAAATAAGGATAACAAATGAAAAGATTAAAAAAAAATTGAAGACATCATTTGAGAAAAAGCTAAAAAGAGATTTTTTTTTTCAGAAAAAAATGGCCCAAAAGTAAGTATTCTATCACTGTAAAATTTGTTATGTGTTCCCATCATCAACTCCTTTTCTTCGTCTTCTTCTTCTTCTTCTTCATCAGCGAGTACAGACCAAAAATGTAATGAATACTAGCAGTGGAAAAGGTGACCCGAGACAGGCCACATAAAAGAGTATATCTTCTTCTTCTTCGTCAGCGAGTACAGACTACCAAAATGTCATGAATACTAGCCATGGAAATAGTGACCCGAGACAGGTCCCTTAAAGAGTGAGTATATGGCCACTTAAAAGAGTGTCACTTCTTACTGCACTTTAATTGTCCGAATGACTTGCTGGCTGATGGCTGGCCAATTTGTTCTCTTTCTCGTAGAAGTCATGATGGTCATGTTAAATGAAACGATTAAGCTGCCATGTGATTTGCTAATTGATCCCAATCCATAATTTATTTTTTTTGTCTCCCAACAATTAGATTATGGATTGGGTTCAAACGTGTGTACGTTGGAAAGCCGAAGACATCTAATAAATTAACAAAATGAGGAACCCATATGATCATTTTAAGCTTTAGACTTTCCTAGTAAATTCAAACATACTCAAGTGCAAAAAATTTTAAGAAATAAGTGGGCTTACTCTATATTATCCTATAATTAGACCTCTTTAATATTTTGATCTTTTAGACTTCAAAAATTTACATTAAAATTTTTATTAATTATGAAAGTAAAATATTTAATTTTATTTATCCTAATACCATTGATTTTATCGATAAAAGATACAAAAGATACAAACATGATAGATAAAAAAAATAATTTTAATATCCTAATTATGTTTTTGGTGATGGTAACAACAATATCACTACAAGTCGTGAGTGATTGTGGTTGACGAGAACGTTACTCTATATTATCCTATAATTAGACCTTTTTAACATTTCGATCTTTTAAACTTCAAAAATTTATATTAAAATATCTATTAATTATGAAAGTAAAATATTTAACTTTATTTATTCTAATACCATCGATTTTATCGACGAAAGATACATCACATACAGAAAAGACATATAAACGATAAATAAAAAAAATAATTTTAATATCCTAATTGTATTTTTGGTGATCGTAACGATAATATCACCGGAAGTCGTGAGTGATTGTGGTCGACGAGAACGTGAGAACTTTTGTACACATGTTGGACATCATAATTAACCAAAATTTTGTGCACAAGACGTGCTTGTCATATCTTGGGAAGGACGGACTGGCTACTACTTGAGCTGGTTCTTTTCTGGCATCTATTTGGATGTAGACAATACCTTGTACCGGATGCTGCTGATGCACGAGATCAAATTGATACTTCACATGAACGTAGTAGTAGTGCCCACTGACGTCCTTGAACAGCAGTAGTGACCAGCGAGAAGGAGCCAACTTAGGATGGATGAGTACCCACCTTCAAAGTAGCTGAGCTGGATGTTTGGAATCCAAGATGACTGGTTTTCTCATAAATTGAGGATTTAATATTCTAGTAATATACAATTACTATTATAATAATAATAATTAGTATTATCTCAATTAGTAGTAATTCAGGCGATCTTGTTGAGTTGAGCTCTCATCTACTCTTAGGTTTTCGAACTCAGTAACAGGGCTTTATCGTAATTAAGGTAAAGCATCAGGGCGCAAAAGTAAATTCACTGGTGACGTGACTTGTCGAACTGGACGCCATATCAGCGAAATTAGCCGTTGCCACCTCGGGGACGCCGAGCCGGTCCCGCGTCAACCGTCGCCTCTCGAGACTTTCCCGCCGTCGGATCAACATCAGACGCTTCTGGTACTCCTCTGACGGCCGCGCCCGATGCGGCACGTCACTCTCCCCGTACGGCTCGGTGGGGAGCCCACCTCCGAGCCCACTCTGCCTTCCTTAGCCTTCGTCTCCCTGAGTTCCAATGAACTTTGTATGCATCGACGCAGAGTTCTATACACCTTATTTACTGCAGTGGATGGAAGACCTTATGGATGGTGATGAGTCCTGCTAATGTTTGGTGTCAAGAGATGGTGTCTCACAGTCATACTTGAGGGACCAAAAAATTTCAGATGAGAGAGAGTTCTGGGAATGGATTGCTTATATGCTGCTTTTTCTTGGTCAGGCAACCTAATGGAGGTCTGTGATGAGGCCGATGGATGTGTTCTCCTGGAAGAGGATTGTCAAATGAGATGGGGAACGTAACTAGAAAAAAAATATTGCCTGTGCATGTTCCTTTCAGTCAGTTTATCGACAGTCATATGATAGATATTACAATAAGTCGTAGAAGACAGGCAGGGACGAGAGTCCTCTGAAAAGAACCGAAGAAAGGTGATAGCAAAATACCTCGTAGCATTAGGAGATGGAATGCTCAAGCTCAGCTCAAAGGAACCTGAAATCCATAGAATGAATGAAGGGTTCAAGGGAAACGATAAATGATGATAGTAGAACAACGTGTGTTGCAATCACCCTTTTAATATGTGGCACACATTGGCATAAGTTGGAGAAAGAAGGCAGGGATGGAAGTCCCTGAAAAGAACTGAAGAAAGGTGAGAGCAAAACTCATCAGAGCATTAGGAGATGCCAAGCTAAAGCTTACAGCAAGCTTAAAGATTGATAGAATAAATAATAGGTTTAAGGCAAAAAACAGATGACAGTAGTACAACCACACAATCAAATTGATAATACTAATTAAGCATGGATGGCAACAGGTACTTCCATCATCACCTCAGGTGTGTCGATGACCAAAAAGCTGTAATCAGATCAAATACTTGGGTTTGGCTAGAGAAAGAAAATGTGAAATGATGATTTAAGTATCTCTATGGTGCAGAGTTGTGAATTCAAATAAGATAAGAAAAATGCCTGATTACATCAGAAACCTGGAACTATACCTGCTGCAGTAGATACAACAGTTACATAGTTGTCGATCATTAGCAGTTACAATAATAGAGAATAATCAGAAATAATGATTGGGCAAAAGAAAGAGATCGAATGTACCAGAAGCCAACAGATTAAATTCTCAAGTAAAATTTATCTCCAATGAGCTACACAAGAACCTACTAGATCTGTCCCAATTCGTTTATTTTCTTGGATAACAAGAGCATAAGAAACTTCAAAAGAAAAAAATCCTACAAAGTAAGTACCAAAACAAAACATCTTTTAGGTTTCCAAATCGGCACAAACCAATTGCCTATTCCCCTTCCGGATCGACCGATAACATTCACTTTCATATTATATGTGTATCAGGCACCCAAAGATAGGATGACCATAAAAGATGACCCAAATAGAAAATGTCACAGCTAGTAGACACACGATGACAAACTGTTCTAAAACCTCAAAACCTCCATCTTTACCTAAATTGACAACTTTGCACAGAAAGGCTCACTCAATTGACAAACTAGGCTCCAAGCCTCCAC
Organism: Musa acuminata AAA Group; assembly: GCF_036884655.1. Classification (NCBI taxonomy): domain Eukaryota; kingdom Viridiplantae; phylum Streptophyta; class Magnoliopsida; order Zingiberales; family Musaceae; genus Musa; species Musa acuminata. Next base: position 50,269,358 of record NC_088334.1, on the reverse strand, counting down.
CCATATAACTAGCTCACCGAAGCATTATGAGAGCAGATGAACCTACTGCCACACAGATGACCTCGATCACCAACTTTTCCAAAAAGCTAGTTTTTAAACTTAGTACAAGATTTTGCTGTTATAAAATCTCGAAATGTTTTCAGGTTACATCATAAGCAGTGAAGAAAAATCACTAAAGTTATCAACTACATATTCTTTTCTTATATATGTATACCATCAAACGCTAATCAAAATTCTTTCAGTTTACATAATAATCAACAAAGAAAAAATCATCAAATTTATCAAGTTCTGGCTTGACAGAAACATATAATAATGAGAATTTTGAAAGGTACAAATTAAATAGAGAAGGAAATACAAGGGATTTCCTTTCCAATATCTAATCTGGTGGATTATAGAGAAGACATATATCCAATGCACACCTTTATCCAATCACAAGAACCCAAAGGTGAGACAAACTGCCGCTATATGATTGACTGTGTCCATTTGTATATACAGAAATAAACCTATCAAGATATTCAAAAGGATTTGTGATAGACAGAAATATTCATCTGGGTATTTGCTTCCATAAAGATTAATGTTAGTTCAAAGCAGAACAGAATATATACTTTTAAAGGTTACTATGGAAAATAACATAAAGATTAAGAATGTAGAAAAGCTACAAATGAACAGCTTATTGAGAAAAAATAATTATTACTTCAAAATATAATATTTCACCTGATAGAAAATGGTGCTCTTCACACACAAGAAAGTTTCTAACTCCAAGTTACAAGCAAAAAAATTAACCAAAAAAGACTACTAAACAGTCAAGGAACAGACATCAAAACAACTATCAAGAACATACATGAAACAAAAACTAGAGGAAACCCTTATGTACAGCACTAAAGACCTCAACAGTTGTATGGAAGGATCCGATGGATATGAAGATCTGAGTGCCACCATTTGGTGATTTCCACCTTCAGCAATTATTGTAGAATAATATGCAGCACACTGTCTGAACCATTTAGTCATCATCAAATCCCCCACATCTAATTATATGCAAACTAGTTGGTCACAAAATGATACCTTGAATCTACATAGCCCTCAACATCCCAGAGGAAAGAACCAAAAGTTATAGCCTCCAAAATAAGCCTCCTCAATCCTCCGAAACTTATCTTGATCAGTTCATCCTTAGAAGAATCGATGGTTCCCTGGGGTGTGATCACAATCTCAGGCCTTCCAAATAGCGCCTCGGTGTGCTTCTCGATAATGGTAAAGGCTTCCTTTGATCTAATCGTGACGTACCTTTGAAGGGTATCAGAATCAAAGGACATGACATAGGATCGCAGCAGACTGGACTTGGCTCCATTGCCAACTGCACCCTTGTTAAAGCCTGGAGAAGACCAAGAAGGCAACTCAGGATTTGAAATCCTGGACTCAGTGAACGGTCTCGACTCATCTGGCATCGCTTGCTTAATAGCAATCTCCTCTTTATCTGATCCCCAAGGGAGAGTCTTCATGGACTTCTCAAGTTGAAACCTTTGGTCCACTCTCTTGAGGAAATAACCATACATGACAGAAGCAGCATAAACCTGGCCAATCCTGAGCTTGCTAATAGGTGCCACAGAGTTGGAATCACTTAACCGCTGCCCCAATATGAGAGCCAGGTGATTCTTGATCATTTCATAAGCCTCGGGGGAATGCAACCTTTCAAGTTTCTCGTCCTGGGGTGGCCAGTGATCAACCCTACTGGAAGGGTCTGTCGACTGAGATATAGTAGGAACCAAAGAAACATCAGCCTCAACAAACTTTTGAACAACCAATGCATATAGAATCTCCTCCAGAGCCGTTCTCCTCTCATTAGCTTTCACCTCGGCAATCCTCCTAACAATTTCAATACCAGAATTAATCTTCTACCCAATACAATAAGTTCACTATTATTTCTCAGCATAAAGAGTCAGAACTTTCATCTACATAAAGCTCTGTCGATGCAACGATCTGGAGACAAAAACTTATCTTCCGTCACCTAAAACAAATCAATTACTTTCACTATAAATAATTATATCTTCACCTGTATAGAACTATGTCAGTTCCCGAAGGTGCAGGCTCCTCCTTGTTCTTCTCGGCCTCACGGTCAGTCTGGAGCTGCTCGAGCTGCTGATCAACAGCAGCCGGCAGGAGATGAGGATGACTTACGAGAATCTGAGACAGGAATTGCCCAATAGGTGACTCCAGCTGGAGAGGAGCAATAGGCAACGACGATTCCGAGGAAGATGACGATGCCCGAACGCCAATGCTCCTCCGAGCACCAAATAGTCTTCGCCCTTGCTTTGACAGAGAAATTGAAGAATCACTCTGTCACGAACGCATCAAAGGAGCTCATCCCAACGTCAAGCGAACTAAAACGTGGATTACATTAGATTCTAATCAAATATGCATCCCGAACCTTGAGCCACAGGGTCGAGTAACGGGGCTTGGGATCAAACGAGAGAGAAGAATTGGTCCCGTGGATGGCCAAGAGGCACGACCTCGAGCTAAAGCCGGGAGCTTTGCGAAGGCACCGAGGAGAGCGAAGGCCCGTGGCGGCTTCCATCGACCGAAACCGACGCGAAACAGTCACGAGATCTGCGACACAGGAAACCCTCCATCAAATTCAACAATTAAAAACCAGAACACACGACAAACATAACAAAATAACAACGAAGCGACGATCGATCACCAGACGAAGAACCGAAGAGATCGGACAGGAAGGCAGGTGGGGGATGGGGAATTGGAATTAGGGTTTAGAAATGGGGAGGCGCCGGTCGAACGCTATAGGCTGGTTTGCGGTCGGAGAGAGATGAGCCGCGGATTTCGGGGGCGGCTGTTGATGGTCACATGGCGGAGTCACCCTAAACGACATCGATAATTACGAAATTGCCATCGATTTCTATTTTTATTTTTATTACCTATTTTGGGGCTGAAGTATGTGTTTTTCTTGATTGGAATGCAAGTCCCCAAACACTTACATCTCCACAATTTTTCATGGTTATTTATGGATTACATTAGATTTCATGGAAAGTAAGCTTGCTAGAAAAATGAAATGGGGGGGCATTAAATCCTAAGATGATAAACAGAACTAATATAACTGGTTTACCTGTCCAATGAAATCTTAGTATGCAATGGAACTAAAATATAAGTGGATATAATGCAAAGTTATTTCTGTTAACAAATTTGTCCTCAGAAGGACAGCATTCATGCCAAAGCTAATCAACATTCATTAAATTCTCTAATCTAAAATTGATATGAAGCTGAGATTGTCATCAAGTGGATCAGATATGGTTGAAACATTGATGCTTCAATATGCTTCTTGTTTATTTCCTCAACCAAAATGAGCATCAATCAGAGAATTTATTTCTGGAAAGGAGGTGCATCAGATACACACAACCAACCATGGTTGATGCTAGCTTCCTGTTGCATCCTGCTCCCAAGCTGAAGTCACAGCATTTTGTCTGCATCAGATTATGATGATACTTGTTTTGTTTGCAGGATGACTCCTGACAGGTCCACATCAAGCATATATTTTCTTGATAGCAAGATTTCTGGGGGGGTGTGGGGGTTCAGTTTCTTGCCTGCCATTTCTTATTTCTTTAAATAAAAATACAAATTATTGAACAGTTTGATCTCTCATTAATGTACCTTCCACAGGAACACAAGCAGCAACAACATTTAATGCAAAGAAGCAGTGGAGCATGGAAGAAGTGTCTCTCATTTATAGTCCCAGAGAAAGCTGATGGTTCTCTGACATTGTGTACACCTGCTTCCTCCCAGTTTTTGTCTGCAGTCTGCATGGATTTGCTGAATTAAATGCATTGGACTGGTTTTGGTGAATAAATGCCATCGATTGATTACACTACATCCGAAAGAGAAGTTTCTCCAATTGAATAAAAGGAAATAGAACTCCACTTGTATCGTTAAACCACACATTCAAATAGATCATATGAGACAATAAGGACCATTCCTTCTATTCTAAAGCACACAACATATATAACTTTCTCATGATGGAAGAGGACAAAAAGGAAGGAAGAAGCATGTCCACTGCACAGCATATTATTTTAGCCATTGATTGGTGTTAAATGCATGAGGCAACAAGACATTGCATTCTTCCTTTAGACAATAAGCTAGGTGTGTTGTACAAGGCTGTATGCAGCAAGAACAACGGCAGATCCAACTGTCCCTACTGCCGCTCTAGTTTCTTGTGGCTGTGAACACAGACATCTTCTTGCCTGGTCGATGAACACAAGCTCTCCCTTGTGTGGACAGGTGAGACTGGTAAATGCTAGCCCAGAATTACACTACGGTAGTGCTAGTCTTCATCAACGTGTCTGTGCATTGGGCAGTGAGACCTTGAAATCTCGAGGGGGTGAGAGGAATATGTGTCTGCCTTGGTGTGATTTGACTCTCAAGTTTCTCACCTGTACCGTGAGAGAGATCTATCCAAACTGGACAGGCAACCACGGAGTGAACCAACCAGAACCAGCAGAGCATCTCTTCCTACAAGCTTTCCACTTTAGAGAACAGAAGAAAGGGATTCAGTGTTGCCGACTCCTTTGTTGAGCTATATTCCTCTTCCTTTCTGGATCAGTTTCTCAACTGTAGAGATTAGAAGAAAAGGATTGTTCAAGGTGGCTTAACTTTACAGAGTTCCAAAGGCAGGCTTGCTTTAGCGGCAGGAGCAAGAAGGCGGGTGAAGAGCATCCAAGGCCTTGGACAGCAGATCGTTGTCAGATATCAGCAACACTCCGAATCCAGCAGGCTGGGCTTGGCTGGCTGATCGCTGTCTTTCTGCGTGTCTCGGGCCCCTACATCGCCGATGGTGGAGATCTTCTGCCAGAAAACAGTCACGGTTCGGGATTTTCACTGTAGGAATAGAAGAAAAATGGTGGGGCCGACGATGTGGGCCGAGTGGACCCCGCGTGCGATCCTCAGGACCCATTGGATTCCCGTGACTGCAAGGTTCCTGCTTCCTGGCTTCGGTCCCGTACGGGTAAGCCAGACTCTTGTCCCCACCATGTGCGGGTCTCGCTCCTCTCTCTTATTTTTGCTTCGCAATCTCGCTTGCGCCCACTTCACCTTCTTCCCTTCTACTGAGGCTCAAAACGTCTTCCTATATAGACGAACACGAAGTTTCACTCGCTCACAACACTAATGGCCGGCTGCTCCCTTCGCCACCTGCTGCTGGTGGCCCTGCTCCTCGCGGCCGCCGGGGACGCCCGGGCCGAGACTGATCCGAGCGACCTGCAGGCCATGAGGGTCCTCGCCGCCGGCCTGGGCGCCGACCGTTCCCCCTTCCTCGCCTGGTCTCTCTCCGCCGACCCCTGCGCCGCCTGGGCCGGCGTTTCCTGCTCCGACGGCCGCGTCACTGCCATCCAGGCCGGCAAATGCGGCCTCTCCGGCTCTCTGTCCCCCGCCGTCCGCAACCTCACCGCCCTCGTCCGCCTCGAGCTCCAGCAGAACCGCCTCGCCGGCCCCCTGCCCTCCCTCGCTGGCCTCTCGTCCCTCCAGGTCCTCCTCCTCCACGGCAACCGCTTCTCCTCCCTCCCGGACGGCTTCTTCGCCGGCCTATCCTCCCTCCAATCCGCCTTCCTCGACGACAACCCTCTCGCCCCCTGGCCGCTTCCGGACTCCCTCCGTGACGCCGCCGCCCTCGTCAACTTCTCCGCAAACACCGCCGGCGTCTCTGGTCCCCTCCCCGCCTTCCTCGCCACCGCATTTCCCGCCCTCGACCACCTCGGTCTCGCCTTCAACCGGCTCTCCGGCCCCGTCCCAGCCGCCTTCGCCGCCGCCCCGCTCCGCTCCCTCTGGCTCAACAACCAGCGAGGCCCCGCCCGCCTCTCCGGCGGTATAGCGTTCGTCGAGAACATGACCGCACTCGAGGAGCTTTGGCTCCACTCCAACGACTTCTCCGGCCCGTTGCCGAACTTCTCCCAGCTCACCAGCCTGCGCGACCTCCAGCTTAGGGACAACCGACTCACCGGCGTCGTCCCCAAGTCCTTGACCCAGCTCCCGTCGCTGACCAAGGTCACCCTCACCAATAACCTGCTGCAGGGGGCGGTGCCTGTGTTCCCGAGTTCGGTCAAGGAAGTGGATGTAGACCCCAAAGACGAGAGCTTTTGCCTTCCGAGTCCAGGAGCCTGCGATCCCCGCATCAATGTCCTGCTCGCCGTCGCTAAAGATCTCAGCTATCCCGCTCGGTTCGCCGAGAACTGGAAGGGCAATGACCCGTGCGGATGGTTGGGGATCAGCTGCAACGACAATGGCAACATCACGGTGATCAACTTCCAGAGGATGGGCCTCAACGGGACGATATCGCCAGAGTTCGGATCGATCGTCTCGTTGCAGAAGCTGCTGCTCTCGAACAACAACCTCACCGGGACCATTCCGGCCAAGCTCGCAAGCTTGCCATCTCTGAAGGAATTGGATGTGTCGAACAACTCGTTATGGGGACAAGTTCCGAGCTTTAGCAAGAATGTGCTGGTGAACACCGCTGGGAACCAGAACATAGGGAAGATTGTGGTCGGTGGTGACGCCGGTTCGGCCTCGGCCGGGGAGGGCAGCAACTCGAATCCAAGCGGGTCGACCGACTCAAGAAGCAGAGGCAGCGGGAAGTCCTCTTCTGCTGTGGCCGGTGCCATTGCAGGCTCGGTGATAGCTGCGGTGCTCGGGATTATCCTCGTCGGGCTGTTGGTTTTCTGCCATTACAGGAGAAAGCAGCAAAATCTCGGCAGAGTTCAGAGTCCGAACACAACCGTGATCCACCCACGGCACTCGGGATCCGATCCGGACATTATCAAGATCACGGTTGCAGGACCGAGCGTCAACGGCGGCGCAGCCGCGAGCGAGACGATTACCAGCCCGACGACCAGTGGCACGAGCGACGTCCATGTCCTCGAGGCCGGGAACATGGTTATCTCGATCCAGGTCCTGAGGAACGTGACCGACAACTTCAGCGAGGAAAACGTGCTGGGCCACGGCGGATTCGGAACGGTGTACAAGGGCGAGCTGCACGACGGCACCAAGATCGCGGTCAAGAGGATGGAGGCAGGCGCGATGGGGACGAAGGGACTGAGCGAGTTCAAGTCGGAGATCGCGGTCCTCACGAAGGTCAGGCATCGGAATTTGGTGTCTCTGCTCGGGTACTGCTTGGATGGGAACGAGAGGCTGCTGGTGTACGAGTACATGCCGCAGGGGACGCTGAGCCGCCATCTGTTCGACTGGAAGGAAGGAGGACAGAAGCCATTGGAGTGGAAGAAGAGACTAAGCATTGCACTGGATGTGGCGAGAGGGGTGGAGTACTTACACAGCTTGGCGCAGCAGAGCTTCATCCACAGGGATCTGAAGCCGTCCAACATTCTCCTTGGGGACGACATGAAGGCCAAGGTCGCCGACTTCGGACTGGTTCGGCTTGCACCGGACGGGAAAGGGTGTTCCGTCGAGACGAGGATTGCAGGAACTTTTGGTTATCTAGCACCAGAGTATGCGGGTAATCCAGAATGATTGGATCATGAGTTTGCATGGGCCTGATGTTGTTGTTCTGATCGTTCTAACTTGCTTGCAGTGACGGGGCGTGTGACCACAAAGGTTGATGTCTTCAGCTTTGGAGTGATACTGATGGAGATGATCACCGGGAGGAAGGCGCTCGACGAGAGCCAACCGGAGGAGAGCATGCACCTGGTGACATGGTTTCGGAGGATGCTCCTCGACAAGGAGGCGTTCCGAAAGGCTGCCATCGACCCCGCGATCGACATGGACGAGGAGACAGCGACCAGCGTCGGGACCGTAGCGGAGCTCGCCGGCCACTGCTGTGCCAGGGAGCCTCACCAGAGGCCGGACATGGGGCACGCAGTCAACGTGCTCTCTTCGCTCTCAGAGCTTTGGAAGCCTTGTGATCCCGACTCGGAGGAGAGCTACGGGATCGACCTGGATATGACGCTTCCCCAAGCACTGAAGAAATGGCAGGCATTCGAGGACCGAAGCCACATCGACGGAGCCACGAGCTCGTTCCTCGCAAGCTTGGACAACACCTACACCAGCATACCGACGGGGCCGCCGGGCTTCGCCGACTCCTTCACCTCGGCCGATGGAAGATGAGTTCAGTTCGACGGAGGAATTAGCGTAACCAGCAGTTGCAAATGAGCCTTTCGTTTCTTGTTTGTCTTTGATTTGTTCTTGATTTCCTTTTCTTGTTGCTTCCTTTCTTGTTCATGTAACATGATGACCACTGAACCACTTGAACCTTTCTTGTTTGTGTGCGGTGTTTCTGTTGTGTAATCTGGAAAGACATGGCAGGATTATTAGATGGTTTCAGCATCACAAGTGGCTGATTGCATGAAGACTTCAATTCATGGAAACCCAAGCTCCTGCACATCAGAGTGACGAATCATATACGCATTAATGATGGAAGGAAGATACAGCAGAGACAAATTGATGTAAACATTTGTCGAACAACAACAACGAAACCATCATTTAATCAAGCATTTAAGAATATAGAAATTCAAAAGAAATGGTTTCTCATCCCATCTTTCTCTTTGTCGAAGAGAAAAGGTTCATCTACTGCAACTCAGTTCCCCAGTGTTCATGTGAATGCATGATGACTGATGGTTACATACAGAGATAAGCAAACAGTGGGCTCATTAGGTGACAAAAGCCAGCCAAACCACCAAGTTCTTTTTCCCTTGACCTGTCTGCCCAATTCTAGGGACCCACAAACCCAACTTCTAAGTGCCCAGAGACACACACATGAATATTACATAATATAACCACAAAGACATAAAATAATATAAACTTGTACGAGCAAAAAGTTAAACAGATCATATCAGTTATTTTTAATCAAATTAGAATATCATCATTTCGATTTTGATTTCGAGTACCTGAATCAAACATGACAGAGGACTTCACCGTTCCAAAATCAACTCTACTGTATATTCATCGAAATCACACTGAAACATAATCTATAACAGACATAAATCATGATCATAATTTTATCAAGAAGATCAATCTGCAGCTGTTCTTTACAATATTTTTCAGGAGATATGAAATGCATTTATGCAAGTTCAAATCATGGTTTTCATATTAAGTCATTCAAGTACATGAAGAGAACAAGAACGACAACCAACACCAGTTCGAAAACCTATCTGCGGAGAATAGCAATCATCAAAGCTTCATCGACTCTTACATTATAAAATTGTCCATTCACTCACCAACAATCTAACCTGTTGCACATAATAAAGAGAACTTGATAAGAACCGTTGCAGACATCTACCAGAACACAATACATGTAACAGGCTAATGACAGTCACCATATGGTTTCAACTCATTAATGAAATTCTATCAATATTTCCATTTCTGTAAGCTAGACATGTGATCTTATTCTAGAAATGAGAACAAATGTCTATTCTTTATGACAAGGAAATCATTATCAATTAACAATCATGCAATTAATATGATTCATAGCAGTTGGTAATTAAAAAATAGCAATAGTAATTTGTGGTCTCCAATAAAAGTTTCAGTCTTCGCTTGCTCAAAACAGAAAGAAAGAACAGTTATGCAACAGAAACATTGAACCGATGTATAAAAAATTTTGTAAAACATAATCACCTTGAACAATGACTTCTATGTGGTTGAGACTGTTGAAGGTAGAGTGAGAGAGAGAGAGAGAGAGGGTGTCAACAAATAGTCTATACCAATTCAGTCAGAATGAAAATATAGATTACATTACTATCTAAACTCTACTGACCAAATTATTTCATTTGACCATCTTCAAGCTCACAAGTTTTCACCTATTTTCTCGTCTCTCCAAATTTTAGTCAGAAAACCAAGGGCCGAAATATCAACCTTGCGGCAATACTTGCTGAGCCAGACCCTGGGTGATAACTACCTTATGGTACAATTCATCCACATAATGTTGACCTTTGAAACAGAAGCAGTAGTTTGATAAAGGTAAAGCACCGAAAATGCTGGTTCCATAAAAGTGAGTACCAACCAGAATCAGTTGATTCCTTAAATAAGGCAGCATAAATGTTTTCATTTCATTTTCACTTCTTTCCTTTCAATAAGCTAGTTAATTCTTGATTATGCATATCCCTGTATGTGATAACAACTACTACAACGAATAATCATCATATTACATACTAAGAAATAACAATATGCCAATACAGAGCACATCCAAGACTAACTAATGTATTCTTAGAAAACTCAAAGGAGCAATAAAACCAAAAATTAACCAATCACCTTCATGTAATTTAAACATCATCAGACATGGTATGGCTACTGATCTTTCAGATGCTTCTCAACTTCTTCCAATTCCCTAATCTCTTTGTGGTATTTGCAAATACGAAAGATACACCTGCCCATCAAAATCATCAGAGAGAACTACAAACTCAACAGTACAGACATACTCGCAATAGTGGAAGTATTAAATTTTCCGTACCAGTAAAGGAGACATGCTGAGACACATAGAATGACGTTTCTCTGTGCTTTAAATATCTGCATAAGAAGACAACAGCGTCATAAACTTCTACAGAGTATGTGACTTAATATATAATAAACATCTTCCACTCGCAAAATTCATGGATATAGAAAACTGAATCTAAGAAGTAACACTGAACCACAAGTAGGTTTTGGGTACAACATCAGGTGTGGCAAAGCTCTGGATTATAAGAAATCAAATCAAAATAACTAATCCTAAATCCTAATATGAAAACTGCCAAATGATCACAAAGAAGTATGTTTCAGTAGCAACCAAAGGCATGGCAACACTTTGGGTGCAAGGTCTTCCAGCTTCTCAATCAGGGAAATTCATATCGTTGTAATAGAGTAATGTTATCTGAAATGGCCCAAAAAAGGGAAAAAGACCTTAATCAGGAAACCCTGGATAGGTCAATCTGAGCAGATAGAAGCCTAGGGCAATCAGGAAATTGGACACATAACAAAGTCAAGGCAGCCAATTTTTTAAAGCTTGGACGCAGAAAAACAAAAAAGAAGTCAAGGAGACCTACTTTATAAAGTTCAATTACTTCCAAGATTAATTCTTATAATATCATACTCTGCTGTGGAAATAGGCATGAGCGAACTTTACAAGGCTTCAAGTCTTAGCCTTGACCAATGGCCAGAGAGAAAGGTCTCACAAGTTTTGAATAAAGTATCAGCAGCTTCAGTTTCAATATTTTAGAACAAAAGATTCACAGTACTAATAAACAACACACAGAATTGGATTCTTTTTAATACATTTTAGTTTATATAGAAAAATCCTTTTGTCTAAAATTCCAGATACAGAAATTCTTCGAGCCAAAGAAAGCAGTGATCTTGTGAGCTTAAGAATATACATTTTGGTATATGGGGTCTAATGCACTCTTAAATGGTTTCTGATGGAACCAATGAAAAGCCCAATTGTTATCAACCAAACCAAACTAAAAACTAAACCTATTTGTTAGATGAAATACAATCTAGGGTTTCCAATCAGCTTGGCTGAAAGTACAGCAAGAACCAAACCATATTGGAAGTCATGTCTCAACTAGAAATAATGAAGCTAATTTTTCAATAAAACAACTAGAAGTTAAAAATAAAACAAACAAAGTTGAGAGTTCCAGAGACAACCCTATTTCTGATTTTAATTAAGTTGAAAACAGAAAATAAGCAAATTAACCTTGCTCAAATAACTATACTAGATGATGTTATGTAGTTTTTTTCTCTATAAAAGGTGTATGGAACCATGAACAGTTGAGTTCATGAAAACACACAGTAAATCATCTGCAGTAAAACATGTTATAACCTATACAATATCTAACAGACTATGAAATATTAAAATATGTGGTTGTTCCTATCTCTTATTTTTATAGAAAAAAGTTATGCTTCTGTATCTGAAGAAATTTCTTTATGAAAAACATGTTTCAGAATTTAGCCATTCTCATAGAGAACCAGGCTAACCCGATATTTTACAAGCACATGGATGTACATCATGTACAACATGTATCCTTAAACCAACCTCAATTGTTGCAACAAATTGTACCAAGCATTGGAGTGTATATATTACAATTAGAACCCATGTTATATCAACAACACCCACATACATAATAGCAACATGTTGAAAAAATAATTTTGGTGATATATCAATATTTTCTAACAAGTTAGAAACGAACAGCAGCTAAAGATGATCTTCAGATGACTATCTAAATGGCATTTCAAAGAACAATAATGGCATGGCAAGTCGGCATCCATGAACTAACAAGGACCTACGTTGTATCCTGTGCAACATTCTTCTCCTATTCATTAAAATTTCTATTTTCTTACATCGTCTCTAAACCATAGACAGACAGACAGAAAGAAAGCAATTTCTTTCCATGATATCGTTTTCACGTCAGATTTGAGGATCCTCTGCAAAAGTAAAGTATTAATACATCCGGCTTAAAACTGGCAAATAATATATTCAATCATAGAATGAAACAGCCTCCAAAACCTATATGTGTCCAAATCAATATCAAACCCTAAAAGCGTTAGTGTAGGAGAAGAGAGGGTGAAGAGATCACATGCGGGAAGAGGAACGCTTACGGATTTCTCGTATCGAGTCCTCTCTTCGGTGGTACAGACCTCGAAGGTACACATCAGCCGATGCTCGTTCTTCCAACGCAAATCTACATGGAATTACACAAAGAGAGATCGAGCACAAGCATCGAAATAATTCAGAAACACCACCTAGAATGATGTAGAGACAGAGAAATGACGAGTTTACCTAAGAACTGGAAGGCCGCGAAAGGGAGGATACTGGCTCCGGGCTGAAGGAGGAGCGACGCCAAGGCAACGATCCGCGACTTGACGAGACGCGGGGCGGGGAGAGTCAGCAGCACCGCGACCGCGGCCTCCATTGCCACCACCCCCGCCAAAATCACCCACTGCAGCCCCATTCTCTCTCTCCGTCTCTCGGTGGGTCGAAGGCAAGCCACTATTTTGAGGCATAATTCTTGTTTCTTCAGCGTGAAGATTGTGACTTTGGTCTTGACGGGAAGGAATTGACTTTGTCATATCGGGTTATTTCATAATATTATATTAATTTTTAAAAATATTATATCTAATAACGCGTATGACTCACAGCTCGAATATCTCATAATATTATATAGTAAACGGAAAAGACGCTGTGATCATATTAAGATTTTATTACCATTTGCCGACCTTTTTTTTTCAGTTTCACGAGATTTTAAAATTCTAATCAAAGCTGAATTTAAAAAATACTAATAATATTCAAATGAAAATATATTATTAATTTATAACATTTAAATAGCCATCAGTACATGTTTATTGGAGACTAATAAAAAATTATATAAATCATCTAAGATATTGTTATAAAATCTAAGAAATGAGAATTAGAAATTAAGACTAAATAATCTAAGGGTGAATTCTCAGAAAAAAAATTTATTTTTGGACTTTTCCTGAGAGAGATGTTCCTTTTGTTCATTTTTACAAATGGTGTCTCCTATTTTTTATTATTTTAAATAAGTATCTCCTTTTCATCATAGCTCAATTCCTTAATTATTATTATATATACATATATATATATATAATATTTTAATAAAAAAATCGAAAATACTATAAGTCTATTCTAAGGTACTGTTAATAATAATCGGTTCACCTATAATCAATTTATAAGGTGAAAGGTACCTGCTCTATATCCTAAATCATTTTCTGTGGTAACTATTATTTATGTATGTATACGGATTGTGCATGACATATAAGTTTGTCCCCTGTTAAGACGGGACCGTCGCCTCCGTTCGTAAGATGGCTGCATTCTCCCCATTTTCTAGACGTCTGTGTTCCGAAACCCACCGCCTTTCCTCCCTCCTCTCTCGTCTCCTCTCCTCCACCACCTTCGCCGCGATCGACGACACTGCTTCTGGTTTCTGGCGCCTCCTCCGCTCCAACTCCGGGCACCCTTCCCTCGAGCGAACGCTCTCCCGCTCCCTCTCCAACACCAAGCTCACCGCCCCCGTCGTGGAATCGGTCCTCCGCCAGTCTTCCGCGGCCGCCACCAAGGATGACGACGACCGAGCGCTGGCGCTCCGCTTCTTCGTCTGGGCCGGCCTCCAACCCAACCATTACCATTCTGCCGCGGCCTACGTTGCCGCGTGCGACGCCCTCCACCTTCCCCGCCACCCCTACTTCCTGTCCCAACTCTTGGATTCCTACCGCGCCGCCGCATTCCCCGTCTGCGTTAAGACTTTCAAAATCCTCCTCAACCTTTGTCGCCACGGCAACCTTCCTGACGAGGCCCTCGCCCTCCTCCGTCGAATGCCGGAGTTCAACTGCCGCCCGGATAACTCCTCTTATAACACCGTCCTTCGCCTCCTGGCCGATGCTGGCCGTGGCGGAGCTGTGGCAGCTCTCTTGGAAGAGATGACAGAAGCCAGGTTGATCCCAGATGTGACAACTTACGTTACGGCCGTGCGAGGGCTGTCCGCCTCGGGCCAGATTGGAGCCGCCCGCGGCCTCCACGGCCAGATGCGGGCGAACGGGTGCGTGCCCAATGCGGTCGTTTACTCGGCTCTGCTCGATGGGGCTTGCGCCTGCGGTGATCTAAAGTCGGCGATGGAGCTTCTGGTTGAGATGGAGCGTGAATTGGAGGCGGCATGTGCACCAAATGTGGTGACCTATACCTGTTTGATCAAATACCTCTGCGACAAGGGTCAGCTAGGTGACGCATTGGGCATCCTAGACCGGATGGGGCAGAGAGGCTGTTCTCCAAACCTGGTGACAATTCGGACTCTGGTGGATGGCTTCTGCGCACAGGGGCATGTCAACGGAGCACACGAGCTGATCGGGAGGGTGGCTGGAGAAGGAGCGGTCTCGACGGCAGACTGCTATAGCGTGCTTGTCGTGTGCCTGTTGAGAATTCAGGACATCGAAGGTGCAGAGAAGGTACTTGGGATGATGCTGGAGAAGGGTGATCGACCGAACGGTCTGGCATGCAATTCTTTGATGAGGGAGCTATGTGAACGGAGGCGATTCCTGGACACATGCCGTGTCCTCGAGATGGAGGAGAAGGGGTTGGTCTGCATCGACTCTGATGTCTACTCTCGTCTTCTGCTAGGCTTTTGTGAGGAGGGTCATTTAAACGAGGCTCTGAGGTTGGCAGCAAAGGTTGTCGAGAGGGAGACTCCCTTGCAGGCTGATTGTGTTGATGCTGTCGTCGAGGTGTTATTGGAGTCTGGTGAACATGCCTTGGCATCACATATCATGGGACTGAAACAGCCATAGCAGCTTTAATTTTGAACTTGGTGTTATGTGCTGCCTATGAGATTTCTGAACATGCCTTGGCATCACATATCATGGGACTGAAACAGCCATAGCAGCTTTAATTTTGAACTTGGTGTTATGTGCTGCCTATGAGATTTCAGAACATGCCTTGGCATCACATATCATGGGACTGAAACAGCCATAGCAGCTTTAATTTTGAACTTGGTGTTATGTGCTGCCTATGAGATTTCTGAACATGCTGACCCGAATCTATTTTCAGCTGCTGTTTTCCTGGTCAATGAATGTCGAATAAATTTGTTAGGAAATGAGTGCCATCTATGTTTTATTGATACAAAATGTTCATTGAAGGTAAATTCTTTAAATTTAGCAATGATAACATGTGAAATTGGAGGAGGCATGCTACACCTTCATTTTTTGTTAAAATTTGCTGCGAACAGGCATTGCATTATAGGGTTTAAACTAAAGTTGGCAATCATCAAACTTACTTGACGAAATCTAATCTTAGCCTGACACAATCTGGAATTCGTTACCTTATGGAGGATCCACCAAAAAATAAAATTCAACCTGTAGCTTCTGCTCTTTGACATTGGCATATACTACTTTTGTCATCTGGTGTCCATGAGTTAAAATAGAGTAGAAGCTGCTAATAATTTTGTGTGCTCAGATCAAGATTTTGACAGATCAGAAATACAAATCCTATCAGATTGGTTGCTGTCATCACTACATAATTTCCCTCCAACCCTTGAGATAAGGAAGCTAGAAGATATCCTTAGCTGTGAGGTTTTCTAACGAAATTTTGGTTCTCAAACATGAACTGAGCTGTGAGGAAAACAAATGCATTTGCAACTAGCTAAGTGTTCCCTGAGATTTAGAGCCAGTTTTAAGCTAGATAAAGGGATGTAAAACCTAATGAAGATGTTGACATATAGAACAATGGAGAAGAAGCCATATAAGTGGTTTGTTCCATACAAAAAAGGTTCAGAAAGAGGATTATCTAAGCTAATCTGATTGGAAACAGTAAGCAATATTCTGAAACATGCATGACTGTTTAAGAATGAAACACTTCAAAAAAAAAGTCGGAAGTATAACTTACACTAGATTATAAGTTAGGGAATATAATAATAGTAAATATTATTGTTAATCAATTTTGAGTACCACAAATAACTTTCTCCAGCAAAATATTAATATAGCAAATGCCAACTCTGCATATTCTTGGCCCAAGAATCAACATAAAATGGCCTGTTCATAAATAGCTTCTTCTGACCAAACTAAAGAATAGAAAGATGTCCACTCCTTTTACAATGTAGAAGAGTTTTCAGCTATTTTGCATGCATAGATAGTTTAAGGGATAAAATAAATTCATGAAATATGTACAAGCCTTATTTCCATGTACAGGAATTATCGAGATAGCATACAACAGTAAATATGGAGGACAAAGTAACCAGGAAATGCATAAATGAACAAAGCCAATAACTTAAATAAGAGACATGAGCTACACACCTGAAAATCCTGTTTCTTGATTCAAGCACCCAAGCAAATGCATTTCAGAAGTCCTGATAAATCATAGTTTAATCCAGATGATGGTTATAATGACCTCCGAATCCAAGCTATCAGATATAGAAGAACATGTATTGTCTTGCTTACAAGAATCCTGGAGGACCACTGAGACTAAACATGCTTATAGCTAATATCGTCATGGAAAATGTCAATATCATTGAAGGAAGATCCTTCTATTCATATCAACTATTTTAACAAGATCACAATTGAGTTATAGAACAGAAATAGCTACTATATCATCTGCTCCTCGGCGAACATGAGAAAGGTCAATACAAGCATGTAGATACATTTGAACAGTGCTTACATCGATACCAGGTTCTACAAGATGTTAGCATGTCACATGCCATGGTTCTAATGTCGTATTAACAAATAGCTAATGATCACATCAGACGATTACGGAGCACAATACCTACTTTATCATGTGTTCTATGGTAAGTCTGCAAAAGGACGAAACAAATGCTGATAACAGAGTTCTTCAAGATATTAGCATGCCACCTGCTATGGTTCTAATGCCATATAAACAAATAGATAATGGTCATATCAGACATTTTAACAAGATGCGTAATTAGATTATGGAACACAAACACCTACTTTATTATCTCTTCTTTGGTAACTATGAAAACGTACAATACATATATGTAAATGCATTTAAAGAATAGCAATGAGGATGAAAACATTCTCCGAGATGATCTCAGCATGTTACATGCTATGGTACTAATGCGACATCAGTTCAAGATAGTTTCGTAACCTTCAATTTCCATCTGTTTTTGCCAATACCACAATCCAAAATCTCATCACTAATTACAAAAAATTTTATCATTCTTTACTCTTCATTCTTCAAATCCACATAAAATTTGTGACTTCCATTAAATAATTCAAGAAACACCAGTTTAAAATATAACTTCATGTATGTTATTTCATGTGAAACTCACTCGATTGCCAGAGGACATAATGGATCTAAAATCCCTCTAACTGCAATCGCAATAATCCATGAAAAACACATCATGATGACATTGTCCGAAACTCTGTGGAAGTTCAATTTGTTTGAACAACAATGACGAATAAGGCAAATGCATCAATGGAGAAATTGAAGGGAAAAGGGCCATGAACTCGAAGAAAGCAAAAGCCCCAAACGGAGAAACGAAAGGAAGAAAGCACGCTAATAGGAAGATGTCGATTGACCAAATCCACAAAATCAACGAAGGCCCTCGAGAAATAAGAGAGTAAAATTACATAAAAATTAAAGATTTCATGATAAAATCGACAAAAGAGAGAAGAGAGGAAGGCAAGGGTTTTATCCGGGGCCTCGGAGGAGGTCCGGGATCGGAGCCTCCGAGGGTTTCTGCTCTGGGTTTGGGCGGAGAACGGCGAGAAGTAACGTCGAGCGTGATGAGGCGACGCGCGGGAAAAAGAATTAACGATGGACACGGCCGTTCTTGGCCCATATATATATATATATATATATATATATATATATATATATATATATATATATATATATATATATATATATTATAATAATAATAATAATCATAACACTTGATATGCTTAAATTCAAACTGAAGTTGACTTTTGTGACCCGAGACCTCAGACAATCAATACTTAAATAAATAAGTTATAATCTCATCGACCAATAATCCTTTTTTAGTTGACTTCTAATCATCCTCCGAGATTGACTCAATATCATCTATCGCACTGCCGGAATGCTAAAGCAACTTCGAGAATACGTGCAGTTTTAGCCATACGAGTGCACACACGAGGAAAACATGGAGTTATAACCATCGAGTTGCAGCCACATAATTGCAGGCAATGATAAGAAGAAGAAGAAGAAGAAGAAGACAACATATGAAAGCCATGTCAAACAAGAAACCGAGAAGGTGATATGATGTTCCAACAATCCAAGCATTGTTGACGACAGCGTCTACCCCACCTGCATGCTGGTGGCCACTGCAACTTTTCCTTGTTTTCTAGTGCCGACTTCTTGTCGAAATACAAGTCATGTTACTCTCATGCACCCAACCACATTAATGTTAATGCACATTATTCTTTGATAGTCCATCCAAGATGAGGCTCCTCTCATGGTCAGTTTTCATGTGGTGTCAACTGGAGGAGGTACTATCTAGGGCATTAGTACATACATGGAGTTGCAACCATCTCAGTGCATGCCTTGTGAATCAGGAGCACCTTGAGAAACAAATACTTGGGAGTTGGTATCCACATCAGAAGCACCTTCAGGAATACTTGGAGTTGTAACCATACCAGTGCAATCCATGTGAATCCCCAGCCATTGTCTCGGAAGAAGACAACATGAGGGAACCATGTCAACCACTTCAAGTGATGGCTGTAGAGCCAATTAAAGAAGGAGAGGTGATTCCATGTTCCATCAGTTCAACAATTGCTCGAGACTGCATCTGGTAACACTTACAGCAGCAGGCACACCTTCTTGTCCTCTAGTGTCCACCTTCTTGTTGTCACCTTAATGCAACACAACACATCACCCTCTCACTTTTCATGCTGAGTCAACTGATAGAGGTAGTATGTAGGACATTAATATATGCTCCCATGATTTCAGATTTCATGTGGAGTCAACTGGTGGAGGTACTATCTAGGGCTATTAGTTTCTCTCTTTATTACTATTAGTTTTCTTTTCATCGAGGAGGAGCACAAGTAAGAGCCCAACTTGGTTGCTTTTTAATATAATATGTCCTTGTTCTCCATTTCAATGTATCCAACAAGATTCATTGTTGCATTAATTGTTCTTATGATGGAAAACATCTAAGCAGCAAAGATACAAATGCATTCTTCTTGGCCAATGTCATAAGATTGATTTTTATCTGCACTGTGTGAACAGGCAACTGTTCTATTGTAAGCAAAATACAATATACTTGGAAGTCTCTAAAGGAGAGAGGATTGGCCATATGAATCTTGGGGAGAGGAATGACTTCTGTGTCAGGATATAGTTTGAAGGATTCAACTCAATCGTGCACATCATATGGTGAGATACATCTCATCCATCATAGACTTAATGGCACCTACAATTGGTCGGTTGAAGGAAGAACATTCTCTATACGGTGTTGTTTTTAATGCTCATGACTTAGTGTAATAGGATAACTGATATATTAATTTATTAAGAATGAATCATTATCCAAAATAAATAAAACTAAATTAATCATCATATTCTTAAAAGTTAATATAAATCTTTATCTAATTCTGATATAAAATTAAATTGATATTTTATATATAATTTCTTTAGATTTATTTAAGGGTAATTAAAAAAAAACATATGTAGTTTTAAAAAAATTTCATATAACATTATTTTTTATAAAAGTGTATTTTACTCATTTGTCTCAATTGTTGGCCACCTATGTCTCCACGTATAGATTAAAAGTGTATTTTACTCATGTGTCTCAATTGTTGGCCACCTATGTCTCCACGCATGGACCCCTAGTTGCTCCCAGCCGATTGTAAAACCTTTGTGTATGGGTTCTTAGGTGATCCAGTAAGGCACATGGTCCTCGACCAACAGAGGTCATTGGTGCATGTGTTCTTGGCGTCTAGAGTCGTCATCTAATGAGCGAGGTTTGTTACCTACTGAGGGCTATGATTCTCGATAAAGGTTGATGGGAATGCGCATAAGGTGTTGTTGTGTGTGGAGGGGGTCATCGACCAACATTCAGTTCTCGATGGTCCTCTTCTATCCTCTTTGACCACCATTGACAAACAAAGGATGAAAGGAATGAGCACGAATGAGGAGGGACTCACACACGGAAGCATACACAATTAGTGCTGGAGTCAGAGTCACAAATGTAAAATAATATTTTTATGAAAGAATGACTATATGACCACCATAAATATGATAAACAAAGGACGAAGAGAACATGCACAAGCGAGGAGGAGGTACTCATACACAAAAGCACAAGAGTCAAAGTCACAAAGGTAAAATAAATTTTGTATGAAAGAATGACTCTATGCTGTAATTTTTAATAATGAGTCATGTATAAAAAAAATTCTTAAAAACTATGGACCTTATTCAAAAAATTATCCTTAATTTAATATAAAAAATATTTTAAAATTCAGGATAGGTATTATCTAAAGGCATATTCTCTCAAGGTTGCGGGCACCTTTAACCAATTAAAACCTTTTTCTGGGTGTGTTGCCATGCCCACTGGCACAAACTTCTTTTGACTGTCATCTTATTCTGGCTCATCAAACTGAAAGCAACTGAGGTGGCAACAGGCACAAGAAGATGATCTTTGTTTGGTGTCTTCCTTATCTGGTTGCCATGAAACTAAAAGCAAATGAAGTGGCAAAAGGCACCATCAGATGATCTTTCTTTTAGTGTGTCCACTGAAAACGAATGAAGTGGCGACTGACACATTAGATGATCTTTCCTTCATGTCTTCTTTATTTGTCTGCCACCAAACTGAAAGCTGATCTCTCTTTAATCTCTTCTTTATTTGGATGCCATCACACCGAAAGCAAATGAAATGGCAACAGGCACAACAAGATGACCTTTCTCTAATTCATTCTTTATCTGGCTGCCATCAAACTGGAAGTGAATGGGGTGATCACAAGCAATACTATTTCCATCATCATCTAATTCCCAGTAACAGTCATGCAGTCAATGTAAGAACCACCACACCACACTCTCTCTACCTTATAGATGCATGTTGTGCCCACTTCATCGTGCAGGCACAGAACTCACAATCCCAAGTTCTTCAATGGCGATATATTGACAAGCGATTTGAGTTCTGCCCTACTCTGCAGCGTGGAGATTTTTGGTCACACTCCATTGGTAGAGTTCCTGGCCGAACACATCGTAGAAGACAATGTTAGCAGCTGCCTCTGTCAGCTGCAGAGACATGAACCCTTGACCATCATGGAAGAATTGGAGCTTGTCGGAGTTTGGGGTGAAGACGCCCCTCCATGCCTTGGAGCCGCCTCCGCTCGTCAGATACTGGATCGGACTGCCAATGAAGAAACACTGTGAGGGAGATCGGAATACACCATCTATAACAATTCATGTCGAGGAGGCATCAATCTGATACTTCACCTGTCTTTGCTGCTGATGTGCTCCAGGCAGTGATCATGCCCGTTGACGTAGAGATCGACGCCATTGTCCTGTGATCTCAGCAAGATCAGGGCTTGGAACATCAAAAGCAGCCCTTTGTGTAAGAATTAGGAAGCAGACTTACCTTGAGGACTGGCAGAAGCAAAGCGAGAAGCTCAGGTGTGTCACCATGATCACTAACACTTCTCATCGTGTGGTGACCAACCACAATCTTCCATGGTGCTGTGGATTCTTTCAGTGCAGCATCCAAATCCTAATGACATATCTTCAAGTATTCAACAACAAAACTTCATAGATATGTATGGTTGCAGCAATTTGCCGATATACCATACCTTCAAGAGATTTGGGATGTAGTTTTCGCGAGGTGCGACTTCTCTCCAGTCATAGTGATGATCCTCTGGGTTGGTCCAATAAGATTCCACAAGGGGAGTTGTGTCCACGAAGAAGAAGTCTACGATTTCTGGTGACAGAAACAATCATAAGAAAGACACTTCAACAGGATGTTCTACAAACAGTAGTCTTGATTTCACCTGCATTAAGGATGAAGTTTCTCAAGCAGAGCCATCGGCTATCGATATTCCGAAGAACAGGACTCAACTGTGCTAACACATCACCCCTGTAGTCATGGTTTCCCAGAACTAGAAGCATAGCAGGATCAATCTTCATGAGATTAAACATCAGATATTGATCACTAAGAACATCGATATCCATTTTGTTCAGCTTACCGCTGTACCACTGCTTTTGCAGACTCTTTGAGGTGTATATGTCGGTGAATGACTCCTCAAATGCCTTGTCGTCGACGCCGGTGAGGCCATCCTCGTAGAAATTGTCTCCGGTGGATACCACGAAATCTATATCCAGATCCTCTCCAATCCTTCCCATCTACAACGAATTACATGGGTTAATTCTATGAATCATGGAGTAAAAGACAGCATCTCACCATCAACAGACCAACTCGAGCTCCATGCTGCCCATTTGTCGATCAAAAGGGAAGATTCCATGAGTAATAATTCTGTTGATTGGCATATTCCAAAGGGACCCATTAAAAAAAGCTGGAACATAGAACATGTTCCAACACAACCAAAGATCCAAGAAACAAGATCGTCGCCAGCTTCCCATGTAATCCTCTGCGTTGCTATCCCAGATTGCAATCACCTTGTTCGACAAGATGAATCCTTTCCCCTCCCTCATCCTCCATCGCTTGGAAGACGAGGTAACATCGAAGGACGGGAGAAAGAACATGTCTTCGAAGGAAAAAAAAAAAAAAAGTCTCTTTTTTTGTTTATTTCGTGTGCAGAGCAATCGAACTATGGAAAGAAGACTTTTTGGGGGAGAGAATTGTAGAGTGGAGGAAGGAAAACAGAGAAAGCGAGGTTCACCTGAGTTGCGACTTGCGACTGATTGAACTGGCCTTTCCTTCCCCAGTCACCGACGACCAAGATACTCAGCGAGCCGTCGGGCTTGGCCGGGCTCTCGAACCTCTGCAACTCCGCGGAGCAGGCGAGGATGGCGAAGAGGAGGATGGCCAGAGCCATGGTCTCGCGCGCGAAGCCGGCCATGACTCCGACGGTTCGAGAGAAGACAATCACAAAGAAAGGGAAAAAGGGGGGACTTCTTCCGTATCGATCAAGATGGACGGATAGATGGTTAATGGAGTCGACGCAGGGAGGAGTTTTATAAGGGGGAGGGGAGGGGATGGCGTGCGGGCGGGAGAGACGGCGGGCCGTGAAAGGAAGCCGGAGAAGTAGCGATTCCTAAACAGTGAAAGTTAAACGTTCTCCAATCGAAACGCTTCCCGGTTTTTACCGGTCGGACGCATACGGTTCTCTTGTGGGACCGACGAACGCAGCCGATACCAATCAAGAGACATCGCTTTGGTGAGTCATGAAAGGCCGAATAAATCATATACCCCCAGTTTTCCAACTCGTTGAATTACCCGCGTGCCTACCGGGATTCGCGTGGGGTCCGACGGTCTCGCAAATGAAAAGGAAGGTAAAATTACCATGCTTAGATGTCCGGTCTGGTACCTCGTGAAAAGTGTTCCGAAACAAAGGAAGCATGGGCGATACGGTGGGTGGTGTTTGTAATGTAGCAGTGGAGCACGTTAGGGAAGCTGTGAAAGAGAGACATGTTAACGCAAGGAGTGGGCAGTGGGTCGATGGACGGGATATTCCGGGAATATATGGTGATAAAGAAATGGAATCCTTGGAATATTCTGTCAGGTGGTCTTGTCGTTACGTGCCCATGCATGATTCCATTTTACTGATTATTTATGAGTATTATATATATATATACATATATATATATATATATGTATACATATATATATATATATATGTATACATATATATATATATATATGTATATATATATATATATATGCCATTCACTTTTATTTTTTTATATATGACAAGTATTTTTTTATTTCACTCATTTTCAAAAAATTACGAAATTAAAAAAAACATATAAGATTGCTTTTACAGTAAAAAAAAAACCAGATTATATTGATGATGATGATGATGATAATAATAAATGCCTTTCTTAGAGGTTTTCATATTGTAACATCGGTTTAATTCATATATGGATATCGACTGAAAACCTCTAAATTACAGCATTTAGGTAGCTTATACTGTTTTACATTCCAACACAACACAAACAGGATGAAAACACTTGAAAAGATAACTCTAGTGGTGTTGGAAGTCTGACGATCTTAGTGAGAAAGAATTGATCTTGCACTTGTGCTGTTTGTTCCACAAGTCATTCGATCTTTTCCTCGAAGTCCCTCGCAAAGATGTCGTCGTTATGTGTGTTCATCCTGGTAAGAAATCAATTGAACATGGCGTTACGTACTTCATCGCCAAATTCATCTTCTTTGTGTCTGGATTTTGACACTAACATGCTGATTTAAGCGTGCTTTGGCAAGTATAGTTCTGGATGAAATTTAGTGTTTGTTTATCTTTGTTCTTTTACTGTATAAAATCTCAAGAATTATGATAAGATCAATATTCATCGTCGATATGACTTTACTAAGAGAATATATCTTTCAAAATATATGCACAATAGGTTCTTCATCATCTTCTTATGATGTGTGTAGTAAGTGTTGTGTAGATTCCATGTATCAAAGTCCCAATTAATCAAAGATAATCATCATATTATTTTGCCTCTTGTGCTTTTAGGTAAGGATTTGTCAATGGTTTACCATGATGTCTACCTAGATTAAGTTATACTTTGATTATTTTATTATCTTAGACGGATGTACGATGGACAAATAAGATTTCTTGAGTGCTTTGATTACTTTTCTATCATAGCTCTTAGGTTGCTTAGACTCCTTTTTTATATTTTTCTCTTAGGCATATGCATCATGAGTAAAGGAGATGAATTTGTTGAATGGATCACTTCGGATTTTTTTTTGTTTTTATGTCATGGGCAGATATATCATGTCATTTTGCGATCTAACGGGTAAATAAAATATTTTTTTAATTTCGAACAAATGTATCATGTATGAAAGGAGTCACTTTGGCTATATTGGATGTTTCAGATCCATCATAAGTGGACTAGACACTTTAGGATATGACAAATATTTTAGATATCTATTTTGTCATATGTGGATACACTATAGACAATGGTGATGCTTTTTTATTTTAAGTGAATGTACCATGCACAAAGAGAATGTATTTGGTCCGTCATATACAAACGCATCATGGGCAAAAGGGATATGTTACTCATATTAAGTGACATAAGCATAAAAATGATTTTATATACTTTTATATTTTATTTAAAATTTCAACTAAAAAAGATATAATATATTTTTAAAAGTTTATTTTTTTTTAGAAAGTGATTTCTTTTCAACTCTCAATTGAGAGAGGATATTCCCAAAATTATGATAACTTTATACAAGATAAGATGATTAAAAGTTTAAGCCTCAAAAGGGTAGTCAAGAAATTGCTGAGGTGGAGCAAGATGAAATACAAATCGACTACTTCATCTAGAGATGAAATGAAGTGCAAATTTTTTTCACTAGTTGCCCAAAAGATATGATATCACAGTAGAAAGAAGATAACAATATCATTCTCAAGTATTTCCTTACAAAATAGTCAGAAAAGCCCAACATAAGGGTATTAGAGATGGCACACATCATTTATGCCTTGAACACAACAATATGTTTTGTACAGATATATGTAGTTATCCCTTGCAACAATGGGCCATTTGAAATTTATTATGATTAATAAATAGTTAGATTATGTGTCATTATCATATATCAATTATATGAAAAGATAAACAACGGTTTGTATCATCCTGATTAACATTTGAATTTGTTGGGTGAGGCCAAAGAAGTCCGAAATTGATCCCATCGAGCTAATGTTTCAAGTATTATTATATTCTCGAAAGAAAGAAGTCAGTAAAAATTTGACTCGGAGGATGCAGTCAAAAGCGAAAATATATCTCATCTCATGCAAAATACTGCACTAGAAGCTTAGTTTTGACAACAAGCTCTTCGTCATCTTCGACGGATGACCTAGCATAACTAGCTAAGTGCTGATTGTATTTCATGTGTCGAGTCTTTATTGATCAAAAGAAAATGATGATATCAAAAGGAAATATTAAAGAAGAAGAAGAATCGAGGAAAATAACAAGTGAAAAAAAATTTTTTTCACACTTTGTAATGGATTATATGACATTTAATTTCATTTTTGTGGTCATAATCCATCCACAGATACAAGAAAAATGACACTAAACAAAAAAAAAATTACAGACGACACAAGGGAAGGTGAAAAAAGAATCAAAATGATTGCTTTGTCTCAAACAATCATCCTGATCGACTTCTCATTGTTCACAAAGAACTCTTTGGCTCCTCATCTCTGTCGAATCGGATGCTCGAAACAATATGAACAACTAGCACAATGGCCTTTTATCATACCAGTCTGATCTCCCCAAGCTAAACTCCAAGCTAGGAATTCTGTGTTCTTCGTAGGATTCATTCGTGCCATTTGATCCCGAAGAATCATGCTGTTTAAAATGCAGATACGATAATGTCATCGCCATATCTCACGATATGTGTGAGAGTGATACTGTGTTAAAGTACCTCAATTTGTGATGAGAGAGGAGCCGACCGAAGACCGGTAGAATCCAAGTAATTTGAATTGATCGGTAACCAGTCTTCTCGGCTGATACTTTTTGCCAAAAACAACTACCAAAAGTCAATTTAAAGAATTTGAATACCAAGGAAAAAGATATTATGTTGTTGCTTGAAGATGGAAGACATGATTTATGCAACTACATATGAACAAAAATGACAATGATTTTATCGTTTGCTTTTTATATGTTATTATCTCAAATGATAAATCTATCGGGATTCGACTCGATAGGATAATTGACTCATTAAAATTATTAAATCAAAACTATTGACTAAAATACTTATTATACACCTTTCAAACTCTTATAATCTTAATCTTATAATTATATTAAAATATAGGACTAACGAGGGTGTTATATTCTCTCCTAATCAAGAGTTTGTCGTCTTCGTCAAGACCCAAGATAACCGGATCAAACCTTAGTATGGTGCATGCGAGACCTAACTCAGTGTACACTCCATGTTATGATGTGTCCTCCACCAGTAGATTTTTCCTAATCGAGTCTCTCACCATTCTTTAGTATTAAGTCGACTTTGATATCAATTATCACGACTTAACATAATGAGATAATCGACTTATTAACTTTGTTGAATAAGAAAAAACTAGTCATAAAATCTTACGTTATGATTGACAATAGTACATTCATCAATCTTAGTTTTACTCACTTCCGATGTGAGATTAGTTGGGGTGTTACGACATATCCTCAACCAACAAGATTAAGTCGGTACAAATATAATTCCTTCCTAATAAAATAGCAAAAGTCCTGGTCGATGAAAAGAAGCCGAGGAGAAGCAATGAAGAGAACACTAAGCTTCTGGGACAAGCGATTGGCTACCCAACATGCTTTGGTGACTACAATAATGTGTGGCCAGAGGACATGAACTTTTCTTACGGTAAACATATATCACCGTGAAAAGAACAAGATATCTTCATATGACACTGACAAAGGTGGCATTCACAAAGTAAGGCCTATGATCTGCTTTTCAACCAGGGAATTCTATGTGTTTTTATTGGTCTTCTGCTTTAGATCTCCCTATAAGATCAAAGAACACAAAAGGACAGCGAAAAGAAAAGGCTGTCATGGCAGTCCTACAATGGAGGTGGAGTCAATGTTTTGATCTTGTTAAGCTTCAAAGCAATCAGTCAAACAAGAGGTGGGTGTGTGAGTGTGTCGTTACCCAGACGAGGTTTCCAGACAATGGTCTTGTTTTGGTGGATCTGAGACTTTGTGCTCCATGAGTAGTGGCTGATCTCTGTCTCTTGGTGCGGAATCTTCTTCGCCAGAATCATCAGATTGGCCTTAGAACAGGAGAACCGCATTAATGAGGTAATCACTTGGAAGAGAGCTTAGTAGAGCTGACCAAGAAGCAGGTGCAGTGAACAAAAAAGGCATAGAAGGCTAAGCAACACGGTTTACCTGAGGAAGCTGCAGGCTTGTCAGTCGATTTAATGGTTCTGTACATCTGCAACGCCAGAAAAGAGAAAAGAAAGAGAAAAAAAGTTAGCAAAGGCCATTAAAGAGAGTGAGAGCGAGAGGAAAAGAAGTGGAAAATGGCAGTGAAGCGATGTTACTACAGTAGAGAGAGAGAGAGGTGAGCTCAAGGAAAATCCAAAATCACACACGAGACACTCTGGTCATTCGTCTCTTTCCTTTTGATTATTTTATTACCAACGAGGTTGATGCTTTTGTTTATATCTTCTTATTATTGTGAAATGATGGCTACTTTTCTTCTGTCTCTGTGCCTTTATCCATGAGTGGCAGTCTTCTTGTCTCTGGAGAAGCAGACCCATGACTGTCACTCTCATTCATTTAGTCAATCACTGCATCCTTTGGCTACTGTGCACATTGAGAATGAGAGAGAGAGAGAGAGAGAGAGAGAGAGAGAGTGGGGGGTAACTGAAGAAGAGTAAGAGTTTTAGCTGTGAGTTGCAAGTCACCTGCAAGTGGCTCTTGACATGGGCAAGGGTGAGATCCTTCACATCCATAAGCTCCAGAATTGACTTCGGTGTAGCCCCTGATGCCACAAACATAGGTATCAGATCATACCGTACAAGAGAGGTAATAATGAAAGGGTGCAAGATCAGGCGGCATTCGCATACTCTCATGGCCGCCGAGGAGTTCCACGGCACGGACAAAGCGTGTATGGAGGCTACTAGTCCACCGCATTCTCGGTGCCCTCGTGCTCCGCTTCGTTGGGTATCTCGGGAGGAACCTTGACCTCATCAGGTTCTGCGAGGCTTCCCAAGATCCGACGCCACAAGGGAGGCGGTGGTAGCAACTGAAGGAATCCGATGATGACCCCATAATCCATGTCGGGAGAGGCGGCGTCCATGTATAAGATGAGACTGAAGAGTGGCTCCCGTTGTGTGGGTGCAAGTAGGAAGCCGTCGAGTATATAGCGCTCCAGCAACCAGTGGAAGAAGAAGATGAAGACAGCGAGGAGGAAGACATCTGGTTGAACGGCGACCGACTGTCTACATAGGTTGGAGTACCGGTCAGTGGTATGATGGATTCATGGAAAGGCGGTGGTCCTCGAAACCCTTGAAAGATGTTGCCCTCCGACGACGACATGGTGCTCGAGAGGGAAAGGTCGACGCACGCCCGGGAACCGCTGCCTGCGTCGGAGATGGCCGAAGGGGCGATGCTTGGAGGCCCGATTTGTAAGGATAGATCAGGGGAGGCTGTAGAGCTGGCTTCGGTGAACACCCCTTGCGATGACATCTTATGATCTCCTCCCTTCCCACTCTCGGCTCGAGAATCTAACTGAAGCTTCAGTGGTTGAAGCTGGGAAATCTGGTAGACAGCGAACCGGAGATTGTTTTGCACTCCTAAGATCTGTAAAAGTGTCTTCTTCTCTCTCTGTGTTGTGACCTAAAGAACACGAAGGAAAAGGAAGGTGGAGAGGAGAGGCAAACGGGCTGTCTCTTCTTCTTTCCTAGGGCATGTATAAATGTGGGAGATGAGACTGGGGAGAGAGAGAGAGAGAGAGAGAGAGAGAGAGAGATGATAGAGGAATATATGGTCACAACAGCTTTAGGTAATGCGTGGCTTTGAGGCTTCTTAATCTGAGAAGTTATCTCATCACTTTCCGACCAAGCTTACACTGACTCATTAAGAGGAATAACAAATGACATAATCCCAAAAGAACAAAGAAAAGTTAGAGAGATGTAGAGTGAGAACAGATGCAGAAAAATGATGCCCAAGGCATTCCAAGAGGTTCCTTCCTCTTCCAGTTTGCCTGACTTTAAGTCTTCCTCTCTCTCTCTCCCTCAGTTCCTAATTCTTTTACTCTATTATAATTGAAATCAGACATATGGTACTGCCAGACAAAGAAAAGAAGTACCAGGAAAGATGCCTAAAACAGCCAGCATCAGATGACACTCGATTCATCCTCTCCTCTCTCAATGGTTGCTTAACCTGGAAGTTTGGCAGATGAAACCATTCTGAGAGTTCATTGTGCAATAAACTTCATAATTTGAGAGTTCTTTTTGCAAGAAAATCCACAACATTTGATGCCATTGGTTGCTGCATTCCTTGTACAAACTTTCTTCTATGGTGACATTAGAAGTGATGATGATGATGATTAGATAAGTGCAATTGTTCTAAGTACTTAATTCCAAAAACCTTCTAGTTCTACTTCCCTTTTCATGCTCCAAAATATTCCTTTCCAAACCTGCATCAATCTTGTCTAGGTCTGGAGTTATATACATCATGCCCACATGACCTTCCTCCATTTCCCTCAAACCCTAGTTTCCATCAAGGCCTCCTTGTGATGCTTTGTCATTGGGAAGCACATCAAGTTGTTGATGACTCCTTTTAGATGGCTGAAAGGTTCTTACAGAAACCACATCTACAAAACATACACAGAGGTCCTTCAACTTCAATGAGGTCTAGGCTCCATTTTCAAGAATTTTATAGAACATTGGAATACTAAACAACACTGTTACCTCCTCTTTGTCATCACAAGTCTGTGCAGGCTTCATTTATGGGGCATGAGGAGTCTATCAATACCTGCTTTGAATTCAATGACATTGGGGTTGCAGGTTCTTCTCTCATATGCCAATTGTGCATCACATGTTTCCTTTACTTTATGGACATCCAATTAAAATCCTTCTCTTCATCCATATACCTATAAAGATGCCATTACATGCTGTGGTTCATGTCAAATGCTTTCAGATTAAACATGGTCCCTTAGTGTAGCAGCTATACTCACTTAGTTCTATCAAAGCCTATTAGGGACAATAATTACCAGTATATTCTTAGGATTAGTAGCATGATGTGTATAATGATACACATCAGCATATGATACCCACATGAAATTATCATGCCTAGTTCTTATAATTGTGGATCAATAGATGCTGCAACCAAATAGGTTCTCTGAGGAATTGACATGCAAAAAACTGCTCCAAGAAATAAAGTAGAAAAGAGAGGAATATGGGGAACTCTCATTGTCACCTTATTCATGTCAAGCTGCAAAGTTAAGACACACCATCTTAGCATTCACATTCGAAGGGGAACTTTCATTGTCTCAGGAAAAGAGAGAGAGAGAGAGAGAGTATAAGAAAGATGAAGTATAGGCCTCTTATATTTCATACAGGCACATCAATCAATTGAAGCAAGGAATCATATGGAACCCAAAACATTTGCTGGCCTTTGCATGGCATGATGATATGTTAGGCTTTCTAGTTTTTCCCCCTTCATGTTTCACACCAACCCCTCCTGAACGAAAGTGTATGAGACTTTCTGCAGGAAATTGTCAAGGAAAATGTAATTACATAATTCACATAAAAGATTAGTATTTTTTTATATAAAATATAGAGTTGAGCTAAACCCTACTCCAAGATTTAGGTTTAGGACCTATCAACTTAGAATTTACCACAAGGTTTTGAAACCAAGATCAGCTTCGTCGAACATCATTTACGGTGCTCGAAAAGCTTAGAAAATCAATTTTTTGTATAATCGAAACATATTCACATAAGCATCAAAGAAATACAAAAATCAACTGTGGAAATAACATTTTCGCAAGTTAATATGACCAAAAATCATTTCAATCAGTGATTCAAAAACCATCCATCATGTTCTAAACATTACGGATGTCGTGTCTTCTATTGTTCTAATGCTTCTTTGTGGTCGGTCAATTCAGAATTTGCTTTATACCATCATATGCATGCCTTTTGACTATCACAAATCATGATCAATTAATCTTATCTTGGTTTTGAAACCCCACAATTGATTCGAGTTAATAATTGATATCAAGACCCAAATCATTCCATTTCTCTCTCACTCGCTTATGTATGTGTAATGCTTAGGAAATTTGTATATTAGGAATTAGTTAACAAGCAATATATTACTTTTTTTTGTGAGGTACATTAGATGATGTTATGTTCCGATAAGGAGAAGATGTTTGATTATATAGCATGTTGGTCAATATTGACTGATGATAATTGGGTAGTAAATGCTACTTCAAATCACATTGTTGAATTGAATCTGAGTAGGAGAAATATTAAGAAAACCCATTAAGTATTTTATAGCTATGAATGTGAAAATTGGACCTCAAAACTTCCTTTTCCCCTCTCTGTCTTCTTCTTTCTTCTTAATAGCAAGTTTGACTCTGCAACAGTTTATGCATTATCTCTCTCTCTCTCTCTCTCTCTCTCTCTCTCTCTCTCTCTCTTTCTTTCTTTATATATATATATATATATATATATATATATATATATATATATATATATATATATATATATATATATATATATATATATATATACACACACACACACACACAAAGATTGACAAAGATGTGCAGAACTTGCAACGCCCATTGAAGGAAGCTTTATTTATGAATCTGTATATCATAGCAATATTATATTGTTATGTTTTTAGCAATGTTGCTACTTACATCAACCTATAGTGCAGTACTATTATACATGCCATGTATAGTTGACTAAATCTAATGATAGGAGTTGAATGAAGTTGCACTATCACATTCAAAATCAATTATACACATTACTTGGATGAGAAATTAGCATAGTGAAATATGATTTGATATTTAGACATAATAATTTATTTATTTTATTATTTATTATATTAATTTATAAACTGAACTTATATAAGGAATCTACCACCACACCCACCATCATTAGCCTGACACATTCGGCTACTTATCAGCTCATGAGTTAAATAGGTTATACCAATATTTTAGATGTAAAAATATATTTGATGAGATTTTTAATTCTCAATCTTAGTAAGTAAGTCCGATACACCATTTTTAGACTAGTATTTAAGGTATAAAAAATATATGAATACTGATAAAATTATTGGATCTATTTTTCTAATGTGTTTTTTAACCAATTCTGTGATGATGGAGGTGGATTTTAGCAAGCACAAGAACAAGTCTCATGGTAATGTAAGAGAGGCACATGTTACTAATCCCTACAGTACATGTTACTATTCCTGTCATCTCTAAACAATAACATGAAAGAGAAAGTTGGACTCCAGCTTTTGCAGACACCAAATGGTGCAATCCAATAGTTCTTTTGGTACTCAAGGTCCAAGATTTTCTTTTATTTTTTTACTAT
The DNA here is from genome assembly GCF_036884655.1 of Musa acuminata AAA Group. NCBI lineage: Eukaryota > Viridiplantae > Streptophyta > Magnoliopsida > Zingiberales > Musaceae > Musa > Musa acuminata. Next base: position 50,235,761 of record NC_088334.1, on the reverse strand, counting down.
AAATTAAATAAATGTTGACTCCCTTCTTTAATTTGTTTTGCAAGTTATGAATTAAACTTCTACAGATTACACTAATATATTTTTCTAACTTGTTTATGTGTGACAAATTAAACCTCTAAGTAAGTGATTAACCCTTGTTATCTCCAAACATGTAAGAAGATCTTAGTTAGATTAACTCAAATGTGGTATTAGATATCTTCTACTAATGTATGTTTCACATGTTAAGTTTGAGTGATCCTTCTAATTTACATGGGAAGAGAAGTGTTAGATATTCTTACTAAAAGGCTTTAGTTACATTTAAGATCTCATTTATTTGGGTAAAAAAATAGCTGCAATCAAATGATTTGTTTAACAAAAAAATTATCAAATGGACTTTGTTCCCAAAAGTCAGAGAGTAGGAACAGCATGTGGTCCATGCATTTGACAATGGAGTGATCTCCCTTGGTAGAGTGGGGAAGGAACCCCACAATTGCAGCACCCTTTTGTTGCTTTAGGTTAAGGTCCACATGGACTTACCCAAGCAGCTAAAAAAGGCTAGGTAGAACTCACCCTTTATGTCATCTTTGCTTCTCACCCCACATGCAAAAAAGTTTTGCTGTTGCTTGATACTTGGAGAAGAGGGGAGAGAGAGAGAGAGAGAGAGAGAGATATGACATTATTGACACTTTTGCTCATGGAGACCAAGTCCAACCATGGATGAGAGAGAGAGAGAGAGATAAAGATGGTGTGATTTGGAAGTAAGGAATGTGAGAGATGGATGATTGGAGAATAATATCCAGGGTGAAGCAGCTGCATCAACATAAGGCAGGCACTAAAAATAAAAGAAGAAATCATCCTGCAGATGTAAATTTAGCGAGGGAGAAGTAGGTCTTCAAGTTCTAAGAATCATCAGGAGAATGCAACTTTGCAGACAGTCTGCATGCCCATGCACTCCACGTAGATCACAATAATATATCTTCTACTATACTTTTCTCTAATTGTCATTAAAAATTCATATATTATTATGCTATTAATTGGGTCATGTAGATCATATATTTATTATAACATCCACATAAATCGAAGAGAGCATATTTTTACCCATCAACCTGCATCGATCCTCTCACCTCCCTCAAAAATAATTGGGTCTTGATGACACACATCATTAATCAAGAGTCCACTACTGACAAGACAGCAGCCATTCCTATCCCATAAATGAGTCATGTCTACCACTGTTTAGGTACGAACACATTGTTTCATGTCAAGGACATGACGTTCATGAGCCGTATCGAATCAGCTGCTGTGTCCTCGACACTGTGATGGTGGAAAAGTATGATCTGAGATCTGCATCTTCGCTTGAGAGGGAATCCAAGCATTCGCTTCTCACTGTTTTCAGAACATTAATGAAGAACATGTTGACCTAAAATTGACTTCCATTCTTTGTTTTCTTGAATCGTTGTAGTTCCTATCTCTCTTTTTGTGGTGCAACTCAACCTGCATTGGAACCATTAAAGGATGACAACGTAGGATATACATGCTTGGGATTTACTTTCTATGGCTAATATTGCAAGAATTTTCCTATAGAATTCATACTTTTTTTTTTCCTGGTATATGCAGGATTAAGTTGATGTTCTATATGAAATTATACCTTGTGATGATGGCAAAAGCATCGAAAAGTAAGGATATAAACATTTTCTTCACATTTTTCTGCAATTAATCCATATGAGGAGTATGATCGATATTGTATTTAGTCATCCATAGAGAGGTAGATAATTTTAAAACTCTGGATGAAAAAATCATGAGTTAGCGATAGTTTAGTTGAAATATGATTGATATATTTTAAATGACTAGTTTAGTCAACTTGACTAAGCCCTCTTCTTTTGAAAGCCCATCTTGTTGAAGCCTGCTCATATCAAGCCTTGTCTTCTCCCATATAGAGAGAGAGAGAGAGAGAGAGTGTGTGTGTGTGTGTGTGTGTTTTGTCATAATGAATTTTGGATGTATTTCTGGATGAGATAAGCCATTTTCTTCCAATTAAATGAGAAATAAAAAAATTTAAATATTATTCTATATATTTTTGTATAATATATATATATATATATTTAAAAAATTAGCTCGATTATCAATATCAAATTAAAAAATATGTTTTAAAACCTACTAAATAAAGTCCCAAGAATAAATCCAAATGATCCTAATCACAATCCTCCCTTGATTTTTACGGTTGGATTGCTTTCATAAGTTGTGTCGAATGTCATATACTTATTCGTGCAATATGATAGTGTTGCTTCCATGTGCAACGCCTTCTATTATCGAGGGAGAGGATCATAGCTTTTTCTACTACTAACGGATACATTTGAAACTTCCTTTGCCATCGACAGATATATTTAAAGCTTCCTTTGCCTACGATGTTGCTTTTGCCATCGTTCGAAGCTTTCTTTACCATTGTTGCTACTGTCCTTAGCATCCTCCACTACCACTATTATCGTTTAAAGCTTCCTCTACCATTGTTGTCATCATTTGTAACTTCCTCCACCGTCATTATTGTCATTTGAAAATTCTTTCATTATTATTGCCCTCTACTTACTTTTCGCCATCAGTGACTCTTTTCTCTTCTCAACTACTATTAATAGTATATTATTAACTATTGTCATCATATAATAGTCTCTATTTAGATTTTTAGCACTGCTAATATCTATTTATGTAGAACTATCATTATGATTTCATGATTAATGATAAGTGTGCAAAGCAATTAAAGGATTAAAAAAAAAGATCTTACTTAAAAAAATAATTACCTGAATGATTTTAATATAATTACTTTGCCTCTTCTATGATAAGACTATAAGAGGTGATATTTTTTTTATGCAAAGCAGCATCAAATTGGGAACTTCCACTTAATGCAAAAGAAGAGTTAGTAGCTTATATGATTGAAAAAAATATAAAGAAATGAATCTTATATGATTTTACTTAAGGATAATATTCAACACATTAGAGATGATGAAGAACAAGATCATCTAGAAAGTGTAAATGCCAACAGAAAAGGAATATAGGAGAGAAAAGAAAAAAAAATCATAATTATTGAGAATAGTAAAAGGGAATCGATTGACATATATATGTATCAAGGATCATAAAAGTAATAAGGTCAAGCAGGAGTAAAATTAAGATAAACAAATATAAGTGATACTTGTAATAAAAAAATAAGGAAAAGAATGATTCAACACATTGTTCGCTTTTTTTATCATGCTTGCCTTCCTCTTAGTACTTATCATTTGGATAATTTTAAAGAAATGACTGAAGATATTGGAAGATATAGTGGATGATTAAAACCTCAATGTTATTATGAGTTACGAGTTCCATTATTGAAAAAAAGTTAGATTATACAGACTTATTAATAGACTACAAAAAATCATGGGTAAAGCATAGTTGCTCTATTATATCATATGCTTGGATTGATAGAAAATATAAGAGTATAATTAATTTTATGATCAATTATTCTTTAGGTACGATATTTGTGAAGTAAATAGATGCATCATTTTTTATGAAATTTGTAGAAAAGATGAATGAGTTGCTTGACGAATTTATGAACAAAATATCATATAAGTTATAACCAATGATAGAATTAATTATGTGCTAGTAAGATTTATCTTTTAAGTTTTAAAATTTTTATTATTATTTTATATCTCTAATTTGAATAGAAAAAACTATTTGACTATTATATCTTATCAAATTTATTATTTTTATCTTATATAAATTACTTAAGCAAAAAGATAACACTTATATTAGATTTTATGTGTGACATATTATATTGATTTAATGTTAAAGAATATTAGAAATATTTTTTGATACAAGGAAAACTTTAAAATGAGTAATCTTTATTATTATATTTCTCTATAATTATAATAGGATTTTAAATATAATAAAAAATCATAAATAATAAAAAATTAGTAAACTATAGTGTCACGTGATTTGTCACTTTCTTCTTGATATTACCATCGAAAAAAATATAACATAAGAAGAAATGAGTGAAAGGCAAATAAAAAAAAAGGACAAAAGGAATGATGATATAATTTTAATACTATCATTTTATAATCTTATAGTTTATACATTAAAAGAAATAGATCTTCTTATTCGAATCTTTTAATTAGTAAATAATAAAAATAAGTTAAGATATATTTATGAAGTTATAGATAGAAAAAATATCTATAAAAAGAAGCCTACAGTGAAAAAATGAAAAAATATATAAAAATATATTTATATTCATTAATGAAAGATAAAATTATCATTTTTATTGTTCATTATACACAGTAGAATATTTTTATTGAGTTGGATGCCGAAGTTTCATTTACCTCACCTCGGGATGCCAATGAGTTTCATTTGCAACTTGTGAAATCTCACCCAAAGTATCCGTCCCTCTTGAATCTCTCAAAAGACAAAGTGAAAAGATGCTTGTATATTGAGATGAATGGTACTGACTGATGTACTCCAAATTTGAAGCCCTATAATGTATTGGAAATTAGGAACAAGATGGATATTGTCATCAATAATCAATTATGATGACCATCTAGTTAGTTGGTTCCATGCTTTTCTACAAATTTGTCTTCTTTTTAAAAAAGTAAATTGGATAAGCTCATAATCTCACATTATCTACCACTTATTAATGTAACTATTTGTATCCATATTGATGATGATAATTAGTGTTGAACAAAACAATCAATTTTTTAAAACCATGACAGTGTCACAAGTTTTTTTTTCTTATTCTTTTTTTACACTGCGTAATTGAATTAAAATCTACAAAATGGAATTATTAAAGAGTAATTATATCTTTTTTAATATATCTATTGAATTTGTGGAATTCTAATTTGTGGACAAGAATAGAGTTTATACTAATTTAGCCGATCCTCTTTTCAAAGAAGGACCGTTATAATGTTCGATAACATACCCGTTATTAACAAGCAATATAACAGCTTCATTTAAACCGCCATAATGGGCGTTATAACCAATATGTCGGACTTTATTTATGAAAACGCTCAGACTATAAAGCCCTAAAGAAACCCAAATAGGTCAGTCCGTCGCACCGCATTCCACTGTTTCCCTCTCATTTCGATTTGGAATTTGGTAGGGAGAAGAGACGAGTGGGAGAGAGATGAGGGAGGAGGCGGTAGAGACGCTGCGAGGGGTGGTGCGCGACTGCGTGAGCAAGCACCTCTACTCGTCGGCCATATTCTTCGCCGACAAGGTGGTGGCAGCCACCGGTGACCCCGCCGACATCTACATGCAGGCTCAGGCCCTCTTCCTTGGCCGCCAGTACCGCCGCGCCCTCCACCTCCTTAATTCCTCCCAGATCGTTCTCCGTGACCTCCGCTTCCGTTACCTCGCCGCCAAATGCCTGGTACAACCTCCATAACGTCATTGCCCTTAAGCGATCGTCATATATTTTCTGAGACATTTTGTCGAACGACTTTAGTTTCAGAGGGCTTATTCGTTTTTGCTTGGACTTTTATATTGCGTGTAGATTTATTTGATCTCGTGGCACAATGGTGTCAGCTGGCAACTTTCTTGGTAAATGTTTGTCATTACCTTTTCCAGTTGTGGCTGACTGTGTAAGCGCATGATCGATTATTGGAGGAATGTAAGCTTGTTATTACCATGTTCGTATCCAATGATGTGGCATTTATGTAATCAGGTTTTCTTATAGAAGGATGTGCAAGGTCCAGTGAGTGCTGGAATTTATCAAGTTAAATGGTATATGTCAACCATTTTAGGATGTTAAATAGGATGCGCTAAATATATCTCATGCCACATCTGGAACCTAGATTTTTTAGAAGGAATGCACTAGGTCTTGTGAATGCTAGAATTTAGATTGTTCAAAATATGGATTAAAGTATATAATGTGCCACATTGGATGTTTCTTTTAAACATACACAAGGTGAAAATTGAGAATACAAATTATTCTCCATTTTCCTTTTTTTAAATCCTGGGATTCCACGGGGAGCATGATAATCTTTTTCCTTTCTACCTATTTATCCTTATACCTCTTGGTCTTATAAATCATATTCAGAATAAATTAGTTACTGAAAGACTACAAAGTATTATGTATCTTCTAGACATTTGTAAGGACAGTTGTCCATTGTCAATGGTGATATTGGATAGCTATAAAATCACATGCAGAAATTAGTGTTACTGAGATCATGATACGGTTTATTGAAACCTGTTGAATTGGTTGGTATAACCCAAAGAAATATTAGGAAATCATCGGTGTGGTTGACATATTTCCATGATATTTTCACCCTGGTGCATAGTAGAAAGTATGTGATTGGTATCTCAGTAAATTGCAGACTGTGATGGCAATGAGAATGTGGAAATGGTTATGTGGGGTATTTATAAGATAGAAAAGAAATATTTTTGTTTGTTAACAACCAGGGATCACTTCAATTGAGAGTGAAATGAAAACCGTGCTATAAAAATGTGGCATGGACTTATCCAAAGAAGACTTATTAATGGAATGAACGGTCAAGGTAAGTTTATAAAGTTTGTAGGGGAAAGAAGTAGAAGAAAACCTAATAAAATTTATCAGCAACAATTAAAAGATATTTGATGCCTCTTAGTTTGATTAACAACATTGTTGTTAAAAGAGCTCAATCGTGAAAAATGATCCATGTAGCTTGGCTCCACATATATGGAAAGATCCATATAACATGAAATATTTGGTTTCCAACAGCCACATCCGTGCAATTAATGGTTAATATGATCTATGTTGAGACCATAATTCATATAATGACTTTAAGATATCCTTTTAGAATATTCTGCAGGCTAATTTGTTGCCAAGTTAATATGTTTGATTATGTTCATGACCAAATTGTGACATGCAAAAACTTGTCTATGGTTTACTAGTTACTTGTTTCCCTGTTTTATCAGAATTCTTCTTCCCTGTAGTATCTTAATTGTATATAATTTAATTGAGTCTGCTATTTTGTACTGATTGATGCATTTGAGTGCATTTTTTTACCAATTGATGCATTTAATGCTTGTTTCATGCTTAATTCTATTCTTTGCTTTCAATTTATTTTCACTCAGGAAGAGCTAAAAGAATGGCATCAATGTCTGGCAATGCTTGGTGATGCTAAAGTTGATGAGCATGGAAATGTTCTCTCACAAAATGATGGGACTGCAATGTACTTGGATAAGGATACTGAAGATCATGAAATTAATGTAACATATCTGATGAACTGTGACTTTCCTTTCTTGTAACTAGCTTCTTCATGATGCCTAATTTAAGTATTCTTTTCTGTCACCAGATTACTTCAGCAATTTGTTTTTTACGTGGCAAGGCATATGAGGCTTTGGAAAATCGTGCTCAAGCCAGACAATGGTGAACTTTTATTGTTTTAATTATAATTTGCAACTCTTGATATTGTTTTATGTATATGGCTGTTGGGTTTTCCAAGTTACTGATGTTTGAATTAAATGATGCAAAGAATGAAAGAACAGAAAAGGAGTATTCAAAGAGTAAAATTATCTCGTAATGACACTTCATTTAGCCTGACATAGGGCAATAAGGACATTGAGCTGGAAATGTTTGATTTAAGTCATATGTTGATCAATTTTTCCAAAATCAAATTTTCTAAAATAAAGAAGTCAGTATTTTTGATACAATATTTTGGTGTCATATCTTATTAATACAAAAGGTCATGCATAGACCTTTAAGAATTAGAGTAAGGTCTTTCAAGAATGGAGGAACTATGACTAAAATTTTGTTAATTTACCAACCTATATGTGCTTATAATGGCACTCTAATTTTTATCTCTCTCTTTGTGAAGTTAAGAGAACTCTTAGACATGTGGGAACCCAAGGACCGATTTTCAAGGCATCATGCTTGCACTGTATGCCAATCGACAATTGGAATAACACATGCTGTCCTAAGAATCTGGTTATGTTGCCAGGTTTCTCAACTCAACGGTTTAGGCCATTACCTGGGTGAGATGAGTGAAGTGGAACAGGTTGTTATCTCTTCAAGATGAGTGAAGCTGGAAACAAGAATTCATGTATGCATACTTCAACAAGATATCTTTCAAATATGTATTTATCATTCTATATTTCTAATTCCTACTTCAGTTAACTCTTTTGTGGTGTTTCTTTATCTTGTCATTTACTAAACAATCTCCCTGTGCATTTCAACGGTTAGTTTTTCTACATTATTTGTTCATATACAAGATAAACATTGTGTGAATCACTTTAGAAGTTTTATTTGATTTACTTTTAAGTAACTGTTTGCAATTTTTAACCTGCCTTTGCATTTACTAGTTCTATCATGTGTTTTAGTTGTGGTTACCTCTTATTATTGTGACATTGCAAGTTATTCATATGCTTAACCTTTTCTTTGGTTAATGTGTTTAAGGTATAAAGCAGCTGTTAAAGCAGATGCATTATGTTATGAGGTAAGATAAATCTTTGCTTCTGATCCAAAAAATGTGTAACTAATACCTAGGTTTGAGATTGTTTTATTTGTATATAACAAGGATAAAAACTCGAGGCACACCACAGAAATTTAAAACAATTTAAAGTATTTCTTGAGTGGTTCCCTGATTCAATGTGAGGAACCACTGCTGATGGCTCGTTAGTTGAAATTAACCTGAAACATGCATTTAGAATGACAAATGTAGGCTGGTGTTCTTTACTTGCTTTGACTACCAAATAGGTGATCACAATTCTCACCTTCAAATTTTTTGTTTACATTATCTCATACTTTAAAATTCATTTCCCAAGTTAGGGCATATCACTTTCTCTTACGAGACACATGGAACAATTTTCAGCCTTAAAAGTTCTAGTTATACTTCAATCTGAGTAAATATTACAAATCATTGAGACTCTTGACCTGATGAAAGAGGACCAGTTGCTCCTTCCATTCCTTTGAATCGGGGTCCGACAAGGATGTCATCCCAAGGCAACTTGGATAACATCATAAAACATCAGATAGTTCAACCAATAGTCAGTTCTTACCATTAGAAAAATGGCATGCCTTTATTGAGAAGTCTGATAAGAAAAATTTTTAGCTCATCATTTGTTCTGACAGTTACTTTCAGGTAGTGTGGAAGTGCATTGACATAGCAGTTAGATTGCATAAGGTACTTTTTGTATTTAGGAAGATTTCTATAGTTGTATTACAAAGTAATTATACGAGGAAATTAGTATTAATTTAAAGTGAAAGAGTCTTCCTTCTAAGAATCTAGGCTCTTGGAAGTTCACAATTTAAGAACCATCATGAAGGCAAGTATTTGACAATCTGTTATAGATTTGCACCAGCCAATAAAGAAGGGAAAAGCTAATATATCAGGCAAAATTGGAGAAATTGAACATTTTGTAGGCTGATTGATAGGCTGAATACAGATTTTTTTTAAGTGGTTAATGTTATTACTTCATCCTTCATAAATCAAATTACTATCATGGTTCCTCTATCATTCTTTACCAAAAGCATGCTGTTCTAATTTCTAAATTACTTGTTAGTTAAGAGGTTAAAAATTCAGAGATGCTTCCAAAAAATAATGCTTCCAGACACCATTACTCATTGATTTTTCATGTAGAATATGAACTTGAATTTCCTGATAAGATTTCATAATCTTGACAATTTCTTTTGATTCTCAACCTAGTCATTTCCATCACCATTTCTTCATGTAACCTCATATTGCTACTTCTCTTTTCTTAATAAAATGGCTGAATAAATGTTTCTTGGTTAATTTAGGTTGGTACTTAGTGTTTGTGATTGTTATGCACTGCAAGATCAGCAAGCTCATGCTTTTATGCAAATGACGAGAATTAAATGTTACAAATAATGAATGCATGTTTTTGTTAACTACCAGGAAAAGAAAACCAATTTACAACTGACTTTATGTAGGGTACCTTTGGATTCTTTGCAATGATAACATCCTGGTTTTGGTCTGTGGAGAATGTTATAATGTATAATTAATTTTCCCAATGACTTGATCAATTGATTGCAAATCTCATGCAGTTTTGGTAGAACATACCAATGAACCATTTTTATTGAATACGATATCATGGACATAAACTAAAATTTCAATGAATCCTTATATGTTTTGGATTCTAGACTTCTTAATTCTGCTTAACATGTGAGATCTGTGGCATTATTGTTTCGACAAATAAATCTTTGCCACCAAATGGTGTACTTTGAAATTTTGATTTACAGTTTTCTATATTGTTACTGTGGATTGTATATGCTACATCATTAAAGAAAGCTGTATTGTTTATTTTGTCTTATACTGCATATTTTGCCATGTGCTATCAGGCTTTGGAATGTCTGGTTGACAATTACATGCTCACGTGTGAGGAGGGTAAGGTTACAAAATTGATAGATACAAGTTACTTGAAGCTTTGGTTAACAAATCATATGAGCACTGATATCATTATTGTGAACCAACTCTAAAATTAATTCTTAAAAAAATATGTGTATAATTAGTGTTGCTTGCTGGTTGCTTTGTTTCTATCTGAATAAGAGAATGGACTTATGCACAACGTTTAAGATAATTTTACTTGGAATCTTGGATGTGCATGATCCCAGAGTATTTGGTATGGACTATTTATGTACCTAAAACCCAGCTGGGTTTTTAATTGGATATTAGTTATACATAAATTTTCATGAATCTTCTTAAGTGTTTCTTAATTATTTTTTTGTGCATATGTGACTTAGAATGCCACCATAGTGAATCAAATAGACCAAAATTTGATGACATAGGTTTTAAGCACATCAATGCTCAGAGGTGATTTAAATTTTTTCCACTATTCATTTTTCAGTAAACTTTAATTTCATTAAAAGGATAACAGATTGTAGTGTGATACCAAATTATTTGGGTCTAACGTTTGGCTTAATGCTGCTATTTGAACTTTTGTTATTACTATATTAAAGGAGCATATGGTTTTAATAAAATTACATTATAGTATCATGTATGAAACACATCTAGAGTGCAAAATTGAGTTCACAACATTTGTGTCCTTGTACTTTCTTGAACTTTTTTGAATGTTCCAAGGCATGCTTCACATCTTTCTTGAATTATTCTAAAGGTTCTTCTGTTTCTGTGAACACATTGACAAACAGTTATAGGAGTCTATCTGGTGAAAATTTGTTTTTGGATGATATTTGTTATGGAGACTTGACAACCTAAAAGTATGTTACTTTTTCTATCTGATAGTACCTTTGGTAAAAGATAACCTGTTGGATCATACGGTCTGTAAAATCTTCTGACAACACTCGAATTTTGCTAATTCTTTTATGACAAATTTAAAGAAGGGGCATATGCACAAATAAAAAGCCTTCTTAAATTTTTGTTTTCTATTCTTAGTGAACTGGTGTTCCAATATATATATCTTCTATCTGACCATCAGAAATTGTTCTGATTGATGTTTGTTTAGATATTTTCATTTGATGTAGATTTTTCAAATCTCAATTTTTCCTGAAAATTAGAAGTTTGAAACTTCAACACATTTCAGAATCAAGTCTATTATCATCTTTGCAATTTGGAAAAGATGATAAGTGGTTGTCATCATTCTACTCATGTCTTGTAAAGAAGGTAATGTCGTAAGCACTGTGTTAATATCTGGCATCAGAAAATATATGATTTTGACTGTTTCTTTTGATTTTGTAGCACGTCAAAGAACATGTTGTAGAAGCCAAGTTCAGAGATCTTGAAAGAGAGACTTCTGGTGTTGCATCTTTGAATTTATCTTTTAGCCAGACACTGAAAAACAACACCGACTTGTTGGCTCGTAGAGCTGAATACTATTACCAGAGTGGAGAGTATCAAAGATGTTTTGAACTTACTTCCATGTAAGAATTATGTTAAAGTTTTAACTAAATTTGACTAATATAGGTAGGCTTTATATAACTCCAATCTATGCTTCTTTCAGGGTTTTAGAAAGAGATCCTTTTCATTTGAAATGTACATTAGTTCATTTGGTGGCTTCGATGGAACTTGGCCGTTCCAATGATCTCTATCTTATGGCCTGCAATTTGGTGAAAGATCATCCTCAAAAGTTAGTATGCATTTTTTATTACATTATAAGATTCAAGGATTTTGATCAATCAAAAGGCTTAAGTTTTAAGGACAACTATGTAGCAAGTCGGTTTCTCTCATGAATTTAATTGAATAATAGTGTAGACATTGATAGGTATGAAATTACTTTATTTGTTCAGAAGAATATTTGAAATTGGTCTACTTATATTTGTATATACACTAGCTAATTCCTAATGTTGCTAGCTTGAGTCATATGCTGCAAGATATATTATTGTTGATTATGTTATTATGGACAGAGATGTCCACTATTTTGATCATGACAAATTCTTCTTCTTTTTAGAGCTCTCTCCTGGTTTTCTGTTGGATGCTACTACTTTTGTATCAAGAAGTATGATCAATCACGAAGATACTTTTGGTAATTGCTATGTCATTTCTAAATGTGTATCTTATTACTATTATGTATCTGGTGGCCATTTATTTTTGTTTGTTATGTTCAAGTTTCCTTTATCGACAGGTTTCATTGTTGATCACCTTTTATTAAGAAGACAGCATTGCTTTTCTGACTTTGGAATGATCTTAGATTTTGGAATAAATAGTTACTAGCCATTATGAGATGTAACACTGTCCTCTAAGCATGTTATTAAGTTATCCTGATGTTAATCCTATTGTTTTAGAAGGATGAAGGCTGATCCTCTTTTTGTGACACCTAAAGTATGTGTGGCTAGCATTTCTCTGTAATTAAAATTTTTTTGCACTTCTTTCTTATGATTCTTAAAACCTTTTACATATTCTTTGAGTTGAGATGATTGTAGACACTATATCTGTTGTTTTTAGCAGACCAGTTGTACTACAATGTAATAGAATTGAAAAGATAAGAAGACCAGTTGTACTACACTGTAATAGCAGACCAGTTGTACTATATCTGTTGTTTTTAGCAGACCAGTTGTACTACAATGTAATGCAATTGCATTATTGACTTTTTTTAGTTTTTGACATGAACTCAATTTATAAATCTTACATGTTCAAAAGGTATGCTTTTCTTCATGATGATCCTTCGTTATGTCTAATAGTTACCATAAGAGCATTGATTATCTGTGCCTTCAACTTGATTATTTCCATTTCATGTCACTATTGGCATGGTTAGAACTTCTAGGGTTTATCTTTTTGAAGTTTTTTACTGCAATGATTAATAAGATCATTTTTGTGTTGCATGCTTATGTTGCTTGTATTCATGTCCATACATTGCTTCGTTGGTTTATATGGTTTGACTTTTACATCCATCTATTAAAAGTGCAAATGCATCTCATGATCATGTGCAGCAAGGCTACAACTATAGATGGGTCGTTTCCACCTGCTTGGGTAGGTATTGGTAATGCTTATGCTGCTCAAAGTGAGGGTGATCAAGCAATGGCTGCGTTTCGTTCTGGAGCTCGCTTGTTTCCTGGGTAAATTAGATTATTGCTTTCTTCTATGCAGGCAAAGTTGGATTCCTGATAAGATCTAATTTGCCTAGAAACGTGTCATTTCGGTGAATAGAAAAGTTTCTTTTGTTCCTTCTGTATGCTAAATCTATTAGTTGTCAGGTTTTTGCTTCACACCGAGTGTATGTTTCTATTTATTGATGATCCCAATAGTAATTCCTTGACATAGGTATCGATTTTCAATTATTCCTCATTTTATTTCTTTGAAGGTCTATATGCTATACATCATAAATATCCTTTTCTGTGGCTTCCACCTAATGTTCTATTATGCATTTTGCCATTTTGTCTGTATTTTGGTGCAGAGATACTAATGCAATTGCTTATCTAAGGCTAAGATTCAAGAATGCAAAATTATCATGTTAATAATTTTCTCCATAAAAATCTAACCCTAAATTTGATATTATATATTGCATTTGTTTGTTGGGACATTTTGGCATCCTATCATTGTATATTGCATTTGTTTGATACATAAAACTCTAAAAATTATGGAACAGTTGCAATCGAATCTTTATATATGATATCCCAAACATAGGAGTTTTTATCTAACAGTTTCTACTTTGGCTACGAGCAATGGCAATAAATTCCTTTTGTCTTGTGCTTGCAGTTTCAGCCTTTTACATCTGGATTCATATTTAGAGTTTGAATCTTTTCTGAAACCTGATGCAGGTGTCATCTGCCAGCACTATATATTGGAATGGAATACATGCAAACACACAATTACAAACTTGCAGAACAGGTATGATGCTGCAGCTTTTGAAAATCTAAAAGATTTCTGATTTCATTTGCCATTTTTGGTTGTTTATTTTGTAGCTTCCTTTTTCCATGTTTTCATCTGTATATCTCTATTTATATATGTATATATATATTTTTATTGTTTTTCCTTATGCTCCGATGGGGACTTGGTGTTAAAGATTTCAGGTGGCTCACCACAGACGAAGACAAACACCCACATGAAGGTTGTGATGAAAATATTATAGATCACCTACTGATGTTGGCACTACTTGATAAATGATGGCTAAGGATTCCTTTTTGTCAATGGTGTTTTATTCATGAGGACTGTGTTTCTCACAATGGTTTTGGTGTAGGCAGCACTTTCAAAAGGTAGTCATCGTTGTGTTGCTAGGGGCCAGACCTCTATTAGCTTATCGTAGAATATGAGTGTAAGAAAAATTAGATTGTATTTACAACCTGAGACAGAAAACTATAAATTTAACCAACAATATAGTAAGTAGAACTAAACTATGAAAAAACCATCTAAACATGAACATGGCTAAAAGTTCTGAAGTTTCTGTCCCAATCAAGATGGGTGCCTAATCATCAAGGCAACCAACCCATTTAAAAGGCTATACAATACATATATAACTGCCCCTTTGGTCAGGTCTGTTTTTTTTTTTTTTTAAAGCATGTGTTTGCGGATTCTGTCTCTCTTTTCATGGATTGTAGATGTGTGACTCCTTGGGAGCTGCTCTCTGCACTGTAGTTCCAACTCCCACCATCACTGCTTTCTGCACTTGGCTGACCAGGACATCTTTCTTCTTCTTCTTCTTCCCAAGCCAGTAAAACGGTACCACAGTACATGCTGGCATGGACTGTACCCATATCAGCCCGACCATGGATCGATTGGGGTCTGTTACCCAAATTGAATTTCATGACTAGAAGAATTAATTCAATATCACCTAAGCTGCAACATCTATTATGCACTGAGGATTTCATTGAATATTAAATTGGGAAGTCATCTTATGGTTTCTTGGACATCTTGTGTTTCTTTATAGCGAAGAGCGTCTCAGTCTATAATGAAATATTAAACAAATAGTAAAGTGGGAAGCCCTTGTGTTTCAGTGTGAAAATTAAAGTTTGAAGTATGGTTGGTGAGGAAGATGAACCTTGAACTTTGTCCCACGGATACATTTTCAGAAAGGGTTTAAGTTCAGGCCAACTGTAATTGAAGAAGATGCTACAACAAGAGTTATGACATCACTTACAAGAAATGAGACTCAAGTTGTTTTAGGATTTTTGGACTTTAGTCTTGGGGATGATATACGAAATTATAGTTTGATAGTCATAGAACTTAAGTCCATAAAGATGTAACTCTGCATTTTGAGTTATACATGAATAGCTAGTTCTTGTTTATTTTCTTTTAAAAGCTTCGGAGTAATAATCATATGTTTGCTTGAAGTTCTTCCACTAAAAATGATTCTTAAGCGTAAATGCTTGCTGTAGCGTGTTTAAAGTAAGGTTCGCAATACCGTACCGTACCGGTATTTCGACCTGGGCTCGGTACCGGTATGGTACGATATATCGAGCGGTACACCCAGGTGTGCTGAGTACTGTAGCACCGACTGCACTGCTACAGTGCACTCGGACCGGTAACAGGCGGTCCACGTACCGACAACCCGTCGGACCGGTATGTACCGCCCGTACCGGGTGGTACGGTTCGGTACGGCAGACCCTGGTTTAAAGTAGCGGAGAACTTGTTTTATAATTGGATTGTAGTAGCTTTTAAACAAGAAATGATGTAATAGGTGGTTTTGACTTGTGTACAACATCGTTTATTGATGTTCTCAATGTGCTTTCTCTTCAGTTCTTTTTGCAGGCCAAAAAGATATGCCCTTCTGATCCACTTGTATATAATGAACTTGGAGTTGTTGCTTATCATATGAAGGAGTAAGAAAAATCATCCTCTCTATGTTCCGGTTTTTAGCACTGGTTCTTATTTTGCAATCAATTTATGCATCTTTACTTGTTATCAACCTACTAGCAGAGATATGTACTATTCTTAACATGATGGTGAAGAGTTTGTTCTAGTTTGCAATATCTGCCTAGGCTGTTCCTCAGCCATCCAAGTGTACACCCATTGCAACAGTCAAATATGGAAATTGAATTCACATTGTATATACCCATCCAAGCAATTTTTTTCGATGAACTATGAGCTGTTTTGCATGTTCATTACTACCTATTTTCCTTTGCTTTTTCAGCATATGGTGAATGTTAGTGTGCATAATGCTTTTGTACTTCTCTATCATAATCCAAATTATCTTCTTCTTGTAGATACCAGAAAGGTGTTCAGTGGTTTGAGATGACCCTAGATTGTGTTTCATCTTCATTAAGTGAAATGTGGGAACCTACTTTGGTAAACCTTGCACATGCATTACGAAAACTTAAGTACGTTCAGTTGTCAATCTACATAATTTCTGCTATGAATTTATTGTACCTTTAGGATTCAGCTACATTTTCTTGGTCTACTATAGTGTTTGTAGCATACATATGAACATTTCACACTTCAGATTGACTTGTGTAACATATCAAATTTTCTTTAAGCTATATTATCAGTAATCATTCCTCTTTTATGTTCGCATCTAGGCATGGCCCAAGTTAGACAACTTGATGTGGGTATATTAGTTGTTGTGCCAAATTGTTTACTATCTGCAACTAAACAGCTCATAATGGTGCTCTGAGATGCTCTAGCACCACGATCTCATTATGGTACATCTGGTATGAATATGCCGGAGTTTTCCATAGCATATGATGTAAGAAAACAGCTTAATTAGCTAAATTTGCATAGTTCAAGGTATAGCATTTCCTCTTAGTTGCAATTAGTTTCAGCAGAACTAGATTTGACAACTCCAATGACATCATCATATGTAAGACTAGGACTATTTACAACCCTGCACTTGTTCAACAGGAAGCAACCTGTGAAACAGAGTAAGACTTGCACAGGTTTAAAAAGAAGCAACCTGTAAAGGCAAATAATATTGATTTACCCATCTGTGACTTTCTGTTAGTATTCAGAAACAAGATGCTTTAAGATGCTGCATAATGTAATAGCACAATTGGAAGAGAAAAGTATTCATTACATGAGTCAATCAAGATGCTTTATATTTGCATCCATGTTCCTGTACTTAAATTTGATGTCAGGTTTCATGGTTCAATCTTGAGAGCTTAAGAGGTGTCAATTTCTTAAAGGCAAAGCAAGTTGCTTGAGATTTATAATTAGAGTAAATCCTGCCACATTTAGGAAGATTGACAAGTCGTAGTGTGATCCTATGTGAGTAATTCTACATCAGGTTAAATGAGTGTTAAGAGCTTAAGAAGTATGACATATAGAAAATTGCATTGGGTTTATAATCAAGTGCTAAATATGTGAAAAAGTGATCGTGAAACTACTTTCACAAAATAAACAAAAATTATGTCAGAGAAGTTTCCCTCTTAACATGCAGCAAAAGAAAAAAGGTTCTAATGAGACACTTATTCCAGTCAAAACCTTGTTGCCACTCTCAATAGAGAAAAAAAGGACCCTTATTTCCTTGAGTGGTGGAAAAACAATAGAAATTTAATACAGCAGTGGCTCCAATGTGTATGTCATCTCTTTAGAATGATTAAGGATATCTATAAATTGGAGGACTTCCTGGTCAAGGTTTTCCTGGTAATGGCTTGACTACCAGTGTCATGAAGTTTCTCAAGTATATCTTGCAATTTAAATCACGTGATAGAAATTCAGGTGTAGCTGTAAAGGCTAAAGCTTTTTAAAAGACTTTTGGTTCTTTTTATTCATTAATAGTTTGGCCCCAAAATTTGATCTGTATGCTTCTACAAATATTTCCTTATTTGCTGAGAACCAGTTAATTACACAATATATTCTTTTTAATGCATGGAGATATCTGTATGTTAATCTTGATGTACTTCTTTATTCTCTTCGAGTGGAGGACAAATATTAAGGATTTTGAAAGAAAAGGTGTAACTTCTGCAGAAAATAGATATATTATTTTTGTTATTGTGCACATTTAATATCAGGGAGAGTATTTTCAGGATGTTCCAGAAGGCTATTTCCTGTTATGAAAAGGCCCTGGCTGTTTCAACTCAAAATTTCAGTGCATTTGCTGGTCTGGCATATACATATCATCTGCAGGTATCTTCACAAGCTTATAGGCTGTCTATACCAAGGTCTCAAATATCTGCTGGGATATGTCCCAACCAGTATTTATCTCTCTGACTGAGGATTGATATTAGACTATATAGCTTGGAACCGATCCAGTTCATTTTTAAATTATTTTTTTAGTGACATCAGGTGGTAATATTGGTGTTGGTCTAACAAGGTGTCAAAGCTGGTGTTGGAGCATGAATTTAGGCCTGATTTTTTTTTTTTTTTCACTTCTTTTCATTGAATATTTTTTTTTTTTCGTTTCTCTGAGGTAACTTGAAGCGAAAGTTGTTACAAAAAGAACAGTAGCACTGCATGCACAATTTCTTCAACTATGATATATTCAGGTCCATGCTTTTGTTGATCTATGGAATTACATGTATGTTTAAGTGTCTATGCAGTAAATAAAGATTAGAAAGGAAAAAAATGAGAATAGAAAATTCAACAGTTTTGTCTTATTCTGCTTAGCTTCTTTTTGGAATGTCAACAGTCTTTATCATAATGACTAAAGAGACGGTGAAGATCAATCCCCTCTGACTTTTAGTTTCTTAGCTGCACTGTTTTTGCACATATTTAATAGCCTTTTTGGTATCAGTGTTTTATTAATTCCTGCTGTATTTTTAACAGGATAACTTTGATGCTGCAATAACCTACTACCACAAGGTGAGTTTTCGAGTAAATTGTGATTATAATTGACCTATAGATGTTTCATCAGATTTCCAGATACAACCACACTTGAAATTTATATGCATTAGAAAGATGTACTTATGGTGTAATTCATGTTATTGTCCAGCTTAAGTGATATACTGGATATGGATCATTCCAATCAAAAGCTGTAGTGCAACATCATAATAAATATCTGCAATTGAGTTTTGATTCCTTGATCTCTTCCTCGATAGCTGACCTGAAGGCTGAAGGCAACATTTTCTGCCTATATGCAGGATGCCATAGTCTGGCATCACTTCTTTCAGCCATGTACCATATATCAGACACCTGATATAGTTGTACATTTATTTTTAAAAAAATTACTCACTATTTTTACTCAAGCTATAAGGTGACTAGATTGGGAAGTCTTGCTTGGGAAACACTTAATTAATTTGTCAAACTTGTTTTCCATATTTTCCTATTCTAATTCGCACTCTGTTTGGTCCATATTTCATGCTTAAGCTACTTTTATAGAAATTATTACATTTTCATTGGACAGGCTCTTTGGCTGGACCCAAACGACCAATTCTGCACAGAGATGCTAACTCTTGCCCTCGAGGATGATTGCAGAGGTGTTGACCGGAGGAAATAACTTGTGGTATGTACTGATGGACGAAGCAGTGTTACTTTCCTGCTAATATTGTCATTATGTAATTGTGGGAGAACTTCCTAAATATTAGCTTAATATCGTGCATGGTCTGTTTTTAGTGTATAGGTTAGCTATTACAGACTTTCTTTTGTTGTTTTTGTTGGTTTTCTTTCCAGTTTTTCTGGGGCTTTGCATATATTTTCTGCTTTTTGTATTAGCAGAATATGTCCAATTTTGTATTGATATTGACATGCACACTAAATCATCATGGTTTTCATGGTAACGATGGATGCCCTTTGTATTCATAAGATTCATAAGATTTACGTCTGTTGAGCTATCTGCAAAGTAACAAAATAATTAAGAGCTTTATGGAGCTTCATCGTTGTGGAGCTCGTACTGTCAAGCTTGGATGGACCGAACCTTTTCTTTGATTTTTTTTTTTGTGGAAAACTTTGTCTTGAAAGTTAAATGTTCTGTAGCTGTTGGTTGTTCCAATGCAAGTATATTTTTCTTGAAAACCTTATTCTAGAACATAAATGCAAGCTATAGTTTAGAGTTTAGACAGTATTAAAATTTTATTCTGTTTAACTGTTGTCCAACATTTTTCTAGTCGAGTGTTTGATGGTTGCTTCTTTTATACTAGCTGCATATGAGCCCCAAGACACTTAGTTTACTGCCAAATCTGAATGATTTATGAAGCATTTATTACCTATGTTAACCATTAGCAGTATTAAGATCCATCACATACATATGTGAAAGCTACTCTCGCATATATGGGGAATATTTTATATGGGTGGACCTTTAATTATTGCGACCTGCCCTTGCTATTCCATATAATGCCGAATGTATTGTTGGCCTTTTCTTCTTCAACTTATAGATGTTGCTGCACCTAATGCCTTTTCCTTCCTCACTGCTTCATCTCGCTGATGGAAGAAGCCACCACTTCTCTTCTCCCTCTTTCCGTCGTCATTGTCTCTCCTCTTTCGTCTGGTTATGCCTAAAATCCCATCCTTGGAAACCCTATCCCTCCTCGTTTTCTCTCGCTCCCAAGCGATGCTGGGTTTGCCTCTTGCATTTCTTCCCCTGACCGGAAGGGGATTTAAACTGTCATAACTTTCTCTGGGATATGGACATGGATACAGATGAATTCTCTGCACTTTATCTTTTTAAGCATAATTTAAAATTAATTGAAAAACTTCGGGCATATGATTCTGCATTGGTGGCTTTTTATTGGTATGCTCAACTTGTACTCCATTTTCCTGATGAGTGCATATACTTTATATTATTATATGAAATCTAATCGGGTACATAAATCCGCCTGATTATGTTTTCCCCGGCTTTTTATCTCCTGTAAAAGCATTATGCTTGATTGCATAGTGCTCTTCTAGTTTCAGCAATATATATGTATCGTCGAGCATTCCTACATGTACATTTATATAAGGATTATATATTAAAGAGTTAAGGTTCATTTTAGTCTTATGATATATTTATATATAAAATAATTCATATATTTTTAAAAATATAGTATATAAACTTCTTTTGTGGTATGTTGACTCATAATAAATTATTCATATAATGATATATATAATTTAATTTTAAAAATAAATTAAGATTCATTTTAGTCTTTGTGATTTTATTTATGGATCGTTTAGGCTCTTATGGTTTATTCGTACCTAAAATAATCGTTATATTTTCAAAGCATGTAAGTCTCGTTTGTCAAATTTGAGTTAACAAATGTTAGAGTGTGATATATTGATTCATAATAAACTATTAATATAATGATATATGTAATTTAGATTTTTAAAAAAATTAAGACTACCATCAGTGATGGGAGGAGGTGTTGTCATCAAAGTGACTACAATTAGTAATATCGAGCCATTGTTGTATAGCAGGGCATCATATGTACGCAACCTCTTCGGTACTAATGATGAGCTCAAGTGGATGTGCGTCGACTAGTTCGACGCTATTCACGTAGTGGTTTAGGCATCTTTGTCCTATCGTCTTTCACTTCATCCTCTCTCGTAACCTCACCCGCCACATCTATGATATAGTGGTTTAGCTCTCCTACCTCTACCTCTTAGTCTTCGTCCGTCGCTATAGCCTTTGTCACTTCCTCTTCCTCGATAAGATATCTTAATCCTTTTTAAAACTTAAATTATATTTATTATTATATTAATAATTTATTATGAATCAATATTTTAATGTTTATTAATTCAGATTTGACCTAAGGAGTTTATATATTATATTTTTGAAAACGTATGAGTTATTTAGATACGAGTAAAATATAAGGGCTTTAGTAGTCAATGGCAAAAATCACAAGGGCTAAAATAGATTTTAATATTTTTTTAACTTAAATTATATATATTATTATATTAATAATTTATTATGAGTTAGTATGTTACGTAATCAAACTTTGACGTCTATTAACTTAGACTTGACGAGAGGGACTTATATATTACGTTATTAAAAATTTTGATTATACGAGCAAATTATAGGTCTTAAGTGATTTATAACCTAAATCATAAGGATTAAAATGAACTTTAACCCTATATTGAATGATGTGTTGCTATAAATTATTTTTTTTTTTTTGCTCTTTTTTTGAAATGTGAATTAAGACTAGTATTCCATGCACTGGTTGGTTGTCATCCCACGACATTGCTTTTAGATTGACTTGTATGCCTATTTCTCAATAGCTCTGGCCATATGAATTAGGGGCAAGTATTGATCTGGTTCCTATAACCAGCTTGGATTTGACATTAGGTCCTTTCTAAGCCCTTTTGTTAATCATAAAGCAATTATTTTGGCCCATAAATTTGATATTTATCCTAACAAAACTCGATAATTGGAAGTCATAGTTGATGAAACACCATATTATTTAGCTCTTGAACAATAACCGTATCGCAAGTGTTGCCAATTCGTGTCCCTCTAAAACAGCGTACACAACAAAAAGAAGCAATCCTCTTAATCGTAATAATGTCTGGTAATAACTTGTAAGTACTAGCAGACGATGTTGGTGGTCTTCTTGGCCATGACGAACTTCTTCCAAGCGTCAGTGACGGACCGTTGCGTCTCGAGCTCCGACTTCTTGGGGATCGTCCCGTTGCGGTGGTGGTGTGGGTGGCCGTTGACCTTGGGCTGTTTGGGCGGCAGCGAGTCGAGCTCGTGCAGGACCTTCTGCACGTCCATCACGAGCCGCTCTGCCAGCGTGCGGCTGAAGTCCTCGCGGATGACGACGCGGAGCACCGTGACGTGCTGTGCGTCCGGCGGCATCGTGTACGCCGGCACGATCCACCCGAACCGGCGCAGGAAGTCTGACACCTCGAACTCGTCGTGCCGGCTTCGGTCCTTCAGCGAGAACGCCACCAGCGGCACGCCGTTGTCCTTGGAGACGATGTCGAACCGCCCTGTCCTCTCCAGCCCTCGTTTCAGCACCATGGCGTTTTCCTGGCAGTTCTCCATCACATTCTTGTATCCCTGCAGTAAAACAATGCCGAGGAGTCAACGCGAGAGAGAGAGTTTGTGTGAGAGAGAGAGAGCGATGACTACCTCGTAACCCAGGCGAATTAGCTGGTAGTATTGTGCAATGACCTGGCTAGATCCTGATAAAAGGGGGTAGCAAAAATTGAAGTCAACAATAGCAGTTTAATCTCTGTGGAAGTAAAAAAGATTGCTTTGCTTTGACGGAGGAGAAGATTAATTCCATATTCTTGGCATTCTGAGCTGCTATCATTACCTTTGGAGAAGTTGAGAGTGAAGGTGGGTTGATCGGCGCCGAGGTAATTGATGTGGAAGATGAGCTCTTCGGGCAAGTCGGCCTTGCTCCTCCAGATCACCCACCCGATGCCGGCGTATACCAGCCCGTACTTGTGCCCGCTCACGTTGATGCTCTTCACCAGCGGCAGCCGGAAATCCCACTCCAGCTCCGGGTACAGGAACGGCGCGATGAACCCGCCGCTCGCCGCGTCCACATGGATCGGCGTGTCCCATCTGCATCATGGGACACATGAACCTAATCATTCAATGCGTGTAGGCCCATTGAGAGCAGAGCTGGTGGACAAGGAACATACCCTTTTTTCTTGTTCTTCTCAGCCAGGAGGTCATTGAGAAGCTTGACATCTTCGAATTCTCCATTGAGCGTGGAGCCGAGGATTGCGGCGACGCAAATGGTGTTCTCGTCCACCAGCTCCACCGCCTTCTTCGGGTCCATGACGTAGTAGCCGTCCCTCAGCTTGACCTCCTTCAGTTCCACCTCGAAGTACCTCGCAAACTTCTCCCAGCAAACCTTTCGATCCAAAGAACCGCGTTTGACAGGGTTAGATGCAAGAATAAGAAGGAAGAAGAAGATGATGGCTTGTGATGGGGTAGTAAGTAGTAGACTGCGTACTTGGACGTTGGCGCCGGTGACGATGTTAGGCTTGTCGTAAGGCTTCCCTTCAGCCTTCCTTCTGTTCTGCCATTTTCTCTTGAAGGCCAATCCAGCGAGCATTATGGCTTCGGAGGAACCGACGGTGCCGACGCCGACGGCGGCCTCCGACTCGCCGAGAGGTGCATTGAAGAGATGCGCAATCATGTTCACGCATCGGTTCTGCAGTAAACAAATGCATCAAGCGCAAAACTAGAGGAATATAATATGCTCACACCAATGTCTTACAAAATGTTCCGTAAACAAGCTCTGTTCCGAGAGTCAAAATTCTCATGGAAACAAAGTTCATCCCCTGATTCCATATGAAAAGCTTCATATGGCTTGTAAAGCTATATAATTTCTTTTCTGAAAACTCCTCTTTAGACTAATTTTCCAATCGATTTCTCTTCATATATAACAAAAGAAAAACAAAGTTTGCCTTTTGTTGAAGAGCTCAAAGCAATCACATCATTCGGTCTCTGTTGAAGAAGTCCTGTGCAGAATCCACACTCAGCCACCACTTTTAGACTTTTGAGGACAATTTCTTTTACATGAACTGATGGTTGAAACTTGGGCAATGACAGGTCGTCCAATTGACGAACAGGTCATGACTCATCATTCCCTTACTTTTCTGGCCTGTTTCTTATAGTATTCTTCACCAGTAGGGCAGGCAATTGGGAAGACCAAAGTGGCTGCATCATTGCACCCACTGGTGCAGCAGCCACCTGTTTTGGTGATCACTGTAAATGTGAATCACAATTTTGATGATAACAGCCTAAATTTCTTGACTAGATAGAATGAAGACATCTAGATTCAGTGGACAATCTTCAATCGGAAAACTCAATTTCTGTGGGTGCAGATAGCATTTATGAACTGAAAACAAAGTGCATACAAGAACTCGATCTTCAAAATTGAGCTTCCCGAGGAGCAGTAGCAAGTGGAGCAACGCAAAATCCTGGTGGTTTTGGTGTGACTCAACTGCAGGTAATCCCATGGAGGAAGAAGATGGACAGGGTGTGTACCTGGAGCTCAGTGGTGACAGGGTACTCGTCCATGTCGACGTAGTTCTTGTTGATGGCAGCCATGATGAGCTTGTCGCACTCCGGCTCCATCCACGTGGTGACGAAGGATGCCAAGTTCAGCCGCGGGTTGCCGTCCAGCATCAGCTCGTCGTTGATGATCTGGTACGCCGCCTCCTTCGGTATCGAATTCTCCGGCATCCGAAACCTACACACACCCATCACCATCACCATCATCATCTTCGAGAACGCAGAAGAAGGAAAGAGGCGTTCGCTTCACCTGGGAAGGGCGTCGCGGACGTAGCGAGAGGCGAACGTGGAGTGGACGGACACGTCGGTTTGAGAGGCGGTCTTGGAGAGCACCATGGCTTCTTGTTCTCCTACTCTGCAGAGCACAGATGGAGAATGAGGTGAATGGAGTTGAAAGAGACGAGGAGAGAGATGGACGTGTGTGATGGTTTGGTTTGGTTTGCTTTGCTTTGGGTTGGGATGGGAGGATTTGAAGGGACATGTAGGCGAGTTCTTATAGCAAGACGAACGGGAAAGAGAACAAGGTTCCCCGTCTCGTGACGGTGGTGGTGCTGGTTTGAGCCATCGTTTGCGGAGAAATGAAAACGGTGGTCGGCGGCCAGTTTTCTTCTTGCAGGAAAAGAAACGTATGTACGCGCATTAATTGAAGCGGACGACGAGAAGGTTCCCTGTTTGGTGGCTCGTCGGTGTGACCCGTTGACCATCTTACTGTTCACCTGATTGATGCCCCCATGGAATTCAACGTTCATACCACGTGTCCTCTAGAACCATAGTATATCACCATTTGATTAAATTAAAATTATATATTTATGAGTAAATTCTTTAAAAAAAGTCTCTAAATTTTTATTTTTTCGAAAGAGCACCCCTTTTGTTTTATTTTTAAATATTATTTCTTAGTTTTTAAAAGATGAAAACTCTCGTATAATCAATTTTTATTATCTTCGTCTCCTTATGAGATGACGTGAGATTTTAAGTGTTAGGTGTTGTTCTTATGAAAAAGTCTCATGTTGGACTATTTCACTCGCTCCTCTATCACATGGCTCATCGTGTTAGGTACTATTCTTATTAACCCACTCATCACTTCGCCCTCATTTTCTTTTTACCATAGAATGCCTCTCTTTTACGATCATCATCACAACCCTCACTGCCTCCTCCCTTCTACATGTTAAAAGACACTCGTGACATTGCCCAATTAACTAGCAACAATGGACTATTCTCTGTCCACCCAAGCGACATGGAGGGTAGGTACACGATGAGGCTAAAGTCCAACCTTTCATCACCATTTGTGATGCTGATAATCTCACCCCCTTGACCTTCCTCCCTCAATTTCTTCGACAAAGATGTAGAGATAAAGATCTCGAGGATCTTAGGAGCCACCATCGTGTTGAACGTAGCGATAATGTTACCATGAAGATGATTCCTGAGAATAAAGATAAAAGAGAGTTATGTAAAAAGTAACGTAAACTTGAGGGTTTTCGAAGAATTTATCCTATATTTATTTGAAATGATTGAGATGATAATAAGGAATACTTTTGTCAATTTTTTTATGTTGGATTATGTTAAGATATTATGCTCAGATATAGCAATTTGTTTTTCTCGAAGACCAATATTTTTATTAGATTCATCATCAAAGAACAAAATCATAGAAAGTATTTTAATCATCCGTCAAGTCAAATTAAATATAATAAAATCTAATTCATGATTTGCGTGCTTTCCTGATTACTTCCACCCTTGTTATGAAATGATACTGATGCTATTTATTTTACAGTGTGAAAAGTATTTCTAAATTTCTCAATTGAGAGAGAGAGAGAGAGAGAGAGAGAGAGAAAGAGTTGTTAGAACAGTCATGACGTTTGAGAAAGTTTGGTGTGATCGTATTTTGGACGGCAAGAATTTGCGTTGGATGGAGGATTAAAGCTTAGTGATGGCATTAAAGTAATCAGCAATGCTGTCTTCAGCTATAATGGAGTTGGGGAATCAATTAAGAGCTCAATCATGGATGTGGATGGAGGATTAAAGCTTAGTGATGGCATTAAAGTAATCAACAATGCTGTCTTCAGCTATAATGGAGTTGGGGGAATCAATTAAGGGCTCGATCATGGATGTGGATTCACAGAACCATCATCCCATGTTCATCTCACCGAGTTCACAATCTCTCAACCTCGTCAGGATTGGATTCATAGCAGAGAGTTGGATTTACACCACCAGCGGAAGTAATTGTCATGGTCAACAGTTTCCAGTTTTCTGGCACTCAAAGTTTGTGGAAGATGTCATCAAGTCTCCTCCCATCACCACATGTTTCGACATCTTCTTGGTCCTCTAGAGAAAGTTCTTGCACATCACGCCACAGGAACAAGTCATTCCTTTCTTGTTCTTGGAGCTCTTTTGACTTTTATCCGATTGTTCGGAGGGTAATCTAAATGAGCATCAGATTCAACATAATAAAACAAAACAAAGAACAGACAAGGAAGGAACAAAGGAAAGAGCACCGAATTTATGAAAGGTTGAAGGATGGGTGGAAATGAAGACAGAGTCAAAAGGCTCATTTAACTAAAACTTGCCATGTGTTGGTCCATTGATTAAGCTTAAATGTGTCAGGAAAGAAAGAAATTGTTTCAAGCTGAAGAGAGTTAGTTCTTTGTGCTCCCACATCTAAAGAACAATCACAATAATTTAGCTAAACCTACACAAGATTAACTGCAAATTAACTGGACATTTTATGCACATCAAAATACAAGAAACACCAGTTGAGGTTATTTGTTTGGAACTTTGAGCACTGCAAGAAATAATCACATTGGCTCAAAGTTCATTTTAGATTAAACACTGGTGAATAATGACATAAGAGTTTATGGTCATCCTATCTAGTAGATGAGGTATGCTTCACACATAATTTAGGGTTCGTTCATATCAACTAATTCTGACCTTTTGCACCTGCAACAATTCTACAATCTCGAAGACGTTTCAGTTGCCTCTTAAACTTCAAGCCAGAGTTGCTTCCCTTTTGGTGGTGTTGGTGGTGTGTGTCCAAAATCAGCAGCAAAAACTAGCAGTGCCTCTGGTTTTGGTGTTTCAATAATGTGGTAACCATGAATGCTTCCTGCACCGACCAAACCGTCCTTGCACTTTGTTGTGGTGGATGAGAATGGTACTGGCAAATGCGTGGGTCATGCAAGCAGGTCGTGAGTGATGGGTCCTCCTGGCTTTGCAAAGCTCCTCAGGAAAACCATGATGGTTTTGGTGATGTGCCAACACCAACTCATGGACTCGGGCAAAGAAGCACAATTGCATGTCTCGTTCATCTCTCTCCGCTAACAACATATTATTTTGCCAAAAGATCAATTGTCTGATACACGTTGGGATGCACCAAAACCAGCCTTCTTTTAGGGAGACCAGGAGCTGGTTTTCACACACACACAGTGACGCCCCATGGTTGCAAGTTTGGGTGGCAATGGCTTCAAGTTTCGGACTTTTCTATGCCTTGTGACTTCCATCATCATATTAATTCCGCAGCACCAACACAGGAGAGCTGTTCACACATCACAGCTGGTTGCGTTCGGAGCTCTCATGCTATGCTAAGAAGGTAAGGTGGGTTGAACAAGCAAAAGAAAGTGGGAACGCAGGCACTGCCGCGCACTATGGAAGATGAGGAAGCATATGGCATATGTTCGGGAATCAAAGGTTAATTTGAAGCGGGTTTCGTACGCCTTGTGGTTGAAGACTAGTGCAGTTCGAGGAAGGAAGATTTGATTCGGTCGACTGCAGCCGCTGTTTTGGCCTCGTGCTGGTAGCATAGTTTGACAAGTCCCATAGTCTCACATCGGGAAAATCAGACTTGTTATCTCCTATTGGAACTATAAATAAAGGCCTGAGCTTTGAAGTCATATGTACCACGAGTGGCACCACAAGAAAAACCTAAGTGTTTGCTTTGGGTTTAAATCCATACTCAGTTAAATAGTTTGGGCTTATAGTTTAGGTTTTTCTTGTTTAATATTTTCAGGTGTTTTATGGTCTAGGAACATCTTCCTAACGCATTTGTAATAGTCTCTTTTATAGTAGTGATTTACTCCTTTTTCGTCCGTGGATCTCAAGGTTAATTGATCGAACCATGTAAATCTGATGTTCGCTTTTATTCTTTCCGTTTTATTATCTTTGTTGGGTTACCAAAATTACCCTTTGGTAAATTTCCTGGGACTAGCTCTAACAAACTGGTATCAGAGCCTGGTTTCGGGATCTTTTGGCAACGATGACAGTAACAAAGATTGTTGTCGAGAAATTCGACAGAAATGTCAACTTCGGCATGTGGCAACTTAAGATGGAGGTCATTCTGGTTCAAGACGGAGTTGATTTGGCACTACAGGGGGCTGAGAACATTCTAGATGGTACGTCAAAGGAAGATCTTGCGGGTATGGATAAGAAGGCCCGATCCAGCATCATTCTAAATCTCTCTGATGAGGTTTTACGGGAGGTAGCTATGGAGACTACGGCTAAGAGTATGTGGGACAAGCTTAAAGCCTTGTATATGAAGAGGACAGTAGAAAATCGTCTCTACTTAAAGCAAAGTTTGTATATGCTTCGGATGATTGAAGGTACATCTATACTCTCACATCTTGATAAGTTTAATTCTTTGGTTATGGATTTGGAGAATATAGATGCAAAAATTGATGATGAGGATAAGACCCTATTACTTTTGTGTTCTCTTCCCCATTCTTTTAAGCATTTCCGGGATATTATTATTTATGGAAAAGAAATAATTTCGTATCAGGAAATTAAATCTGCACTAAAATCTAAGGAGCAGATAGACAGATATCACTGGGAAAAGTAGAGAGAATCAGGCTGAAGGCCTGGTTGTTAGGGGAAGAACAGATAAAATAGAATTTGATAGTAGTAGATCTAAATCTAGATCTAAATCCAGACATAAAAATTTGGAGTGCAGATATTGTCATAAAATAGGGCACATTAAATCTGATTGCTTTAAATTGAAAAATAAATTAAAGCAAAAGGAAAAATTTATTGAGAAAACTACTGAATCCACTGAAGCTAGTGTAGCAACTGATGAGAATGTTGGAAATATTTTCTCTGCTATTGATGACAGGACGAGGTCTAAAAATGAATGGATTTTAGATTCTGGTTGTTTTTATCACATGTGTCCTAATAGAGATTTGTTTTTCACATATGAATCTTGTAATTGTGGAATTGTTTTGATGGGCAATAATGCAGCATATGATATTGTTGGTAAAGGAACAATCCGAATTAAAATGCATGATGGTATTGTGAGGACGCTCACTAATGTTAGACATGTTCCTGATTTAAAAAAGAATCTCATCTCTTTAGGCACCTTAGAGGCCCTTGGGTGTAAATACACAACTGAATGTGGAGTTATGAAAGTTTCTAGAAATGCCCTTGTTGTTATGAAAGCTTGTAGGTCTGGTAGCTTGTATATTTTGTAGGGAACTACTGTCACAAGATCAGTTGTAGTCTCGTCATCATCATTGTCTGATTCTGACATCACCAAATTATGGCATATGTGTTTAGGTCATATGAGCGAAAAATGTTTGAGCATATTGAGCAAAAGGGGTTTACTTTGCGAACAGAGTACTGGGCCACTGGATTTTTGTGAACACTGCATTTTTGGAAAGCAGAAAAGAGTCAACTTCAATTCTCCGACAGTTCACAAAACAAAAGGTACTCTTGACTATATTCATTCAGACCTTTGGGGTCCAGCTCATGTTCAGTCTAAGGGTAGTGCTAGGTATATGTTGACTTTCATTTATGATTATTCTAGGAAAGTTTGGGTTTATTTTTTGAAGCATAAAAATGATATTTTTCTAATATTTAAACAATGGAAGGCTTTGATTGAGAAGCAAATAGGTAAACAGATTAAGCGGCTTCGAACAGATAATAACATGGAGTTTTGTGAAGGTGACTTTAATGAATTTTGCAAAAATGAGGGAATCGTTCGGCATCGCACTGTTAGGATGACGCCTCAGCAAAATGGTGTGGTCGAACGTATGAACAGAACACTTTTGGAGAGAGCAAGGTGTATGATCTCAAATGCAGGGTTGACAAAGGACTTTTAGGCAGAGGCAATTAATATGGCCCGTTACGTTGTCAACTGCGCTCCTTCTGCAGCACTTAACTTTAAAACTCCGGAGGAAGTTTGGTCAGGTACTCCTGCTGATTACTCTGATTTAAAAATTTTTGGGTGTCCAGCATACATACATATAAATGAAGGAAAATTAGAGTTTCGAGCTAAAAAATACATTTTCCTTGGGTATGCTTCTGGGGTGAAAGGATACACATTATGGTGTTTTGATCCCAAATCCCCAAAATTTGTAATAAGTAGAGATGTTACTTTTGATGAATTATCTATGTTATCTTCTAAAGAGGAATCTATTAGTTATACAAATGATAGTGCGCAAAAGCAGGTGGAGCTTGAGATTGGTAGTTCAAATTCTTTTCAGTCGAACTCTTCTACTCAAAGAATGCTAGTAGATGGTCCCGAGTCTACTAACGCAGATGATCCAGAAGAAGAGCAATACTCCATAACCAAGGATAGACCACGGAGAGATATTCGACCACCACAAAGATATGCAAATTTGGTTGCATATGCTTTGTCTGTTACAGAAGAAACAAGTGAAGTTGGTGAGCCTACTTCTTACTCAGATATAGTTTCTTGTGATAATTCCGCTAAGTGATTGATCGCGATGAATTAAGAAATTGAATCTCTCCATCGGAATAGAACTTAGGATCTTGTGAAGCTGCCTTCGGGTAAGAAAATTGTTGGATGCAAATGGGTCTTCAAAAGGAAGGAAGGTATTCCAGGGGTTGAAGATGTAAGGTACAAAGCACGATTGGTTGCAAAGGGCTATAGTCGAGTACATGGTGTTGATTTTAATGATGTATTTTCACCTGTTGTTAAACATAGCTCTATTCGTGTTTTGCTTGCTTTAGTTACCATGTATGATTTGGAATTAGAGCAACTTGATGTTAAGACAGCTTTCTTACATGGTGAACTTGAAGAACAAATTTATATGGAGCAACCTCATGGATTTGAAGTTGATGGAAAGGAAGACCATGTTTGCTTATTAAAGAAATCATTGTATGGATTGAAGTAATCTCCAAGATAGTGGTATAAGAGGTTTGATTCTTTTATGTTGGGTTATGGTTACATTAGGAGCATGTATGATAGTTGTGTCTACTTTCGGAAGTTAACTGATGGCTCTTTTGTGTATTTGTTGCTTTATGTTGATGATATGCTTATTGCAGCTAAGAATTTGTCAAAAATTCACACTTTGAAAATGCAACTGAGTAGTGAATTTGAAATGAAAAATTTGGAGCAGCTAAGAAAATTCTTGGCATGGAGATCAAAAGAGATCGAGGAGTTGGAAAATTATTTCTAACTTAGAAAAATTACCTCAAGAAAGTCTTGGAGAGGTTTGGCATGAAAAATGCTAAGCCAATTAGTACTCCTCTTGCTAGCCATTTTCGGCTATCTACTGCTCAGTCACCATAGTCAGTTGAAGAGGAAGAATATATGGTAAAAGTTCCATATTCTAGTGCCATCGGCAGTATTATGTATGCAATGGTTTGTACTCGTCCAGATATTTCACAAGCAGTCAGTGTGGTTAGTAGATATATGTCTCGCCCGGGTAAAATACATTGGCAGGCTGTGAAGTGGATTCTCAGATACTTGCAAGGGACTTCAGATGCTTGTTTGGAGTTTGGAAAAAATCATGACACTTTGGTTGGTTTCGTCGACTCTGATTATGCTGCGGATCTTGATAAACGAAGATCTTTGACAGGCTATGTTTTTTGCATTGGCGGTTGTGCAGTTAGTTGGAAAGCTTCCTTACAACCTGTCGTAGCTTTATCTACTACAGAGGCAGAATATATGGCAATGACAGAGGCGATTAAAGAAGTTTTATGGTTAAGAGGTTTGTTTAGCGAATTATATCTGCATCAAGGTGTTACTATAATTTACTGTGATAGTCAAAGTGCTATTCATTTGACTAAAAACCAGATGTATCATGAGAGGACGAAACACATTGATATGAAGTTTCATTTTATTCGGGATATCATTGCTGAGGGAAAGGTCTTTGTTCAGAAAATTCATACAAAGGACAATCCTGCTGATATGCTTACGAAGCCTCTTCCGGTTTACAAGTTCAAGCAGTGCTTGGACTTGGTTGGTGTTCATTATTGGTGATTGCCCATTGAGGCTTTTATGAAGAAGGTGGAGCAAGTTTTGTTGGGACATGCCAAGGTGGAGATTTGTTAGTTTGGCAAGTCCCATAGTCCCACATCGGGAAAACCAAGCTTTTTATCTCCTATTGGAACTATAAATAAGGGTCTGGGCTTTGAAGTCAGATGCACCACAAGTGGCACCACAAGAAAAACCTAAGTGTTTGGTTTGGGTTTAAGTCCATACTCAATTAAATAGTTTGGGCTTATAGTTGAGGTTTTTCTTGTTTAGTATTTTCGGGTGTTTTATGGCCTAGGAACATCTTCCTAATACATTTGTAATAGTCTCTTTTATAGTAGTGATTTATTCCTTTTTCGTCCATGGATGTAGGTCAATGTTAATTGATCGAACCACGTAAATCTGGTGTTCTTGTGGTTTTTATTCTTTCCACTTTATTGTCTTTGTCGGGTTGTCAAAATTACCCTTTGGTAAATTTCCTGGTACTAGCTCTAACACATATCGAAGAATCCATTCTCCGGGGTCTAACACAAAAGAGAGCTTCTCCGGTCTTCTTCGATGAAGAATGGTTAGAGGAAATGTTGGTTTTGACATAGCTGAACTCATGGCTCATCCAAATAAAAGATCGAAATACATACATGTTGGGCCGAATCAGATCGCCTGATTGGGTTCATTCGGGCATAGGGTTGACAATAACTCGTTCGAGTAAGTTCGATCATGAGGTCAATATATTTCGCCGATGAGATGTCAACGTGTGGAGCGTAAGTTAGCATGAGTTTGAGGAAAAAAAGTATTATTCTATATATTCATTATTTAGCAAATATATAAATATGAGCCTATTATACAAATTTGTAATATTTTTCAAAAATTTTATCTCGAGTCTCTTATTGACTTAAATATCGACCGATCCTCACAGTATTTTCTAATCTTTTATTATAAAAAAATTTAGTTACTACTTATAATACATTAGATGTTTTATCAATTATATGATGCAGAACTAATTTAATTTATCTCTTATTTGAATAAATTTAATTAGTTAATAGATATTCTTCGTAGGGTCTCACTTGATAATATATGTTTAGCGAGAAGACACGAAAGTAAATAAAAAATAAATATATTCAATCTTGATCGGAAATCTTAAAAATTTATATGAATGTTTATCGATCAAAATTTCATCGTATACTTGATATTTGATGAAATTATATTTTTTCATTTCTATATATTTTTTTTATTTTAAGTCTTATATCTAAGGTCTATATAAAGAGGTGAAAAAATTGTAGTTCAAGTAATTGGAGAATGGATTAACAAATCAAATACTATATAAATAGTGTTTTCCAATGAATAATGATTTTAATTTTCACATGAGAGATGTGTAGAGGTAAAAGATTTTCATGTTGGGAGTTTGATAGTTATATATTTTTTCTTCTATTATCTCGTCATTATTATCATTCTAAAATTTAATAGAGGATCATTTTTTTTATTTATAATTAATATTTTTCAAACCTTTTTTTAAAAGTAAAGTCAACCCTTAGTTTATTTCGTCATACCACACTAAATTGTACCAATTCTAACATTAAATAAGATAGAAATATTATCAATCCAACAACATCACAAGATTGATACACTACTAACTAGCTGACTATTTCAAGCAAAACAACTTTCAAGACTTCATCTTTGGAGCTATGAAGACAACAACATATGATGATGATACCTTCTTCTAGCATGACTTAGGTCATTAGTTTGATCCTACTCTCCATCACTTGCATTCACTGTCTTGCCATCCACAGTAGGCACTAATTCGGCTTCTTCATCAGCCTCCTCCGATATGGTAGGTAAGTTTGTCATCATCTTTTCTGGGGGTTTTGTATCCGAATCAGATGTCCTCCTTTCAGTCACCTCCATCTTTGCCTCGGATTGATCTAAATGCGAATCAACCTTATAGTCACGTATCTCTATTTCGCTTTGGGTCACCTTCATCTTTGCCTCGGATTGATCCAAATGCGAATCAACCTTGTCGTCGCATATATCTATTTCGCTTTGAGTCATCTCCATCTTTGCCTCGGATCGGTCTAAATGAGAATCAACCTTGTCGTCGCATATCTCTGTTTCGCTTTGGGTGACCTCCATCTTTGTCTTGGATTGATCTAAATGTGAATCAACATTGTCACGTATCTCCATTTCCCTTTGGGTTGGAAACGACGGCGCAAATTTATCATCATCACTGTCAATATCCTGTAAGTCATGACATGTTTAATATAACTCATAAAAAAAAGTATATTATCATAGTTGTTACCCACAGTTCTTACCGGCAGGTACAGTTGTGACCGCGGTTGTAAACCGTTGGCATAAATAAGTTAAAGATCGTTGTTGTGGTTGTTGTTGTTGTTGTAGTTGTAGTAGTAGTGTTCGGTGATGTAAATTTAACGAATCAAAATCTTCTTCTTCTAGTAAAGCCTACCTTATTATTTTGCTCTTCCTCTTCAAAGTCACTCGCCTGTGAACTGTCATCCACTACGGGCACGAATTCCGGTTGTTCAGTGGAGAGCGAAGGATGCTCCGAAATGGTAGGCCAGTTTGTCTTCTTCTCTTTGCGGGGGGATGGAAATGAATTAGATGTCCCCCTGTCATTCATCTCTGACCTCGTCTCGAATGGAGGTAAGTACGAATAAACATTCTCGTCCGTCCCTGTTTCGCTGGGGGTTGGAAATGGATACGGTGGCACGGACTTCCGATCCTCCTCCTCCTCCTCCTGCAAGTCATCATGTAAATCCGTGTCGCATGTATGTAGATATATATGTATGTGTATGTATATAAGGGTAAAGCAGGATTGGAGTTGGGAGTGAAGTACCTGCGGACGAGGTGCACGATTCGTGGGCCTGCTCAGGATTTCAATGATCTTCTTACCGTCAGCGTGGTAGGCGTGCCAAATGTTTGGGATGTGGTCTACTCGCTTTCTCTGGTCTTCTTGGATTGCGTAGAGGAAGAAATTGTTGCACTCCGATAAGTAGAGCTTGTGCAGGGACGTCAGATGCTCGATGCCTTTGGGAAGCAGCATCAACTCCGACAGGCCTTCCATTTGAAGCAAACGAAGGCTCTTCATTGACCCTTTCTCTATCACCATCCTGTTGACGTATGGTAAATGAAGCAGATGAAGCTCTTGCAGATTCGGGAACCAGCCTTCCTTGAAGCGTAGTTGCAAGCCGTGGTATGCCTGCCGTAGGAAAAGCACCGAAAGGTTATGGAGGTGGCAGAGTGCCGGGAGTGGATCTTCTTTCAGGCCGCTCCAGCCCAAGCACAGCTCCCGAAGCCTTTCTCCCAGGGAACGGAAGGAGGGAGGCAGCAATTGGGAGTCATGGACGTGCAGGCCACCGCCTGCCACGACCCCACCCTCTCTTCCCCTCCGCATCCCCGCACAGCGTTGCTCCTGAACCACCACCGGTCCCACCACCGTTCCCTGCACATGGAGCTTCTGCAGGTTTTGGAAGCAGTGGCCCAAGTCTTGCAACTGAAGCACCTCCTTCTCGTCGTAGGCCGTGATGCTCAACTTATAGAGGGAAGTCATGTGCGACACTGAGGCGCTCAGGAGCGGGCAGTGCACGCCTTTGACTTTGGATACGATGAGCACCTTGAGTTGGGTCAAGTAGCCGAGTTGCCTCAACGACGACTCCTCGTCCGCGGCGATGTCCAGGTGTTGTAAGCTCGTAAGATTCTGCAGGCCTAAGCCGCCCGGAGCCTTGACATGGCTGACGAATTCGAAAGATCGACGGCTTATGTCGTTCAACCTGAGAGCCAGCAGGTATCGTAGCTTCCTCAACTGGCTTATCCCCTTGGGCAGCTTCTCTATTTTAGTGTAGCGGAGATCCAAGGTCTGCAGATTGCCAAGCCTTCCGATGGAGTCGGGAAGGCGTTTAACCTTCGTCTTCCTTAGCCCCAGATAGTGCAGGTTGATTAGGTCCATGAACACATCAGGAACCCTGTCCATGTCTGCGCTTTCCAGATCCACAACCCTCAAGTATCTAGCATTACGTGACACCGTCTTCAGCAAGGTGGTCAGGGAGGAGTCATGCTTGAACACAAGTAAGGAACGAATGCGAGAGAAATCCATGTGGAACAAGGCGCTGTTGGCGGCGTAGTCATGCACCGACAACCGACGCGCTTCGCACCCCAACCCTCCCGATGATTCCGACTCTTTCCACACCATGCTAAAATTTTCTTTCCGGGCTGTGGGCAGAGTCAATTCACGCATCAATCCGTGCATCCCACATCTCCTCACCCTTCCGAAGCTATTCCTCTGTACACCGTGAAGCATGGACCGATGGACGAGTTCCTCCAGGAATTCCTCCGCCACTTCCTCCACCGTCTGTGTTTCCCTGTCCTGGACGAAACTTTCGGCGATCCAAAGCCTTATTAACTTCTTCCTCTTGATCTTGTAGTCGGGGAAGACGCTGCAGTACAAGAAGCAGTTCTTCAGATAACTCGGTAGATCGTCGTAGCTCAGATTCAGAACATGCTTCAGGTTGTCCAAGCTTGGATTGTTAGCGAACTCCCAGCTGAGCTTTTTGTAAACGCGTTGCCATTCCGCCTCGGTCGTCCCTTTCAGTGACATGAGTCTGGCTACGGCCACGATGGCCAGTGGCAGGCCTTGGCACTTCCTGACAATATTTCTCCCCACCGTCTCCAAGTGTTTGGGGCAACGCCTGTCGTCGGCATGCCAAAATACCTCTCGACAGAAGAGATCGAACGCTTGGCCTTCATCTTCAATTTTCCGAAGCTTCAACCGGTGCCTCTCTTCTGATGTCGAAGCTACCTCGTTTAGCCGTGTCGTGATCACTATTCGGCTTCCACGATTGTTATCGGGAAGAGCACGTTGCACATAGGAAGACAACTCTCCGCTCCACACATCATCGAGAATCAGCAAGTACCTCTTCTCCTGTAGAATGCTGCAAACGTCCTCCTGTACACGATTAAGGTCCGACGACCCATTACTATCATGATCCGATTGATCTGCGTCCAGCAGTTCCTTGAGAATTCTTCGCATCGAATGTTCGATTCGACAAGACTTGGAAACGGTGACCCAGATTTTGCAGTCGAAGCGATTCTCGATCTCCTGGTTCCCGTAAACTTTGTCAACCATGGTGGTCTTACCTACACCACCCATGCCCCAAACCGATATCACCGTGCGTGTCGACGTTTCATCTGTTAGCAGCTGAAACAAAATTTTCCTTTGTTCTCTGTAAATATTGTCGTCTTCTTCCCTGACAGGGTTTGATCTCGACGAATTGAAGACTCTTCCGACAAGGCCGTTTGCATTCTCGCCTTCGGCGTCATCATCATCTACTTCGGACTCATTCTTCTTGATGTCATAGCGATCCTTCATGGCTTCGAGATGGGATAGGCCAGTCTCTATAACTTTCAGCCGATTAGCTATGAGATGCCAGGCGCTGCTCTTTTTGTGACTTCTCACAGCTTGATTAAAAAAGGATCTGAGTCCACCCTGTGACCGCTCTACGGTAATATGCAAGTACTCGTCGATCACGTCTTCCATGGAATCTGCTATCTCCCTCGCTCGTTTCAGCCATGGCTCTATGGTGGTGTTATACTTCTGCATGTCCACGGAGCTCAAAAATATTTGCATGTGCTCGAACTCGCTTCTGATCCGTCTGATCGTCTCCTTAACTTCCGTCTTCAGCGATTCTTCGGCTCCTAAATTGAAGCCCATAGCTGCCTGTATAGCTTCGCCCGCCATGGCCACGGCAATCTTTTCGGCAACGAGGATGAGAAAAGACTCCATGTTGGGTTCTGTCCACAGAGTCATGCAGTCAAAAATTAGTCAAACAGAAATCTAATTTCTACTTTTGGTGTTGATGGATATAATCTCATTAATTTCTGCTATGGAGTAAAAATATAATTATCCTTGTCACCGAATTGGCTCAAGTTATTGTCCAATGTTGACTTTTGACCTCTTTCCAACGTAATAAGATGCAAGTTTAAAATAATTCGAAATTAAGATTATGTAATCATAAGTAGTATAAAATTTTGAATATGCAAAATATAATAAATTATTTTAAAATTTCAAAAATATTAAATAATGATGTTCTCAAATAATAGTACAATGAAAATATAATTATTAATATATATATATATATATATTAAAAATATAAATATAAAACTAATAAAAAATAAACAACATAAACTTGTATAAATGTATTTGAAAATCGAATATACATTTCAAATATGAATTAATATTTAATAATTTTTTTAAATCACATCGAGCCTCGATTAGAAATACTCGAGTACTTATATTAATTTAGGATAATATTAGCATTTTATAAATTTTGAAAATATCATATAATTTTATTTAAAATTATAAGATTGCCATGGTGCCATACGGTTTTTTAATAAGATTACATACATACATACATACATACATACATATATATATATATATATATATATAATTTAAATAAAATATATATTTATTTTTTTTTTTTAAATATCAAGAATATTAGAATGATAAATTTATAAAAAAAAATATTCAATAGATTTTTGAAATATAATTTTACCAAATAAAATTTAAATCAATACAT
The DNA here is from genome assembly GCF_036884655.1 of Musa acuminata AAA Group. Lineage (NCBI taxonomy): Eukaryota > Viridiplantae > Streptophyta > Magnoliopsida > Zingiberales > Musaceae > Musa > Musa acuminata. The sequence continues at coordinate 50,195,837 of NC_088334.1, read as the reverse complement.
ATTTAAAATAAAGTTTCCATCTATTTATTGCTTGTGGAACACTGAAAACATTTCATAGTTGCACATTCACTCAGATCCAAAATAATAAAGATCATATGACGACTCATGGGGTTCCTACTGATGAAGAAAAGGAAGATTAAAAGTAAAATAATTCCAGGCATAGGGTTCCTATAGAAGACAAAGTGAAAGACGCAGTTGTATAGATTAAAAGTGGAGGAAGAGACCGGAGAGGAAGGATCTCAGATGAACTCGACCCCTCCTTCAGCACCAGAGATGCACTATTCTCAGGGAAAGTTACAAGATAAATGGAAAGATTCCAAGCTCAAAAAATGGAGTAACGAGATAATGGCTTGTTGTCTTGCTCAAATCAATCAGCATAACATTCATTGACTGAAACAGTGAATAACTGAGCCCATTGATGAAGAAATCCGCATGTCATGCGTCTCGAACGAGTGAGAGCGAGAGAGAAAGAACGGTACCTGAGAGAAGATGAGCCTCTCGCTAGCTCCGATGATGAACCAGGTGACTCTCCTTCCTCGATCCTGGTTTTCTTATGCGAGGACGCACTGCCATTTGTGAAGCATATATATTATTTGGCCAAACGAAAGCAATGGGATATCTTATATATCCTTTTGTTGACTCAAGTCGATGAATACAAAGCTTTGAAGACGTCGGCATCTGTCCCCAACTCACAATTATTGTTTCGGTCTCTGCGTCGACCAATACAAGCCATGGATCTCGGCATTCATTAAGTATTATACTGTAGTGGTCTGCGGATGAGTGCAAGCCATGTGATTCATCGCGACCCGCGCGCGAGAGCGTGCTTCGCGGATCGATCGGCATTACCAAACAAAACTCGGTCTCGCATGCGTGGAATAGAACAAATATTCGAGCCATTTTAGATACACAGTTTTGTTAACACCGTATTCATATGTAAATTAATCATACGAATGATATGGCTGTTTGAAGTCCGATCGGAAGAGTAACAATCACATCAAATCATTTCGGCAATATAATGCCTTGGCTTGCCATGTATCCACAGCATGTCTTATCAGATTCAGAGAATTCATGCATTAAGTAGTAAACAGGATGGAGATGGAATCCATGCATTTGTTTGAGAAGGAGGTCTCTGAGTCGCACTTGCTATCTCTTTACTTGGTACAAATTAAAGGACGAGTACGATAAGCTCTGTACTGGTTAACACTGATGAGTTTCTGAGTTACCAAACTAGAGTTTTTTAGTACCATGTCAAATGAAGCATTTCGGATGAGATGCCAAAAGCCAAGGATGAATTGCCGGGGAACCACCGTGAGACACAGCGAGATACAATCTCCTCACTCTCGGTTGGCTCCCCAAGTTTTACCGCATGGGTGGGACTTGGAGCTCCGAATTACTGCTCATCATGCTGCTGCCACCTTGATTGCTTGTTGTTCCCATGCTTGAATGGAGGAGATTGGGCAAGGGGAAGCCCAAGCGATCCCGTTGCGCTAACATGCTTCTGTTTGTAGAGATAGTTGCGGTGTCAGAGTCGATCAAAGTGGCAGCCAAACCAATGGGGCGGAGCTCTGAACCGGTGAGTTGCTTACGGCCTGACATGGCAGAAGCTTGCGTCTGCTGTTGTTGCTGGAGCTGCTTTGTGTTGAGGAATCGTCCACCGGATCCCCTTGCCCTCTTCATTGCGTGAAGATGGCGTGACTCATGAAGATATGGCTGAAAAGATACAGGCATGAGTTAGTTGTTCCTATTGATAGCATTTCAGAGTTAGTTGTTAGTTGTGCATATATGCAAAATCAGGTCTATGTTAATTTTGGCAATGCAATTAATTCTCTTTTTCTTACTCGCGTAACGAAACAGAAGAAATATTTAAACAAAAGATAACGACTTATGTCCTTACAGAAGCGTATACCTTTCTATTTTTGATGAGTTTGTTTTGAGCCTCCAACTTTGCACGCAGCTGCCTCCTTCGAAGTATTGCATTATATTGTTTCGCATTGACATAAATGGGTTCTTCCGCTGCAGGTTGAAGCGGCAGTGGAACTCGAGCAGGGGATGCTATTCCCGTCATTTGTGGTTGAATCTGCAGGTAGAGTAGCACTGTGCCATATGAAGAAAATGAAGATAGCAAATCAATGAAAATTTATCTTTTACGCTACAGGTCGACACTAGTAATGTGCACGGGATCCTATAATTCCTATGATGTATATTGTTGCATGTTGTATTTTCCTAATTGTTAGTCGCAACTATATCGTATGCACTTGCCGATCGAAATTCTTCCTATGTTTGCCATTGGCCAATGTGCAAAATCAAGATTGGACTCGCTGATTGATAGCAAACGAATGAAAATTAAGACTGCTATGTGACTGATGTGCAAAAGCTTGTCATTGTTGATTTGTTCTTCCTATGTCTTTTCTCTCCATCAAAGTCTTAAAGTTCTAGCTGAAAGTATTGAAACAAAAAAAAAAACACTCCATGGACCAGAATGAAGGTGAAACCTTTAATGCATATACCAACAGATAGAAACCACAGTACAGTCCAGCCCTACTTGAAAATGGTGGAGCAACCAGATGTATGTCCAATTGAAAGCCAGAGAAAATTAACAAAACAAAATTTGTTTGAAACACTTACCACACCATGTGGTCCGCACACAGCAAAGATACCACCATAATATGGGTCAGCATAAGGGTATGGAACAGGAGCCTGCAACAAGAAATCCAGAAGCCCTAATATCAGAAGCAAATTAGTTAAATGAATTTGATGATACAGGGTGTCCCATATAAACAAATCATTTAACAGCTCCAAAAATACCAATACGAACTTACAAAGGACTGGCTGTAGTCCCATTTTGGAGGTGCAAGGGCAGCATCTGATGCCCCAAGAGATATGACTGGCTTCAGATGATCCTCGGCTGACTTTGTGTGTGTACTATCGATACCTAACAAAGGAGAGCAACTGTGTAAGAAGGTAAGATAATGTGGAAGAGCTAGAACGTACTTGCATAAAGAAAAGGGAACTCTGAAACCAAGATTTTATATACAGATCTTTATAAATTATACAGGCATGCAAAGCAACCTAGACACAAGAAAATACATTGCAAAAACTGAAGGAACTATTAACATGGCTGGCTTGAAATATTACATTACAGCATCCTCAACTGTCCGAGAACCCCAATTTGAAGTGTGCATGGTACATTTTGTACCATTGACATCTACAAGTATGCAAAAATATCTAAGTAAAATGTTTTAGGACTTCATGAATCATGATGCCCAATTTTCTATGATAAAAAGGAGAAAGTAGAAACAAACATTGGTATCAAATTTTCCTGGACCAATAAGCACCAAACAGTGTTTCCTAGTCCGAGCTTTAACTAGCATGCAGACCATGGCTTTTCGTCTGGTCCAGTCCGGTTCCGGGGTCTGGTCCTCTCTCTCTCTCACCCATGCTTGCTACTGCCACCATCGCCCACCCACTGCCCCAATACTTTTTCCTCCTCCTCACCATTTTTCCCTTCTCCTCTTCCCCTTCTTAATCTTCTCCTTCTCTTCTTTCCCCGTTCTCCTTGTCCTTCTCCTCTTCTTTCCCCCCTTCTCGATGCTGATCGGTATACCAGCATACCATGTTTCGGTGCACTGGTATGTATCAGATCCCTACTGATCCACCTAGGGACCAGTACAGGTAAATTTCCAACACTTGGATAAATCATAATCTTATCCATAAATATCCAACACTTGGATAAAAAGAACAAACTGCAAAGAAATGTCAGTGATAAGGTACATGCTTCCCACATACAGAATTTTCTTAAGAATCCTCGTGTTGCATTTGAAAATTGACTTCACAGGAAAATTCAGTGGTTTAAATTTAGCAATTTACTCCATTTTAAACTGTATAAACAGATATACATATCCAACTGGAAGAGAACATTTTTTATAAGAAATTAAAACATTCACCAATTAAGACAATAGTTACACTGTGTACAGATTATGGTTGACTAAACCTTTCAACAAGCCCTTTGTGTAGGGCAACTATCAAGCTTTTAATCTCATGGACATAATAAAGCTCAAATAGACCTGTGTATCTGGCAACTATCAAGCTCCCCATCTAGGCTCTAAATATGGAAGACAACCAGAGGAACCAGTGGCAATTGAGTACAGATTTGCAACAAGAAAAGAAAGAAACATGAGCAATCAGGCAAGCACTCGGTATATCTAGCAGAATAAGTATACAAGCCTTTGGTGTAGATAGAAGGTCAAGCTCACAATGTATTTTTATTCATTTTAAGTTAATTTTCCAGATTAAGGCAATCATCAAGTTTAATATTGATTACTGATAACAGAACAATGTGGTCACGCCATAACAAACAACTTTCTAAAGTGACATTATGCAGCAACAAAAATGAAATATCAACTCGAACAGAAGCAGATAGAAGATAATATTCACTACATCTAAGAACACAAAATCCAAAAGGCGTAGTAAAAGAGCATTTCATATTAGTTTGCCTATACCAGATTGTACTGAAATATGTTGCTCATGAACATTGTCTTCACTTGTTCCTGATATTTCTTGATGAGATTGACCAGTGGACTGAGTTGATGAGTCATGTTCAGATACCGAATGGTTCAATAGCTTTACCTTGGTACCATCTTTCCCCAAGAAGTCCATGTTCATATTCAAGTTCTTGGAATATGAGGACTCCGGAATAGTTGCACTATTTGAATTCCACCAAGTAGGATTGTTCACACAAGTAGATTTTGAATAGGGTCTATTCTGTGAACCTCTCATGCCAATGTCTTGCATTTCAGAATATCTTGCATCAAGATGCATATCCCAATACCAGGCTAGTTCTGGAGCAAGTGTAATTTCTTGCTAGTTGTAAAATCTAGCTAGTACATAGAAAAAAACAATTATCAATATCACTGTGTTGAAAGAAAGTTAGGAGCATCTGAAATCAAGACATAGACCATTTAAATAACTCTGACAATTTACTCATAATGATTTTCAAAAAAAGAGAAAAAGCATATAACAAGTTATTGGCGGCTATAAACATAATTTGCAAGATTGCTGAACAACATTAGCAAGTTGTTCAGGATTACTGACATAAGCTGCAACCATGATATTTGATTAACAACAAAGTTCATATATTTGTTCAAATCTGTGTAAAGAATCCATATTCACATGATTGACTTCAAGTTGACAGACAGTTACAAAGAACACTAATATTTGATGGTAGAAGGCATGGACGACAATGATCATCATGCACTGTATCCCATCTTGGCACAGCTTACAAGTCAGAAAGTGGTGGATATTTAAAGGTTGATGTCTACTAAAGTTGAATCCAGCAAAGTAGTTTTGGGTGGATGTAATTCTCTGCCATCCTATGTTAAAACAACCAAATTACTAGAACACCAAGCAATTTTGTGCATCTCCGACCCAAGAATCTACATACTGATCTACGAATGCAAGTTCAGCTCGAATGGATAACAGAATCCAGTAGGTAGCAAGATCTTCTTTGTGTCTACAGAGACCTTTAATTCTGTTACCTTTCGCATTATGGCTATCTATGGTATTTAGCCAATAGGGTCCAGTGCAGAACCCACAAAAGAATTTGTTTCTATCAGATTCTGGATAAAAAGATCTCAATAGCAGCAAAAGATCCAAGTAGCCGACCCCAAATAGTTGGGACTTTGTTGCTATTGTTGTTATAAATTATGGATGAAAATCATTTCACCTTTTTGTGCCAAACTGGACTTATGTGGCTTTAGTATCAAATCACTTTAATATTTAAGATTTTACTTTGTGAATCAAACTGATCTGCATAACATAAATCATTCATAAAAAGTGAATATGATTCGCATTTCAGTGATTTTACACACCCACACATAGAGAGGTGAAACTCAAAGAAGATACAGGCAGAGCAGGGGAAGAAAGGGTTATGGTGCATTAGATCCATAAGATCACCATGTTCATTAGAGAAAACCCATGGTTTGTCAGGTTCATCTGCAAAGGACCTAATACATGACCTATAATTAAAGGCAAGATATCCAACTATTTGCATCTCAGAATAAAAAACTTAGCACCCAAAATATGGCTAGAATGGCACAAAATAGATGAAAAGAAGTCTTCTTTTATCTTTAACATTCTGCATTTTGATATGTACTTTGTAGGCAAGATTATTCATACAAATCAATAGGCATCCTGGTGGACAATTTGGTAACCATGAATCTTGTTGCCAAAGGTTAATTTAAATCTCTTTCAGTATCGACCTGAACCTGAGATTATAATAGCTTTGGAGTATCCTTTAGAAAATTTCAAAAGCTAAAAGTACCAGAAATGCTCACATTTATAGCCCTCCCAAAGTGTAATTTCCCTCTGCCAAACATAACTTTGTTATACGAGTTTCACATAATACGAAAAAAAGTTACTAGAATCAGTAAACTCATATCACCAAAGAATTTCCATTTTTTCCCAAGCAGTTGAGCATGAAAGATTAATCCTTTGCCAAAAACTAAACCCACTACACTACATCACTTTAAAAGTGTCAGAAAAATGAATTTGAAGCAGATCAACCAACATTGTCGTGTAATATATGAGACTTGCTTTTTTCAGAAAAGAACTCCCAAACCATCAACATTTCAAGTATGTGGAAACACTTGTTTTTCTCTGGATTACACAGAGAACAGAATGGTTCTGAATCGAGCAGTTGTGCAAGTTTTTCATGGGGAGTACTTGCTGTTCTCTGGATTCAGTACTCCCCAACAGGCTGAGTTTTACAGCCTGAATTATGTGGAAAAATTAAAAATTGTGCGGCTTGCTCAATACTTGGTGAATAGATCATTCTACCCTGAAAGGAACACTAACTGCATTTGTTTCTCCCAATTTGCCCAACAAGCTGCAATGGCTTTTCCCAGGTAGAAACCAGTTTCCATCCACAGGTAAAAGGATATTGATCTCCAAAAAGGCAATTGTGATCACATGTTCTAAGGTATACAGTATCAGTCAGCTATAACAAAATGGATATTTCATTTCTATATAATGCGATTGAAGTATCTTTAGTAGTGTGCCTTCGTAGTATACAAGACATTTCACTAAAAAATCATTATTTTACAAAAATAAAAGAAAAAAAAATTCATGTGCATCCATGCAACAAAGCTTTTCAATTTGCTCTGCTATAGGTCACACAAATGACACCAAGAAACGAAGGAATCAACAATTCTTGAAGAAACACCATGAGAAGACTAAAAATCCCCACCACAATCACCTCTCATCCAAGAACCCGCAACCAAATGACATGCACCCACAAACCCAATCGGTTTAGGAAACCTAATCTCCATCTACCAAGAAAAGAAAAAGAAACCAAGCAATCAGCAATTCCAAAGAACAAATACCATCAGAAAACCAAAAAAATTACCATCACAATCACCTCCCAAACATGAACTCCGCAACCCAATGACATGCACCCTCAAACCCAACAGGTATCAGTAAACCAATCTCTTTCCTGCAGCAGAGAAACCGACAAAACCAAAGCCTTCTTCAACTATCCCCACAGAAGAAAACCTCTTCCCACAGACATCCCAAACCAAATCCAAAAGCAGGACCCAGACAGAATCAAGAACAGAACCTCAAGATTCACAAAAATTTCATCCAACAAGCAACAGTTCAAGTCAGGGTGCACCTGAGAGAAGGATCAAAAAATGATGATAAGAATAAAATTAAAAATCAGAAAAAAGTCAATGGGTTAAGAGCAAAACCTTCAGGAAGGGAACATGTTCCCTTTCTTGAGCCCTCCCTCTACCTCTCCCTTTACTTTCCTGCTTTCTTTCTCTCTCTCCCTCTCCCTCTCCCTCTCCCCTACCACCCTCGCATTAAAAAAATAGTTTGCAAAGCTTTCACTTGCCAACTGCACAAAAACACATCTTCCTTTATCCTTAGAAACAGTAAAGAGATAAATAACTCTCACTCCACTTCCGTCACCAAACACACTTAGCCGCCCCCTCCTTGTCTCTCTCTCTCTCTCTCTCTCTCTCTCGCTTTCTGTCTCATGATAAATTATTACCATCCAATGTCACCATGTTCTTGACTAATTACCCACGAAGTTGGTGCTATTCTCATCGGTGGCACTCCCGCTTTGCTCCAAAGCAGCCACATGTAGCCTTTGCCGATGACTCATGCCCACTGTTTGCCTGGCTTGTCTCGACCCACACCAACAACCCCTTCCTCCCATGCTCACCCGACAAGTAAAATCATTGGATCCAAGAATTTATCCCGTGGTGTAATTGGTAGATCACGGGAGTTGGCATCTTAGATTCCCCTCTTTTTCCTCCCTAGATTTTGTATGTTTGTCACGTGTTCATGGGTGGATGGCGCGTGTACAACCACAGCTAACACGTGCCTCACCCACCACCTTGAGGTGTAATATTAATGTGACCGACAATAGCTTGCATGTGTTGAACTCTCATTATGTGCTTAAATATCAATGATTACGGTCAAATATTAAATGTGAATCCAACCCATCTATTATACACACACACCCAAATATATATATATATATATATGAATCTTATCAATCAGAAAATGAACATAATCCTTGAACCTATTTACGACACAAACTCATTTAAACCCAAAAACTTGGCTAGTTCTTGATCAAACGATTATTGTGTTGGGTTATCATTTCTCAGCTTAGACATACTAATTAAAGATTTTGACAAACAACTGCTGCAGTTTTTTTGCTGGTTCATCGAACTCATGAAACAGAGCTAATTTGACTGGTGAGAAAGAAGAAGAGGATGGCTGGTTTGAGTAGAATTATTTTGATGAGACATGAAAGGAGACAAAAGGTACTCATGTACTATACTCAGGTAAATCTACTCCCATGTCCACAAACTGGAAATAGTAGTTATCATAGAATTCAAGAAAGCGATGACTCGAAAGACATGAAATATTCATTGATGGATGGGACATGATTCCCTATTTATGTATCTTAGGTACTCACCTCGACAAGGTGAAACCATAATAAGAAGAACGTGGACACAACCTCCTCCTTCTTCTTCTTCCCCAAATAAACAAACGTATAGTGTAAACGAGTGATGCAATCTACATTATATATTCATCCTGTCGTATTAGGTTTTCATGACCTAACTGGTCCATCGGTCATTGATTGATGAAGAAGACATTTAGCTGTTGATCGAGACCAATCAACTAATAGTTTCTGATCAATCATGAACTCTGTATCTAATTCATTCTTTGTGCATCTGTGATCAAGTCAAGCACATCCTAAACCATCTTTAACCATTCCATGCGCCAGATCGAGACATCCTTGTTTCCCGCTATGCACATTGGTAACATTAATATGCTTCACGTGTAATGTCCACTTGTAGCTTGAACATTCAAACAAGAAGGTCATAGTTATGCAAGCGTTCATCGAAAGTGATTGGACAAAGAATCGTGACCATATTTAGATCAATTCATATTCTCCAACCAAAAAGTGAATGAATCTATCTGTTTGTCTGTTAGCAAAGTGTCTGTGGCCCAAGTTTCAATGAAAATATACTGCTTAATCTATAATTAGATTAAGCTTGGGATTGAAATGTAACCATTGAAGTCAATTAATTTAAACATGTAGGACAGCTTATAGGGATGAGCATTTGAATGCACCATCAAATGCATCAACTACAAAGTAGGAAGTATTAATATGGTCTGTTGGAAAGGTTACTGTGCTTGTCCTCTCCTTCTCTTCTCTTGTTGGACACTTGCGATTCCCAACAACTCCTCAAGGTTCCAACACTTGATTGCCCTACTTACTACCGCTCTAAATGTGGTAGAGATTAGGTTAGCCTTTCACCTCTCGCAGCAACCCCATGGAGTCAAGACCTAGGCTTGTCAAGGCAAGATCCAGAAAGATAACTTCACTCAACCATTGATGGATCTTTGAGAAATGTTCCGCTTCACCTTTGTAGGGCCTTCTCACACATGGAGGTGGTGATTGTAGTATACCATTTTCCAGAATGTTTAGGGCTTGCATGTCCACTTAGAAAAGATATGTAGGACCACTAAGTGGCATTGACATGCACAAATAATTGCATAACAAAGTAGGCTTGTTCCAAGCACAGTTATTGGAAGACAATCTCTCTCTCTCTCTAGCATTCATTTCAGAAGTAATTAGATGAGGCAAATGGAGAAAGTACAGGGTGACACATAAACCTAGGAAACACAGAGATTGGAGAACAGATGCAGCAGAGCTGAACAAATGGATGAAGGGTGCAACCTATACAGAGGAGCTAAGACAGGCTGTTTGAGGACCGTCCGAGTTATGCTTTACAAAGGCTCAGCTCTGTATCTCCATAACCATGAATGCCCACAAAGGAGACTCGAGGAAAGAAAGATCCATAGGATATAGCCTAGACTGCTGCCAAGCTTCAGGAATCTTTTCTGCTGGACATGTTTCTCAAAGCAATTGTCTGAAAAGAGTAAAAGTTCCAATAACTTTAAACTTGTCCTACTTTTCTTTTATTTTCATTTCCAGTTCATATTGAACTTGAGTTTTTCTTGGGTGTCAATTTATCTGTAGGTTTTTATAGCTAAGGATATTTCTAAGAAATGACAGCAAGTGCTTAATTTGAGTATGAGAAATCATGTAGAAGCTTATATCATTCATGATCTTAGAAGTAGCATAAGTTTCACCCAACCCAGAGTGAGATTGAGGTTGCTGTATCATTCCCCATTGAACTTAAAAGTGGTATACATGAGAAAGATCTTAACATACAGAATGCAATATGTTGTGGATATGGTGATCACCTAGAAAAGCATCATTCCTCTCTGCCGCCAGTTGACTTTCAGGAAACAATGCATTTATTTTTTCCTCACATGGTTGCGTAAACATAAAATTCATAAAAAATTTTAATATAAAAAATTAAAATTAAATAATAATAGATTTGATATACAACGCATACGTTTCAATATTATCTAAAAAAAAATTATTAAATCTTTATTTGATCTATAATAATAGATTAAATATATGATGTCATTCAAAAAGTTTTTAATTGATTAGCAAGTATATTATCGTCAAATCCGAAGACTATAATAATATCAATCTATAAGGAGAACTATACTTGCCTTATTTTCTCTTTTTATTATTTACATACTACTATAAACAATCAACTAGAGACTAAGAGGAAATAAAAGAAGATCTGTAGACGCATAATGATTAGTTATTTTATCCCTATCATTTTATAGGTGAGAGCAAAAAGTCTATAATAAATAATTATGAGAGTCTCTCTCATCAAGATTATCTTCTAAGGAATTCTATTATAATTGGACTTCCTTTATATTAGTTAATAACCGTACTCAAAATCCAATTATGTCTATAATATATATTACCTAATTAGATAAAGTTATATAATCTAATATTTTTCATAAAAGAAATTCAAAATCAAAACAAATAAGACAAAGGTTATTTAAAAATAATTTTACTTAATTATATTCTAGAACTTTTAAAAAATATTTTACACTTGCATATAAATTTTATATAACAAGTCAATAAGTTAAACAAACATAATATTATATTAAGTCTAACTACCAATGTGGCTTATGACGGTTATATATCATTAATGTTATATTTTCTTCTACTTATCATAATATTATTAGTCCTTCTTAATGTAGTCCAAAATGATCCCTAAAATTTATCTTATCAAAATAATCCTATTATACACATTAAATCATAATATGTATGTACATATTATATTAAAAAAAATAACTTTAATTACATAAATATGATATTAATTATAATATTTACTCAAACATGTATCATTATATCTTTTATGGGTTGCTCACAAGCTCAATCATAAGAACATGTTCATTTAAATACTTTAGGTTATGTGTCCTAAGTGAATGAATCAACAATTAATATAATAAAATTTAAGTTTTCAATTAACATCAATCATTTCTAAAATTTTTTTCTCTAACCATTAAGTACTTCGTAGTATAATACATAGAACTATTAGAGTAATTGATATTCTTAGATTAAAAAACTATTACGATATGTCACAAAATATCTTCAGGGACTAGATAAAATTTCACAATATCAAAGTATACTATAAAATCAACTTTTATTATTTATAATATAATAATATATCATTTAATATATATATTTTCAAATTATCTCTTTAACTAATAAATATAAAATATAAAGTGGACTTTTTATTATCAAAGCAATTTATAGAAATAAATCGCATTTGAAAATATCACTATTTCAAGCTGACCTAATTTTACATATAATCTTTCGTTCTAATTTTAGATATAAATATTGATCAATAATATTTTCTTAAATATGAAGGAAGCAATGATATAAAAAAAACTTTATATACTATCATATAAAAGCTTATTTATGGTCATAAATAGATTTTTTAAATTTACATAATAAATTTTTTTTAATTTATTTTCTTTACGAGTTATTTAGGTTAATCCATATGAATCTATATCCTCATTTAGAAATTTTGTTTTTATATCTATATGATATAACTTAAAACCATAATGAGTCAATAATATTATGATGATTCTTCGTGAATGCATTTTAAGAACTAAAAAAAATATCTTATTATGATTGATACATTCTTTACGAGTAAAATCTTTAACCAAAGTTTGATTTTTATATTATTTAATATTACCTTTTGAGTAATGTTTATGTAATAGACTCTTTTATTATTATTGGATAATTTGATGAGTTTTCAAACATTATTTTGGTCTATTAATTTCAACTCTTCTTTTATTGCATCGTATTATTTTTTAGAATTGTTACTTTTCATAACTTATGAAAACAACGAGGGATCATTTTTTATTCCTATATCATAATTTAATTCATATAGATATATTATATAATCAACAAAAATTGTAGGATTTCTTTCCTTTTGAGACATTCACAAAACTATCGATTGTGATTATTTTATAAGTTCATTAACACAAATATCAATATTATGTAGAAGTTCACTGTTGTTATTTTGTTATTCATCTTTATTAAATTATTTTATTAAATTAATAAATAATCATATTCAAGAGATTATTATTTGTTAATTTAATAAATGATTTAATAAAGGTGAATAACAAAATAACAACGGTGAACTTCTACATAATATTGATATTTGTGTTAATGAACTTATAAAATAATCACAATCGATAGTATGATAAAATATAGAGGAGCATCAACCTTTATATCCTTAATATCAAGATTAAAATTTGAGATTTTCACTTATACTAATTCATTATTTTTTTAGAAATTTGTATCATTTTAAAAATTTCTAAATAAATAATAAAATATGCAAAAATACTCCTTGAATCCAAATTCTTTTCATGTGAATTGCTAACTCTAATCTCTTCGATATAATTATAAATATGTAAATATCTTAAGTTAGATTTTTTATGAGTTTATAATTCTAAAAAGTTGATAGAATGACTAGGAACCTACTTAAAAAAAAAATATATATATATATAGTCATCCCTAGAGCTTCTCTTCCTACTAGTACAAAAGAACAACTTATCATACTTTTAATCATATCCATAAGAGTACAATTTATTTTTCAACAATCTCATTATATTATGGCACGTATAGTACAACATATTGAGCACAAATATATTATTTTTCTAATAATCTAGCAAAAGAACCATAATTATGATCAGGTTTATTGTAACAACCATAATTTTATAATTGAGGATATAAGTAAAAAAAATTAATTTTTAAAGGGTAAAACTATAATTTTTTTATGATATATACTAAAACAATTTTATTTCTAAAGGGCATAAATAAATAATTGATTGTAAGGATATATATTAGAATTTTATTTATTTTTAAGGGATAAAATTATCGTTTTTAAAAACTTAATTCTTACTTCCATTTATGTGATTGCTATGTGAGGCATGCAGTTGTCGCTTTAGGCGGTGACTATTCTTATACAATTGATCGACGATCCCTCCGATCATTGTGAAGTGTTGTGTTGCCATGCCCTGCCTGACTATCGGGGTAGGGTTGTTAGGAGTGTCTTTGTGCCCTCGCTTCCGTTTGAGCAATCGTTGACTTTCGACATCCAATTGACATTGCCCGCAGCTTACAAATGTCGTAACAACATTGATGAAGCCGCCATAGGCAACAAAGCTATTGTAGTCATTGCATACGATGATACTGTTGCAACCGCTTGCGACTAAGGTAGGTTAACCACCATAAGGCTGTCGCACCCCGCGGTGCTTCTACTACATATGTAATCATTGCTCGTGACTAGTTTGATGACCACCAAAGGTTGTTGCCCTCAATCATATTATCGTCAATAACATATCATCGATAGTGGTCTATCAATAAAATATCGAAAACCTCACATCGCTCATAAGCAGATGATAGAATGGACTAGATAGAAAATAAATTAACAATACAAACAAATCGTTCGACCATCGTAAATCAAAATCTGATAATATCTTTTCACAAGCGAGGGTGTTAACAAATAAATCTAAATACAAAATAGATTTAAAATACTTTTATGATGTAAAGTATTTGATTTTAAAAGATAGCTGTGATACCAATTGTAAACATAAAAACTATTATATGCTACTATTATATGAAAAACTTTAATACAGAAAACTAAAATCAAATAATAATAGATTAAATATATGATATATATTTTTTAATATTATTTAGAAGGTCTTTATTTAATCTGCAAGTACACCATCGTCAGATCTAAAAATTATAGCGATATCGATATGCAATGAGAACTAGACTCATCTTTTTCACTCATTCTATCATTCATAAGATTGAGCGATGGATTAAGGACTAAGGAAGTAAAAGAAGATCTATAATCTTTCAATAATGAGTTATTTTGTCCCTATGAGATTTTGTCATTTTATAAGCAAATAGAAGATTTAGGATAAGTAATCAAGAGAGTCCCTTCTATTAAGATAATCTAGAACGATGTAATTTAACAATAGTAAGAAATGATATCAAGCTTGACTTCATGTGTTCTTAACTGCAAGAAAGCTTTTTGTAGGGTTGATGAAGTTGATGAATCCAAAGTTGCTGAATCTGAGATTGGTTGTTGGAATGTTGTCACTTCATTAACTGGTAAATGACTGAGATATGAATTAGCAGAACGGAGATGGTCACTCTTTCTTCTTCATGCATGTGGCAGTCCATCTGTCACAGCAAGTTGAGAAGAAGCTTAACAGTTCAAAGTCCAAAGAATTAGAGAGAGAGAGTAATGGCAATCAGTTCTATTCACAGATACAACTACACCTTAAGAAAGTGGCTCCACTTCCAAAGTCTTTATCTCGAAACACTCGGTGGGAGACAATTGAAATCCAAGTTCTATTCACAGAAAACATGTACACACAACTACCTTGTGAAAGTAGAACTCACTACCAACTATCATTCTTTGCCACTTTCTCATCAAAATTAATTGCTGTCACAATTAGACGTTCAAGTAGCTTCCTTCAGATGATCCAACTTACAAATATGTTATTATGATTGATGATCTTCAACTTGCAACGATTAATCTCCTCAAACATGTGATTCCAAGTTGTATTGCTTCATGAGTTTTAAGTTTAAATCAAGATCAACGCTGAGTTTTCTAAGGCTTGCAATCCCAACTTACAGACTATCTGACAAGTGAAGAACAGAAGGAAAGAATAGTTTAAGACCAGAATTTTCTAGGAAGATTAGGAGGAGATAAAGAAATTAACACGAAGGCATAGCAAGACGTCTTAAGAGCAGATATTTTTGTTGAATAGTATGCAGCAACAACAGAACCTTTCCTCAGAAATATTTGGATCAGCCCCGTGGGAATTAAGAGCCCACACTATTAAGCCTCTGAAGAAGAAGAAGAAGAAGAAGAAGAAGAAGAAGAAGGAGAACAAACTATGAGAGAGCGGATAGTATATATATATATATATATATACTGAGTCACCTCCTTGTGTGATTCACCTGTCTCGGCCAAAGCAGGAGACAGATTTATTCGTCCAAGCCAAGCAAGCCTGATCATCAAACTGCGGTAGCTCAGCTGTTTCATTAAGCCAGTCCATCTTGGACCGCCCAAGTCTTCCGCCAAACAGGCTCCGGCTTTACTGGTTCACATCCCATAGGGACCCACTCAGACAAAGAATAAAAATTTATTAACTATTGGGCCCCACAGTTCATGTCCATTTGCCCGGGATTGGAGAGAGGTAAACCCTGTTCCCTGCGTTGGAAAGGACAGGTGTTCTTCAGATGAAGAAGGAAACAGTTTTATTTTCTTTGATTGACGTGGCGTAAGGAGAGAGGTCAAAAGAGTGGCCGCGTGTACTTGCGACGTGAGCAGCTCACCAGAGCCGGTGCCTCCGCACGTGCGACATCCTTGTTCCCTAGCGCTCTCGCCAAAGCCGGAGCCCTTCGTACCCGGAGGCGGGAGCAGTCTTGGGTTGCCGACCACCCGTTCGACGGAGATCTCCGGCGGCGGCGATGGTATCGTTCCTGAAGGCTCTGGTGTACGGGGCGGGGGGCTTGGTTGTGGTGGGGATGGTGGCGCTGGTGACGTTCCAGGAGCGGCTGGTGTACGTCCCCGTGCTCCCCGGGCTCGCCCGTGCCTACCCCATCACCCCAGCCCGCCTCCGCCTCGACTATGAGGACGTCTTTCTCCGGGCCGCGGACGGCGTCCGCCTCCACGCCTGGTTCGTCAAGCACTCCCCCCCGAAACCAGGTGGACTCTGCGACCTACTTGATCTTTCTGGGGTTCTTCTTCACGATCTTTTTCTCTTCTTTTGTGGGACTTCGGTGGATCCCCTTTGGAATTGCACGATTCCTCTTGGATAATTGTAGATGATTGTGAATTTTGTGTTTTTTTTTTCCTTCGAGGAAACGAAAAAGATTAGGGTTTTGTGAGGTTTCGGGGACAGATCTAGAGCAACGTTTAAGGCTACTCGGACGTGCTTTCTTGGTTTCTTTTGCTCCTTGTGATAAGTAACTTTCGCTTTGTGTTTTATCTTAATCAGGAAGAGAATTTTCCCTCCCTCACGTTCTTGGTCATTTTTTGCGTTAGTTCCGAGTTCTACGAGTTAGGATCAGGGTACTCAAAGTGCTGTTCTTGGGACTTAGCCTATATTTTATTGAATGCTGATGCTTTTTTATCATTTGTCATCTTATGTCTGAGTCTGGTGACAAATTGTTGCTCTTTTTCTCTCCTTGCAGTGTCAAATTTTGTTGTTGAGGAGGTCATGAAACTTCTCACATTCAATTTCCATATTAGTTTTTGGTACTTGTTTGAATTGTGTTCTGTCAGTTCGACAATCTTGAGATGCAATGGATAATTTTCACATTTTTGCTACAAATATGTAAATTATTATTGTAATAGTTAAGTGTTTTTTTAACCTTTTTGGGGTGCCAGTTGAGTTGTTTCTCTGGTGTTAAAACAGTTAATGTGGTAAATTAGGAAATATTCAACTGGAGTGGCACACATACAATTGTGTGTTTTAGTAGATGAACGAAATAGTGATTGCAACCACAACAATTCTTTAGGTATAGATTCAAAAGAAAAAATGGATGAAAACAAATGAGATTTATATTGAGCCTTGTGCATGAGCATTTGATTGTAGAATTTTACTTGTGATTGTAAAAGAATGGCCTAATATGCATTTAGAAGAGAGGAAATATGAAAAATTAACTAAATAGATCTCAATTAGAGAAATACAGATTTAGAAAGATTAATGCTGTATACAGTCTGACATCCTACATCATGGTCTAGGAACTTGGTGCAAGGTTTGAAGTTTTTATCTGAACCTGTACTGATTTCTAGCTAGATTGTTACATACTAGCGTACCAATACATCAACATATTGGTTGTCATGGACCAAACAGATAGAGGGAGAGACCATTTTGACCAGCGTACATCAGTGTACCAGTACATAGTACATCAGCATATTGAACGATACATACCGATACCAATAATGCCTATATCTAACTTAGACCATTTTAGATTTAAGGGCTCATTCTTGTATAGTATTTTCTTTTCTCTAATGTAAAAATTATCTCAGTTGTTTAGTTCTCTAGCTGATAGCTTAGCAGGCCCTTTCTCTTCTTTGAATTGTTGAAACACTTGTTAGAGACTTTCAACCAAGAAAAGCCTCATCTAGGAAGGCTGGCTAGTTATTTCTTGTGGAATATTGAAACTTGAATTTCATGGATTATCTCCCTTAGTACTAACTTTAGACATAAGGGCAATTTCCGTGGGTGGAAGATATTCTCATGTACGATTTTGGGATTTGCTGGATGAAATTAATGACCAGGATGAATGTTGGTTCAAAGTGAAGCAAATTATATGGAAGTTCTACAAAATTATTATTGAAGCTACCATATAAAGATACTCTAGGATTGTAGTCTAACCTTCTTCAAAAGGTCACATTAGTAGGACATAATTCAATCCTCATCCTAAAAACATTTATCATGTATAAATTTATAACAGTTACTGAACATAGATAATATCTGTTTCATTTTTGAAAATAGTGTATTTTTTGCATTTCAATCACTTTCTCCCTGTTTGTAAGCATTGTATCATTGTTTTGCAGGTCCAACAGTACTTTTCTTCCAAGAAAATGCTGGCAGTATCCTGAAAAGTGTTCGTCTCTAATAAACTGTCTTCTAATTCAATTAATGTTGTATTTTGTATTTATTAGAAGCCTTAAACCAAGTTGCTAGATATTGCTCACCGGCTTGAATTTGTCCGGATAATGATGCAGAGACTGCAGTGCAATGTATTCATGCTTTCATATAGAGGGTATTTTTTGTGCCACAAGATTGTCTGGTTTCTTGTTAGTTGCTATCTGATATTTGGCAATTAATCACTTCTTACATGTAATCATGGGAAAAATGCATGCATGATAATGCAGGTACGGGGAAAGTGATGGTCACCCATCACAGCATGGCATCATAATGGATGCTCAGGTTTGTTAATGTGATGCTTAGGATTGTTAATTTGTGTTTGTGTGTTTGCAGTGTTATTGGATTTCTAATCATGACTACCAAGTTTTATTTCTTAATTAGGCAGCATTAGATCATCTAACACAGAGAAAAGATATTGACACATCAAGAATAGTCGTCTTTGGGAGATCTTTAGGAGGTGCAGTTGGTGCAATGCTTGCAAGAAATAATTCTGATAAGGTATTTATTCAAAACCAGCTGTTTGTTTCTGTATGGTCGAGTTGTTGTTGCTTTTTGATATTGCAGGTGTGATGTTGAACTGCAGTAGCAAATCAATATCATGATTCTTCGTGTATGATTGTTTGACAATTACCTTTAGATTTGGTACATCACTACCTTTTTTATTCTTTTATCATGGCTTGTTTGCTTTCTGTTTGCTTAAGTTTGAGGTGTATATAAGCTCCTTATTTGGCAATAAGTCTCCTAGGATGTACTGGGAACTTCTCATGTATCAAGTGATTTAGAGCTTGGCAACTTGGCACTCATCAATTCTGGTTTTCATTTTATTTTTATTAAAAAAACAGTGGATATGCAAGACCAACCATTAGTAATCACTGATAATTGTGTTGTTGTTAACTGGAACATTAAAGTATCTGCAATTTCTCCTTCCATTTGAGGAAAAAATTATTGTTGTTAATTAGTCTTCCTGTAGGATTTGACTAGGTTGCTGGCTTGTCATTTTTGGGTCTTGATTGCTGTAAAGCTCAGAAGTGGTTCTACTCTAAATTCAGGTCTTAAGTCTTAATGCTACACTAAGATGCATTTTTTAGCTCTTCCTCATCTTCATATTGGTCTGTAAATTATTCTGATGGAACTTGTTTGTCTTTGCAAAATATCTGCTGTTGGATTATAATATTTAGTAAGTTCTTGAATCTTAATTGTATCATTCTAATTCCAGGTTTCTGCTCTCATATTGGAGAATACTTTCACTTCCATCTTGGACATGGCCGCGATTATGTTTCCTTTCCTCAAATGGTTCATTGGTGGCAGTGGATCGAAAAGTCCAAAGGTTCTCAATTGTATTGTACGCTCACCATGGAGCACAATAGATATCATTGACAAGGTGAGTCTCCATATTCATGGAAAAATTTTCTGAGGTAGCTTATGGGTTATGACTGTCACCTTCATTAAAAGTGTCTATAATTTATTGATATTGCAGAATAGTTGATATCTTATATTGACTTGAATTGATTGCCTTCCCTTTTTATATGAAAAGTAAATTGCCTGGTTGTTATTTTATTAACTTTATGTTTGAGTTATTTTAAGTTCAAGACTAGTCAAATCATTTGACCCATATATAACCTTTTTGCTAACATCATGACCTTGGTCTAACAAAAGATTCATTCTGCAACCATCTGGCATCAGAATGAATTTGTGGCAGGAGTCTGCATAAAATAGCAAGAAATTTTTTTATAATTGCAGGGTGTTTGCTTTTTGTGATTTGTCTTGTTGGGTCATAATATATTTGTTTTTTCTTAAAATTGTTGTCACCATCCAGTCAGAACAAAACCTTCCAAGCTCTTTTGAAGACTTAAGTCAAATATGTCTGCAGTTACCTTTAAATACATCTATATTTACCTTTTACTTATATTTGATTTCAGATTTATCATTGAACCAGAATAATAAGCGAGCAAAGTTCTGATTTTGGCAACAGGAAAAAAGTTAATATGAAAGAGTTATATATATATATGTATATATATATATATATGTATATATATATGTATATGTATATATATGTATATATATATGTATATGTATATATATATGTATATGTATATATATATATGTATATATATATATACATATACATACATATACACATATACATACATATACATACATATATATATATATATATATACATATACATATATACATACATATATACATACATACATACAAAATCAAAAGAAAATACTTTAGAAGGGAAACCAAATGGTGGCTCTTGTAACCCTTCAGTTGCAATACAAGCAAATTTTTATTGATGATTGGGTATATGCACCACATTATATTCTTATACTGAATCAAGCTTTCCATTAAACAATGCTGTGTGTTAAGGACTATAATCTAGGAGATATGTTGTGAATTAATTGTGTTTCATCTGATGAATAATTGTAAATCCATCACTCAATTGGAATAATTTTTCAATATACCTCTTTAGTGACAATTTGATAGTCATGATATCATATGGTAATATATTGTGAGATATGAACATATGAACTTTTACAGTCATGATATCATAAGGTTTAGAAATGCAATATATTGTGAGATATGAACATATGAACTTTTACAGTCATGATATCATAAGGTTTAGAAATGCAATATATTGTGAGATATGAACATATGAACTTTTGTAGTCATGATATTGTAAGGTTTAGAAACATAACATATTGTGAGATATGAACTTACGAAGTGAACTTTGCCAAAGAGTTCATCTCTTTTCATTATACTTTTTTTCATCTCAGCATGATTTTGCATGTTAGTAATTTTTTTTGGAGTGCATGATAGGCCCAGCACTGGGCAAAGGAAAAGATGATACAACTCTGAAATGTCTTATGGTTTGCATTTCAGATGGTCATGCCAATATGGCCTATTTCACTTTTAGAGTTAGTTACTCATCTGTAGATGATTATAAAGATTTTCTGATTCTCTGTAATAATAGGTTACTTTTTTTGTTTCACGTAGAATTTGGCTCTCAGCACTTATAGCAAAGTGAGCATTAATTGGTTATACACTTACCTTAGCTTGGATATGTCTCAGACAACGAATTTGGATTTTGGACAAATTTTTTACATCGACAATAAAATAAAAATCTACTGGAGGAATACTAAAAAAACAGAATTGATATTTTCTCACTCAATAAAACCTAACCCTAGACTTAAACAGATTCAACTGACAAAATACATGACTCACCATAGATGACCATGAGTTATCCTACATCACAGGACCAATATTCAATTAGGTGATTAGAATTAGAGCAGGTCAGTGGAATCAGATTGTCAAATTAAGATTGGGCTGGACTGCCCAGCATCAACTGGAATTAGCTCAAGATTAGCCAGATGTATCCTGGCCTACACCAATGAGTTTAAGCCATTCTCAACTGATCTAGACGAACCCTTGTGCTGTGATCACTCTATCCCAAAAATTAGGGGATCTGGGGCTGGCTTGGAGGTGGATTGTTGAAGGCAATTGATTGATTTAGGGAAAGGATCAGTGATAGAAAAACCCTGTTTCATTCGAGCGAAATGCAATGTTTTCTTTGTCTTTCGTGGTTGAATGTTGATTAGCAATGTTTTGTATGTATCATTTAGATTTCTTGGAAAATGACTTTTTAAAGTCCACACATACTTCATTCCATGATTAAGCCCTAGACCTTGTATAACTTGGATCACTAATTGTCTCAATGTAATCATTAATTGAAAAACATAATCTCTATAAGATGTAAATATAAATTACTATTTAAACATACCGTGATTCTAACAAAAATTTGGTAACCTAATGTTGTCAATTAAATCTTAGTATGATCTCATGGATGCTAATAATCTCTCTTAATCTTCAAGAAAGCTGGAAAATCAGTAATGGATTGATTGAGAGTTCAAGATTTAGTCTTTACAATAATTACTAAATCTTAGAAGCATGGTTCAAAAAACTGTGTAAGTTGGTGTGGGGTCGTTTTTACTGGTCCGAGTCATGGCCAGTACATGGACTGGGCAGTTTCTCCTGGTCCAGTACGAAATAGGGTCTGCCAACTAGTGTACTTTTCATACCGAGTGGTCCCATTAAAATTTGATTGGTATAAATGTTGGTGTATTAGGGGTGAACTTATCATCTAATACATGTCCCTGGGGCACAGCTGTCTCTCTCTTCTTTTTTCTCCTTTCTTTCTCTTGCATGTTCCCTCTCTATCTCTCAATCGTCTCTTGTGTGATCTCTCTTCTGTACTCACCAAGTCGCTGTGGTTGCCTTCTCTTCCTTGTGTCACCATCACCTTCTCCTTATCTCATTGCGTCACTGCCACCACCTCCTTCTGGGGTGCATGGCTTACCCATCAGTAGAAAATAAGGAGAAAAATTATGAAACTCAATTTGGAAGCCGAAATTACAAACCTGGTAACTATGATCAGAATTCAGGACTTACATCTCTCAGATCAAAACAGAAACTTCCACTACCTGAACCATTCATCTGAACTGGCAATCTGATGATCATATGTGATGATTCCAGAGCCCTTTACTCTCCAGGAAAAGTTTGTCCATCTAATTATAATTCGGATATATTTAAAATGTGCTTTTCCATTGTCTATCTAGGTGCTTGCTTTATTGGGTAGCTTTTGCTGAAGTTCTTTGCACTTGTGTTTTCTCATGCAGATTGAACAACCTATTATATTCCTGTCCGGCTTGCAAGATGAGTTGGTTCCCCCTTCACACATGCAGATGCTGTATGCTAAAGCTATAGAAAATAACAGGGACTGCAGATTTGTGGATTTTCCAAACGGCACACATATGGATACATGGTTCAACGGTGGTGAACGATACTGGAGAACAATCCAGTTGTTCCTGGATCAGTATATTCCGGAGATTAAGGAGTGCAACGTGAACTGTGAAGTTGATGATAAGGGTAATCCATCTGATTAGATTTTATTTCCATAGCTATGGAATGCCACTTTGCTCCTAATTCTCTGCATTCATCTGGCGTTGAGTCAGCTGACAACTTTGAAGTTTTTAAGTATCATGTGGATAGTACTTCACTTCAGTGGATATCATGCGTGTGTGTGATGGTTGATTCATAGTGAGGCATGGGTTTAACTTTTGCTGTGAATATATATTAAATTAATGATCTGACAACTATACTGGAAGCTCTGTTGCTATCTTTAGTGCCTATGTAATAAGCAGTAAAGGCTAAAGGTAGGTAAAGTGTTTAGTTTGGATTATTCCATACACACAATAACTTAATGGCAATAGTGATGATTCTGTATATTTTTGTTTTGGTAGCACTAGATTTTGTCTTAAAAGTTGTTCTATACTCTTTTTATCATTCGTGACATATCATTCCATGTTCTTGTAGATGATGCAGCAGGATGATCGATTGATTACATTCTGTAGCAAAAAGAGAATGCAAATAATGTCTCAGATGCTCCAGCAATTATCTTTTAATGGGACCCTCAATCTGTCTCTTTATGCAGTTCATCAAGGGGATTTAGCTAGTTTTTTGTGCACTGCTGCCCAGAAGATGCCGAAGTTGTGACTCCAAATGATCCTCTCCTGCATAAATACTGACACTTTGTTTATATGAAATAAGGTTGAAATGTTGATTTCCGCTGAGGCGAACGTCATACTCTGTATTTTTGAACTCAAATCACTAGATAGTCCAAAGATTTGCTCAATTGTTCTTGTCTTTCTTATTAATGTATTTTTGGACTCAAAACATACAGATTATCTAATCGGAAGAAGAAGATTGTTTGCTGTTGCTTCTATGTCTTGTCGTATGATTTCTTTATTCTCCGGTCACTTTTTTCCCGTGCTTGCGTATACATAAATCACTATCTCTAGGACTTTCTAATGAAGTAAACAAGATTTGTTTTGTTCATAATTCTTGAGGGATTACCTTACGAACTGGGAAAGTGGAAGAAGAGGTCAAAATGTCGACTGTTGGTTATAGCCTTGATTAGGCAAGGTTTCATTGTCATTTAATTGCCATACTTGTTGCTTAAAGAGTTAGGATTTGATTCACAGAGCAAGAGTTATTGAATAGCTGCTTATAATTTGTTAGATCTGGTTTTTTTTTTTGTTCTTTTCTTTTTTTTTCTCCCTCTTTAATATAATATTATATGTTCGTCGTAAAATTCTCATTTATTTTTAAATTTAATATAAACAATGGATGATAAATATAATCATAAAAAATTAAAAATTATATCAACTAATTTATATATGTTACCATAAGATATAATTAACATATTAAGTTAACTATCCTATAGCTGTATAATTAATTCATTGCTTCCAGTGATGATTAGAGGCTAAAAGTTGATCCTCATCGGCTAATCAAAGCAGATAAATTTCTTTTAAGAAGAAGCAATGAAAAATTAAAATAAAAGACCCATAATAATGAGATAGTCCACAAAATAATAATAATAATAATAATAATAATAATAATAATAATAATAATAATAATAATAATAATAATAATAATAATAATACGTGTCAGACATCGCCAGACCAGCGTTGGACCGTTATTGATATCTAAACCCTCGGTTTGGATCTACGGATCTGCCTCTCTCTCTCTCTCTCGCTCGGAGGGTCTATAGAATCACAGAAAACGCCTTTTATTTCTTTGGATTTTGGGTGTTTTCCTGCTCGATCCGTGAGACGAAGCGCCGCGAAGCAATTCTATAGTTCTATTCCCGAATACTTCATTCGAGCTCGCTGCGCTGTGGGAAGAGGGTCGGAGGAATGGACGGAGGATCGGCGGGCCACTACAACCCCCGGACGGTGGAGGAGGTGTTCCGCGACTTCAAGGGTAGGAGGGCCGCCATGATCAAGGCCCTCACCACCGGTCAGCACAAAGTTCCTCTCGCTGTCTCTCTCTCTCTGTCGATACGTATTTTCGTGCATCAAAATGTTGCCTCTTTCTTCTTTCTTGTCCATCAAAAAGATCTTGTTTTTTTCTCTTCCTGTCGACCAACTTAAGGGTTCTCGGGGTTTCTTTTTTGTAGATGTGGAGGATTTCTACCAGCAGTGCGACCCCGGTGAGAACTCCGCTACCCTCTCTCTCTCTCTCTCTCTTCGTTGCTTGGTAGTTCTGGTAGTGGAAGATTTTTAGGGCTATTTTTTATTCCAAACATTTAATATCTGTAGGTATTTGTTTCTTGTGTTGATTCTGCGGTACTCGCTTTAAGAAAAAAAGAAACCCTCCATGCTTCAATTTTAATATTATAAATAGATAGGGGAGGATGAATTTGGTATCGTGACACAAATCAACTCTTCAGTGACAGTTGTTGAAATCCGCTACGTGAGCGATCATCGAACCTAGCGTTCAGAGCTGAGATGAACATGTCCTTTATTCCTCGACTTAGAGAGGAAGTCCATACAACCTCATTTTTTCAAACTGTTATTGAGTTCCTGACTTGTGTCATCATGTCGTTTTCACAAACCAACTTACTAGTTTATTCGTTGTTTGATTGATTTAAAATTCCAGCATGCAACATAGTAGCCCTAACTTTTTTGTAAGGGAAAACTTGGTTCACCTACTTCTCACATCTGAGGACAAAGTCAGGGCTGTAGGCCTCTCTTTTTCTTGTCAGTTCTTCTTCCCTTCTAATTTTCTTTTGCCAGTGTTGCACAGATATAGATTGTTGAATTGTGTTTGAATTCACAATTTATTGCCTGACTGATGAAAGAAACAGAGAAAGGACTCAAGGTAAGACAAATAGTTTTGAATTGTTGTTAGAAGTTTTGACTAGTCAGTTTAAATACCAAGCCCGAGAAACTCTAGAATGGCTTGGTTTATGTATGGGTCAGTTCATTTTGAAACCAATCCAAAATGCTTACCATATGAAAAGAAAAAAACTAGAAGGGGTACATAAACTTCTCCATTGTATTCTTTCTTGTTTACATAGTGACTCTACTTACTCCAGCTTTCACCTCAATATCTGATGAGTAGTCCATTTCTCATCATATCTTTATTTGCATATGCAGATGACTTTAGACCTTAGCCAGAAAAAAAATAATTTTTTATGGTTGTGCTTCTTAACTATATGACCCTCTTTGCAGAAAAAGAAAATTTATGCCTTTATGGATTTCCGAATGAGCGCTGGGAAGTTAACCTGCCAGCAGAAGAGGTGCCCCCAGAACTTCCTGAACCTGCTTTAGGCATTAACTTTGCAAGAGATGGAATGCAAGAAAAGGACTGGCTATCCTTGGTTGCAGTACACAGTGATGCTTGGATACTTTCTGTTGCATTTTATTTTGGTGCTAGATTTGGATTTGACAAAGTTGAAAGGTGATTAATTAATCAGACTGTTTGGAGAGATATAATGAATTTTTTTTATAGTTTCAAATTTAATTGCTTCTTTATATGTGTACCTTGATGCCAGGATGTCTTATGGATTTCTAGTTTTGTTGCTCATATGTATACTCTGTTCAATGCTTCTTTATATGTCTACCATTGTATAATGTTAACCAACAGTTTAGTAATAATATACCTGCTGCAGCAACAGTTTAAGTGCTTAGTTTCATTCATAACTTTCACTCCCAAGTATATATTTTGACATGCAAGGTTAGCATCGAAAATGCCAAGAGAAGTTTCATGCTTGTCTTGTGTAGTTTGTATTAGTGGAATCTGCAATGAAAATCCAATGAATTTTTGTAAATGTCTGGAAATGTCGGATGGAGTGAGACTGATATCAAGGTGTTTTATATTGTAAAATAGTCTGCACAGTATATTGTGCGCTCTTATTCTGATAGAAAACTGCAAACATGCAAGATTCCAGTAAAAATTCATATTCAGTGCACTGATTATTATCCTAAATTGCTTTTTGATTAGGGCATACTAGGAGGCAAATGGAGTCATTGTTGGAGAGTTTGTTTGTAGGTGATAGTGAAAACTTTAATTATTCAACTGAGGGCTTCATTAGGATGAAGAGCCTTTAAGATACATGATTGCTAAGCGAGAATTTTATATTTGACATACATCTGACGAATCTTTAGCATCATGATACATGAGACATTACTTGTTTGGAATGAAAATGCAGCCAAGGTGTTGAACCCCAGTGGATGGTTGTTTTAAACTGAGCATCACATGTAGAAGATGCACAATAAAGTGCAATCATGTGTTGGCAATGTGTGCTTTCTACATGGCGAATATATGCATATCAAAGAAGGTAGAAAATAGGCTTACTGGTCCAACATGGAACCATGTATGCACCATATGAATGCCACAGTATTTCAGCATTAGCAGTAACAAATGATAATTTCCTGTGTCCACTTTGTCTTCAGGCAAAGCATTACATTTAAATGCTAGATATGAAATACTAGATCAATTATTAATTGAAAGTTTTGTTGCCTGGATCAAAGGCATAATCTGATACTCAGCTACACCCTTTCCCTTCCAATTGTTTGCTAGTTCGATCTGAAACACCCAGTAGTAATCAGCCCATAACACAGTTTTTAGAATCATGAATATAATAGCATGAATCACATATAAGAAAAAAAACGAGGAATTCCATAATATGCATATATCTTCTTTGAATCTGGGCAAAATTATCTAATGTGTACCACAAACATGAATCATTTTAGAAACTGAAAATAGTTTCCAATGGGATTTACCAAGTACAACTTATAAATGCTTCAGCCTGTACCTCATGTTTTTTATGATTTTTCATATATTCACTGTTTTTGTTCTGATATTCCTCAAATTACTATATCTTGGATGCTAATGTTCTATTTAGTGGCATTTCAAGTAAATATATTTTAATTTATAACACAGGAAGCGCCTCTTTGGTATGATTAATGATCTGCCGACCATTTTTGAAGTTGTTAATGGCAAGAACAAGGTCAGGACAAGTGAAACCAACCATAGCAACAACAAATCCAAGTCAAACACTAAAGTGGTTAGTGCACTCTTTAATCTGTTTTTTATAATTGATTTGATCTCCTTGCCTGTATTACTCATCTTCTCTTCAAGTACGCTCAAGGGGAAACTTTGACAAACCTTTCAAAATATATAAAATTTCACATATGCCTTTCTAAAGTTTGTTAACGTAGAGGATATCTACGAAATTATAGGTGAGCGGAAGAGCACCTATGAAAGTATGCCTAAAACCCGACAACTCCAACAAGTTTAGTTCAGTTCTGGTTTTGTTGATTGTATTAGGCTTCTTATTTTGTATAATGTTGGTGCAGCGGGTGTCAGACTCCCACCCAAAGTATTTGAAGGGACAACCAAAAGAAGAGGACGATGAACTGGACGAGGACGACGAAGAGGAGCATGGAGACACGCTGTGCGGGGCATGCGGGGACAATTATGCATCAGATGAATTTTGGATTTGCTGTGATATCTGCGAGACATGGTTTCATGGCAAGTGTGTGAAAATTACCCCAGCTAGAGCTGAGCACATCAAGCAGTACAAGTGCCCATCATGCAGCAACAAGCGACCACGCCCATCCTGAAAGCTTTACCGCCTATCATTTTGGTGGTCCCTGTTATGCACACCATGTCTATATTCCTCCAACTTACAAGTATGTTCCTTGCATCTGTATGTGACGAATGCAAGTATCCTTTTGTTTAGCGCATCGACATTGGTTCATCATGCAAATTTGGCTGACTGTAGAATTACCACGACCTTGATGTTCCAAACCGAAACTAGGGTAGAAACTGTCCGACATCGGTACTCTTTTAATTAATGCTGGCCTTTGTATATCTTTAAAAGTTACGGTGAGTACTTTGGTCTCCCATGATGTGAATGGTATTACTTACAGTTCTATCATGTTCTTCGGGTAACTCACACTGTCATCCATATAACTTGTAATGCGGATTTAAACTACTGACATGGATTAAGCAATGGTTAGCCTGTGTGCTTGTACATTCTTTTCTTAGTACAACATCAATACATTTTCATAATTGCTTTGAAAACTTACTGCATACCATTACAGCTGCTTGATTCTGTTCATGGTGCAAGCATCATAGCAAGTAAAAGCGTGTTGAGACCCATATATAATCCACTGATAGATCCATGCATTCCAAAACATTGTCCTAACATCTCTAGAAACATTTCTCGCTGTAAAATTCGTCTGTAGTTATGCACAATACACTAATCTCTACACAAATTCAAGGATGAAGTTGTTCCTATTTATGGTGGAAGGCCTGCACATATTCTGGCTCTTTGAGCCACAAGTCTCTCGATCCTAGCTTCAACTTCTGTAGCTCCTTCTGCAGTTCCAGAACGCAGCTCCCTCTGCAAATTTGAGATGGTCCTGTCTATGCTCTTAATCTGTTCTATTTCATCAAACAAAAGACCCTTGTCATGAGTTCAACACAAGTCTCTGATCCATCGCAGAGATACAAGTGCAAGGAAAGCAGAACGAGACCTTGCGATACGGCCACCGAAGCATCCCATGCTTGCGGCACACTTTCTTGAGGGCTGTGGGGCATATTTGTAGCTCCTTAGCAGCCTCCGTTATGGGAAGATGCACGTAATTAGCCACATCCTTGAGGTGCAGCCTCCTGGTCCTCTCCCTCTGATCCATCATAAACACACTGAAGTTTAAAGATCCCCGGAAAGAGGCAGATGTAATGCTTGACGTTAGTGATGACTACTCTTGATAAAGACAAATATATGTTCGTCTGCATGTACCTGTGTGGCAATTCCTGCTTTCGACTTTCCTACTTCACCGGTGCAGTGCAGTTCACTTGGCCTGGATTGACATAACCCTACCATCAAGTGAGGGAATGAAGACAGACTTGTGATAGCCAAGAAAATAAAACGAAATGTGATGCGAAAAATCTCAGTGATGCCTTCTCACATAACACGACAGGGTATTTGCTGAAATGTCAAACCTCACCTGGTTCTGGCACAACTTTCTCCTCCTCGTAGCTCATGGGTACGCACAGAGCATCGTAAAAGGCGGACAGCGAGTCCTGCATCATCACGTATCGCTCACGCACTCGTAGCAGGCCGTAGTCGAGGAAGAACTGCTTCACCCATTCCAGGTTTTGACCACTTAAACTGTCCTCCATCCAACAGTTGAAATCAATCAGTATCTTCCGTCGCAGTATATTTGTGCAGATATAGTAAGAAAGCTTTGACGAGAGGAATAACTGATAACATACGAACGAAGATTCTTACTCGATGTAGGACTGTTCCATCGCTGGCACGAACCCATCGACGTTGTAATACACGTCGAGGATCGCATGGTAGAAGACGCCGAGCCCTCCATGCAGCGCAAGCTTCATGTTCTTTTGACCTGCACAACAACACAATCGCATGCCCTTTCTGAGAAAACAGAGTAGTCATGGCGAATCAGTAACAACAACAGTAATCTGCCATTTCTTGACAGTCAGCAAGAAATTGACGAAGAGCATTAGCGATCGATTGATGCTCTAATGTACCATCGCTGTGAATCACTTCTCGCAACACATGGCAGCAACTGCAATCCAAGCCTGTCGCAGGAGCCCACGCGGGAGACACCGCCATCAGCTCACCCGTCTTCCCCGCTGGCGGTCCCGACCCGCCGCCGCCGCAGTAGTCGTTGTCCGCCACCAGTTGTTCCACTCTGGTCGTCGCGTCGTCGTTGTTGATTTCCCACAGCAAAGTGCTGTCCACGGCGTCCAGCAAAGCCATGTCGAACTCGTCGTTCGGCGACGGCGGCGACGACGGCGGGGGGAGGGCCGGCGGCCCAGCGTAATCGGATTCGGAGAACTCGAGGTACTCGAGGACGTCGACGTCGTCCTCGTGGTGAGGGCTGAAGCGACCCATGATGTGTTGCAACAGACAGTGGCGGCGCGCCAAGAGTGCCCACCCTGTCTTGGGAACAGGGCGAGCGGGTTGCGGGAGAGTGACGCAGATGAGAAGCCACGGTTTAAGTTATGGAGAGGATTGAGAAGAAGAAGAAGAAGAACAGAGAGAGAGAGAGAGAGGAAGAAATATAAACGTATTGTTCGTTGTCTGGCGGGAAGATTAAACGGTTACGTGGCAGTTTCTGACCGTTGAGTCGCGACGTTTGAACCGGACGCCATTTATGCTCATGAACAGAGGCCATGGCGGAGACTTCCCAGGCTGCGCGCCACCAAAGGAGAGGGAGGCGGCTGTCGCTGGATCTCAGCGTCGACGCAGTTTCGCTCGCCGGGCTCTGCCGTCTCTTTCACCAGCAACGCCGCCACCGGCTCCTTTGTCCTCATCCCGCCGTCGATCGCTTTCTCGCCCTCTGGACTATTTGACGGTGGATGGATCAGTAGCCTCCAAATCCAACGGCTCTGGTGCGACAGAACGCTAGAACAGGGCACCCTCATTTGCGTGATGATAGATTAGAACACGGATTTGTATATAAATAATTATTAATACTATATTATATGTATAAGCAAAATATTATATGAGTGATATCTATACATATACGATTTCAGAATTGTTTTATATTTTCTAATCCGAAAAAAATATGCATTCTGGAAAAAGCTGGTTATGGCTATTTCTACCGCATACCGGAGGGTGAGCCGACTCGAAGGCTTATCCGTCTCATATCACACATCAAAACCTCACAAAATAAAAATGATTTCTTTAATCAGAAAAAGAAAAGACCATAAATTTATCGGAGAATTTAAAATATTATACGCCCCCACCTCTGTTGTCCGCTCTCATGGCGACCGTCGGGTTCCGGTCGCCTCCCGCGCCGTTCTGCACCCGCCGGTCCTTCTCCTACTCCCGAGTGTCGCCGGCGAGGCATCTCGCCTTCCGCGTCCGGAGCTCCGCCGTGGAGGAGAGTACCTCCTCACCGCCTCCGACCGACACCCCCGTCGAAAGCCAAAAGCTGTCCGCGTCGCTCATCTCGGCAGCCAACGTACAGAAGGCGCTTCGAGGCATCGGTTGGTGTCCTCAAAATGCAATCTTTGTGTATTCTCCTGTTTCGTTCAATTTGTTGTTTGGAATGGTATTGAAATGGACCTAATTCTGTTTTTTTCCCGCTTTATTGCGAATAAATTGACAGCAATTACTGATGCTGATCATTACGGGAGGCTTGGAATCCCTAGAGAGACACCCTATGACCAGGTCAGGGCACGTTTTCCTTCTTTTTTCGCTTTGTAATCATTAATCTTATTCCACTGATCAGAATGTTATGACCTTGATTCCATTGTTGCACTAGAAGTTTAAGATGAACAAAGTTTTTCTGGATTCAATTGGGTTCATTTTCGCTCTAATATTTCATGGGCAGTTGTGATGGAAACGTTCAATTTGGATCTCAGAATGACTTTAGAATGTCTTTTCCCTTCTGCTTTCTCCTGTCTGATATACTTCAGTACCATCTAACATACAGAATCTTCCATACCAGGTTAAGGTTGCCTATGAAAAGAAGTGTGAGGAACTGATGAGCAAAGGCTTGGATGAAGAGGGAACCAGCAAAGAGTTAGAACTTCTGAAGGTTTGCGGCTTTTACCATACACTGATCTGAAGCTACTAGACTTCAATTATTAAATGTCTGGTTAAAATAAATGACAGTAGCTTTTTCTCAAGGTTTCTTTCGAATTTGACTGCTGTACAGGAATCATATGTCGTCCTTTCATCTGAAGAAGAAAGGAGATTGTATGATTGGAGTTTGGCCAGGAGTGAGAAACCAGATAGATATGTCTGGCCTTTCGAGGTTGACATAACACAAACTCCAACAGAACCTCCTCCACCACAGGTATGCATCATTCAGTTTTGGTCACACCTTAATCAGGTTGATGATAGATAAAAGTTTCTGTATGTTATACAACCAGTGAGGATTTTTCTGTCATACTATTAGGAGGCTGGTCTACAAGATTTATGTTCCTAACAATGACAACAAGTAGCTGTAATATATCTTAGCTAACAAGAGCCATAAGAATGGCCAAATATCTTTCTATTGTTTTCTAGATGAAGCTTTCTTAGATCTCTATTTGTTTTTTGTCGCGCTACTATTAAAGTCAGATCCTCAAAAACTTTTTCATTTTATCTGTTGTCAGAATATTAATTCATGTAGTATCTTAAAATCAAAATAGACTAGGTCTGTTTTAGGAGTTGATACTTAGCCTTAACAATAAAATGTGGATGATGGCATGTGATATCATGATTTATAGAGCTAAATTGTGGATAAGATGGATTTTAACAATATCATATGATTGGGACTATGAGAAGTCGGGGAAGGTTTTTACAGTTTAATGTCCTATTGAACCTTCTGTTTAGGCTAGAAGCCTAGAACTTTGGTGGTGTAGATATGAAAGAGTTATGAAATTTTTTGATATGCAGAACTTGTTTCTGTTGTTTTTTAGTTGTTATCTCGTATCTGAGTTCATCACATATTAAAACTTAAAACTAAAGTCGAATAACAAAATATTGGGGACCATCTGCTGGTTGTGGGACTTGTCTGTGATAGTTTCTGTAAGCCATTGTACATTCCATGAATTTAAAGCACTATTGGAACTTGCTATGCTGCAGCGACAATACTAACAGCTAGGATCATGTGTCATTTTTTTCTGAATCCACTAGATTCTTTGCAATCTGAACATCTATATATCACCTTTTTTCTGTTTTTTCATGGAATTCTTGCCTGCCTCCTAAAAGTCTGTCATGCACATTTTAGCCATCAGAAACACCATTATAAAGCCAGATTGTTCTTGTAAAAGAATAAAAAAATTCAAAACAGGTGCTGATGCAGTATTTCTTTGAGTAAATATGTTAGGAATTTGAATAGATTTGTTAAGCTTTCTTGTCACAAAGGCAACTCCTGCCTTAAGGGGTAGCTATTCTAATTTCATCTTCACACTACATTAGTTAAAATATGCAGTAGGCCTGCAACTTCTATAACAATTTCACCTACGGAAATTAAGCTGCAATTCTTTGCTATTGAGTCCTACTTTTAAGTTCTTTCTAATAAATTCGACCTTTATGCAAGTAGACCATCCTTTTTTTGTAAGTTTCATAAGTTTATATGTGATCTTGTGGTTCAGGAACCTGAAGACGTAGGACCTACACGGCTTGTTGGATATTTTTTTCTTGCATGGTTGATACTGTCTTTTGCTTTATCTGTAACCCTCAACAGATGAGAAAAATCTTCTGGTATTGTATTTAAACATAAAATTAAAAATTATTTCAAGTTTAAGCATCTGTTAATAGTGTGAAATTTCTCTCTCAGTATTGTTGTTCACCTCGCTGTCCTTTAGGCATGGAATTTGTATTTTAAGCAGCTTTCTCCTTTGTATGGAGCAGCAAGTCCAGAGTTGATTGGATTATGTTCTTGATGGTTTTGTCTTTGTTCTTGATATTTCAACAATTAGGTATTTGCATGCATTCATACAATTCTTAAGGCAATCTGAACTTATAATACTATCGAACATGAACTTAGAACTAAAAGCTTCTGTTTTATTGGATTTACTACCAGTATCTTATTGGATGAAGTGGATTTATCACCATTAATTTTTTTGAGTTCACATATTCACGTGGTTTTAGGCATCAGTAGTTCCATCTGATCGGATCATGTCAATATGATCAGGAGCCTTAAGTCTTCATTTAACCATGACAATTTGCAAATTATCTCCTTTTGTAAATTTTGATCGCATCAAAGAAGTGGCTGGTGGGTGTTAAAATCTCTCTTTGCAGATGCTTCTTGCTCTCATTCCTCAAGACCAGTGAGGAAACAGACTGCATTGTTGGTTCAAATATGTTATTGGCTAGGTGCCTTGAAATTATAATCTTAATCCCCATGCACGCTTTGCAATCATGCAAGTGCATGGACCTGATGAGCTACAACAGGCAGAGTTCACTCCAAGAACTTCTTGAGGGCAAAGCAGGACAAGAAATGGCACTAACTTAGAGCTGATAATGTGGAACAAACAGCAGAAGATTATTTTCAAAGAGTCTAAAATTGTCTACTTATCATTTTTATTTATTCCATATTATTAATTTTTATATTTCTTTCAATTATCCCATATTGCTAGCTAGTTAATTTTCAAGGCCTAGAACTATTATAAATGAAGGTCTTCTCTAAATCAATGGAATCATCAAAAAATAATATCTTTAAATATTGTAAAAATTTTTGGAGTAGATTTTCCTCATCCTCCCTTATCAGGTCAGTTTATTATAATCTTTTCTAGTAGTATTTTTTTAATTTTGTTTTTGCTCTATGTCAGCTAACTCCAATGGAATGTTTTGCTTA